>NC_088683.1:1815000-2166945 GCF_028017835.1 Emys orbicularis
ACCGGATGCCACCTAGTTACAGTTCCATTCTCCCCAGCAGACACAGACTTAAGACCATTCCCTTCTGGGCTTTAGTTGAATCCAGAACCAACTCTGAGACAACTGAATCACCCTCGACCATCACAGTCTGCTTCACAGACAAAGAGCCGGAGACACCTTCTCCTTTACCAGACACATAGCTTGGGATTGCATTTTCCTTGTCCCAGCGCACAGGGCTGTTCACAGACAACTGCTTGGAGACCGAGGTAGCTTCCTCCATAGGCAAGTCAATACCCCTGACAGACACAGGCACATTTCCTTCACTGTCACAATTCTCCACACAGGTAACAGGTAAGGTATAGGGACACTTATGTTTCACTATCCTTGCCTTCCCAAACTGCTGACTAGATAAAGCCATCAGCTCACAAGGTTGCCTGGGCTCATCCAAACTTTTCTTATTCGCCTCTCCCTTTGCTTGATCTAATTTCAGATTTGCTTCAGAGACATTAGACAGACGTTCAGAAACTTCATTCATAGCCAAATAGCTCTCTTGCATAGACAACAATTTGGAGACGCCCTCCCCAGGCAAATCATTGCCCTAACAGACACAGGTTTAAGATCATTCCTTTCCTGTGATTGGCTACCTGGACTGAACAGAGCTTTAACATCTTCCCCAATCAAAAGATCCTTAGGCAATAACTTCCTTACACCAACTATATAACTTCATGCTTTGTACCATTCCATTCAAGGTGGATTCTGGCTAAAGGCACGCGTACAGTAAACTCATAGAGGACATCAACATTCACACTCTGATTTGGTAAGTAATCTTCCTCTTTGACAAGATCTGCTTTAACAAGAGTGATGTTAGAAGCCATAATTTGCCCTAAACAGCTTTTACCATTGACTTTTACACTCTCTATGAATTTTTCATTACCCCTCCTATACATAGTATTGGCACAATTTATGGGGTCACCTACTGAACTCACAGTAACGGCATTTACATAAAAGGTGGCAGTGTTGGGGTACATTTCGTTACACCCAGACAATTGCTCAGCGTTATACAACATACCAACATTGTTATAAACTGGACTTTCAGGAGGATACACTTTCTGCTGTTCTTCCCTTGCTTTTTTGACGTGGAGCTGAACTCTGACCGTGTCCTGTTGCATTTGGTGAGCTTTCTCCTCAGCAGCCAGCAGCTCCAGACGCCCCTTACGAGCTCTTTCTTCTCTCTCATCAGCCTCCTTCTTTCTTTGATCAGCTTCTCTTTCTAATTCAGCTATTTTTTGCTTTTCCAGCAATCGAAGATCTGCTAGTTTCTGTTCATGCTCAAGTTGCAGTTTATTTGCTGCCATTTGCATTCTAACTTTTTCTGCATCTTCTGTAGCCTCAGGTAAGGGCTGTGCTCCTGCCTCCTGATCACTCCATTAACAGATCTCTCAGTTCTTGATTTGTAGCTTTCTTTCTAAAGCTTATCCCCTTTTCTGAACACAAATCTTCCAGGGCTTTTTTATCAAGGCTTTCATATGCTCTTTGCTCACCCATTGCAACTGCTCTTTAACCAACCAAACTCTCAATACCAAAATTCAAATTTGGATAGCGGGGGGTTCTGACCCAAAGTTTAATTGATGTGGTTGTGTGGATCCTGCTGACTACGGCATTGTGACGGTGCTGCCCGTGGGAGCCAGCTGAGGTCACTCAATCAGGGTGAACTGCAAACCAAATGGGGCAGCCAAACCCCAAACGCTGGTGGATATTCCAATACTTAGATTTACCAAGCCAGCACAAAACAGCCTCTGTATTACCTCACTGGTTACTCAGAAGTCCAAACAACGCAGTTCCCTTAAAGTGCCCAGCCTCAGGCCTCCGTCCAGACACACACGTCAGATATGATGATGATTACTGAAAATCTTATCTCATCATATAAAAGAAAAGGTTCTTCCAATCCCAAAGGATATAATTGGACACACCCAGGTCCAATTATAACTTAGATCTTACCCAAAATACACGCTAATAGCCAATTCTTATTAACTAAGCTAAAATTTATTAAAAAAGAAAAGAGAGAGTGCTGGTTAAAAGATCAATATACATACAGACTTGAATTCAATTCTTGAGGTTCAGATGCATAGCAGAGATGAGCTTGTAGTTGCCAAAAGTCCTTTTAGAAATAGTCCATAGGTTATAGTCCAATGTCCATATTCAGGGTGACTCCAGTCAGTGACTGGGGATCTCAATCCTTGTGGCTGAAGGTTTCCCCCTCTTGAAACCCAAAGCAGATCTGAGAGGAAGCAGGATCGTGTCCCAGGGTTTTTATACATTTCCAGAAGCCTTTTGGCCCGAGAAAACAATAGGCTTACCTCTCCTTCTCCCAAACATCCTGGCAATTAGCACAGGGTAATTTATCCATTAAACAGTTCAGATACAGGTTACCACAACCTTCAAAGAGACATAGAGACAATAATACTATTTCTCTCAAGTGTCTTCCTAAATGTTAATATTCCTTTTTTGATCTTTGAATCAAAGCTATAGCAATAGACAAGACTTGTTTGCTGACATCACAAGCCCTGAGCAAACACCCACCCTTCTACCTCTAACAATGCAGCCTGCATTTCAAAGCTCTGTTCATTTACATATGTTCCTAACAAGTCTCTAAACTTCGGCCATGGGTCAGGTCAGTTTAATTAACTCTTTCTGGCCCTGTCATCTTTCAATGAGATATTCAAAGGCACAAAATGAGCTCAAACTAGCTACGGGAATAAAGGGGAACAAGAAGACTTTTTATCAATACATTAGAAGCAAGAGGAAGACCAAGGACAGGGTAGGCCCACTGCTTAGTGAAGAGGGAGATACCCACACAAGGAAATAAAGAAACAAATCAACAGAGCCAGACGTGTACCCAGAAGCCTCCTGCTACAAGACAGGCCCAAAAAAGAAATGAACAGAACTCCACTGGCCATCACCTACAGTCCTCAGCTTAAACCTCTCCAACGCATCATCAGTGATCTACAACCCATCCTGGACAATGATCCCTCACTTTCACAGACCTTGGGAGGCAGGCCAGTCCTCGCCCACAGACAACCTGCTAACCTTAAGCATATTCTCACCAGCAACCACGCACCGCACCATAACAACTCTAACTCAGGAACCAACCCATGCAACAAACCTCGATGCCAACTCTGCCCACATATCTACACCAGCAACACCATCACAGGACCTAACCAGATCAGCTATAACATCACCGGCTCATTCACCTGCATGTCCACCAATGTTATATATGCCATCATATGCCAGCAATGCCCCTCTGCTATGTACATTGGCCAAACTGGACAGTCACTACGCAAGAGGATAAATGGACACAAGTCAGATATCAGGAATGGCAATATACAAAAACCTGTAGGAGAACACTTCCACCTCCCTGGACACACAATAGCAGATGTAAAGGTAGCCATCTTACAGCAAAAAAACTTCAGGACCAGACTCCAAAGAGAAACTGCTGAGCTCCAGTTCATTTGCAAATTTGACACCATCAGATCAGGATTAAATAAAGACTGTGAATGGCTATCCAACTACAGAAGCAGTTTCTCCTCCCTTGGTGTTCACACCTCAACTGCTAGCAGAACACCTCACCCTCCCTGACTGAACTAACCTTGTTATCTCCATACTGATTTATACCTGCCTCTGGAGATTTCCATTACTTGCATCTGAAGAAGTGAGGTTCTTACCCACGAAAGCTTATGCTCCCAATACTTCTGTTAGTCTTAAAGGTGCCACAGGACACTCTGTTGCTTTTTACAGATTCAGACTAACACGGCTACCCCTCTGAAAGTTAGCTCTGACATTCAACAGTGGAGAAGATGCAATTGGTGTTTCAGGCTTACAAAAGAGGCCCATACCACCAGATACAAATACCTGCCCCCACCCTCTCTGAATTCACTAGGTTTTGTAACCCATGCCCCTTGTCAAGCAAGTGCTACTTAGTTAATGGTGAGTCCTTCTGTCATACAACAGTTCCACTGGCCTTGATTCACAGAATCAGGGTAACAAAACTTTATTCTTCCTGCCCCAATAACAGAGAAACTGGGGGTCCCACACCAGCCAAAGTAACCACTTTCAGTTGCTGTTGTCTCATGCCAGGAGGGTGGGTGTGCCTATGCAAACAATATCAGCCCCTGGAGTTCTTTTCCACACTCGCCATAATTCACCACCAGATGTCAGGGTAGAGCTCATCCTGACTCTGCTTACACTAACAAAATCATCCAAAGCCCAAGATCTGGTGGTGATGGGGGACTTCAACTATCCAGATATATGTTGGGAAAATAACACAGCAGGGCACAGACTATCCACTAAGTTCTTGGACTGCATTGCAGACAACTTTTTATTTCAGAAGGTTGAAAAAGCTACTGGGGGGAAGCTGTTCTAGATTTGATTTTAACAAATAGGGAGGAACTCGTTGAGAATTTGAAAGTAGAAGGCAGCTTGGGTGAAAGTGATCATGAAATCATAGAGTTCGCAATTCTAAGGAAGGGTAGAAGGGAGTACAGCAAAATAGAGACAATGGATTTCAGGAAGGCGGATTTTGGTAAGCTCAGAGAGCTGATAGGTAAGGTCCCATGGAAATCAAGACTGAGGGGAAAAACAACTGAGGAGAGTTGGCAGTTTTTCAAAGGGACACTATTAAGGGCCCAAAAGCAAGCTATTCCGCTGGTTAGGAAAGATAAAAAATGTGGCAAAAGACCACCTTGGCTTAACCACGAGATCTTGCATGATCTAAAAAATAAAAAGGAGTCGTATAAAAAATGGAAACTAGGACAGATTACAAAGGATGAATATAGGCAAACAACACAGGAATGCAGGGGCAAGATTAGAAAGGCAAAAAATGAGCTCAAACTAGCTACAGGAATAAAGGGAAACAAGAAGACTTTTTATCAACACATTAGAAGCAAGAGGAAGACCAAAGACAGGGTAGGCCCACTGCTCAGTGAAGAGGGAGAAACAGTAACAGGAAACTTGGAAATGGCAGAGATGCTTAATGACTTCTTTGTTTCGGTCTTCACCGAGAAGTCTGAAGGAATGCCTAACATAGTGAATGCTAATGGGAAGGGGGTAGGTTTAGCAGATAAAATAAAAAAAGAACAAGTTAAAAATCACTTAGAAAAGTTAGATGCCTGCAAGTCACCAGGGCCTGATGAAATGCATCCTAGAATACTCAAGGAGCTAATAGAGGAGGTATCTGAGCCTCTAGCTATTATCTTTGGAAAATCATGGGAGATGGGAGAGATTCCAGAAGACTGGAAAAGGGCAAATATAGTGCCCATCTATAAAAAGGGAAATAAAAACAACCCAGGAAACTACAGACCAGTTAGTTTAACTTCTGTGCCAGGGAAGATAATGGAGCAAGTAATTAAGGAAATCATCTGCAAACACTTGGAAGGTGGTAAGGTGATAGGGAACAGCCAGCATGGATTTGTAAAGAACAAATCTTCGATAGGATAACGAGTCTTGTGGATAAGGGAGAAGCTGTGGATGTGGTATACCTAGACTTTAGTAAGGCATTTGATACGGTCTCGCTTGATATTCTTATTGACAAACTAGGCAAATACAATTTAGATGGGGCTACTATAAGGTGGGTGCATAACTGGCTGGATAACCGTACTCAGAGAGTTGTTATTAATGGTTCCCAATCCTGCTGGAAAGGCATAACGAGTGGGGTTCCGCAGGGGTCTGTTTTGGGACCGGCTCTGTTCAATATCTTCATTAACGACTTAGATATTGGCATAGAAAGTACGCTTATTAAGTTTGCGGATGATACCAAACTGGGAGGGATTGCAACTGCTTTGGAGGACAGGGTCATAATTCAAAATGATCTGGACAAATTGGAGAAATGGTCTGAGTTAAACAGGATGAAGTTTAACAAAGACAAATGGAAAGTGCTCCACTTAGGAAGAAAAAATCAGTTTCACACATACAGAATGGGAAGAGACTGTCTAGGAAGGAGTACGGCAGAAAGGGATCTAGGGGTTATAGTGGACCACAAGCTAAATATGAGTCAACAGTGTGATGCTGTTGCAAAAAAAGCAAACATGATTCTGGGATGTATTAACAGGTGTGTTGTGAGCAAGACACGAGAAGTCATTCTTCCGCTCTACTCTGCTCTGGTTAGGCCTCAGCTGGAGTATTGTGTCCAGTTCTGGGCACCGCATTTCAAGAAAGATGTGGAGAAATTGGAAAGGGTCCAGAGAAGAGCAACAAGAATGATTAAAGGTCTTGAGAACATGACCTATGAAGGAAGGCTGAAAGAATTGGGTTTGTTTAGTTTGGAAAAGAGAAGACTGAGAGGGGACATGATAGCAGTTTTCAGGTATCTAAAAGGGTGTCCTAAGGAGGAGGGAGAAAACTTGTTCACCTTAGCCTCTGAGGATAGAACAAGAAGCAATGGGCTTAAACTGCAGAAAGGGAGGTCTAGGTTGGATATTAGGAAAAAGTTCCTAACTGTCAGGGTGGTTAAACACTGGAATAAATTGCCTAGGGAGGTTGTGGAATCTCCATCTCTGGAGATATTTAAGAATAGGTTAGATAAATGTCTATCAGGGATGGTCTAGACAGTATTTGGTCCTGCCATGCGGGCAGGGGACTGGACTCGATGACCTCTCGAGGTCCCTTCCAGTCCTAGAATCTATTATATTACACTTATAACATCACCCCCCCCTCTCCCGGAGACACCGCCCTGCTCCCAGCCTCAGCTCGGGGTTGGGCAGGGCACGGACAGGGCTAAGGGGGGCACGAGGTAAAAACTTTGGGGACAGTTTCACTGGCTTTCAGCCCCCCACTATAAAATGTTCGTGCCCCACAGACAGCCCTGGCGCAGCCTGGAGTGTCTCCGCAGCATCAGTGATGTCTCTCCGGCGCAGAGCTGGTACCAGAGCTTCGCACGAACTGGCCTTCAGCGAGCTCACGTGGGATGCCAATAACCCGGGGGAGGTTCCATTGTTCTTTCCATTTGCTGAGTGCCCATCCCCCGTATCTGGGCAAGAGGAACTGGGGTGGGGGGGGGGAGGGCTGTGGCTCCAGTTTGCTCACGTCCCCCACCCCCACCCCAGTTCCACCTGTAACCAACACTATTCGTGGTGTGTGTGACCCCTGCAGCGCCTGGACGCCCCATTGTCCTGCACACACGCAGCCAGACAGGCTCTGCCCCCAGCAGCTCCCAGTCCAGAGAGAAGCCCCAGGCAAAGGTCCGAGGGGAAACACGCGCAAGGGAGGGGAAGGGACTGAGCCGACATCCCGCAGCAGGTCAGGGGCAGAGCTGGGGTAGCCCCGGTCTCCTGCATGCTAGCCCACTGCCCCAGCCACTAGCCCACACAGCCTGGCTTCTGGCTGTTAGCTGCTGCGTGAAGTGGCCTAGGCCTGACCCCTAGGGAATGTGCCTCGGCCGCTGGCGGGTGGGTCGTGCTGTGATCCCCTTACAGAGATGGGGACTCCCAGCCACAGAGCAGCTCTTTTGGTGCCATGCAAAGGCGACGAGACGCAGCTATAATCTGCTTCCACGCCCAGGAACCAGCTTGAGCTTCCGCCAGCAAGGAGGGAAGCAGTTAGAGGGGTGGGCTCTGGAGTGCGTGGGGGCGCGAGCAGCTTATTGCTCGAGTGCGGCTGTCGGGGGAAAGCTGAACTGTTGCAAAGACCCCGCACTGGCCCCCTGCGTCAGGCTCTCTCTAAAGCCTGCTTTCCCTTTAAGCAGCCTGGGCCCTGCCAGCTGCCTGGATTCCCGGGGAGGGCGGCTACATCTCGGCTCTGTGCACCTAGCGCAGAGGTCGGCAACCTTTGGCACGCGGCTCACCAGGGTAAGCACCCTGGCGGGCCAGGCCGGTTTGTTTACCTGCCGCATCCGCAGGTTCGCCACTCCAGGCCAATGGGGGCAGCGGGAAGCAGCACAGGCCGAGGGCCGTGCTCGCTGCCGCTTCCCGCCACCCCCATTGGCCTGGGACGGCAAACCACGGCCAGTGGGAGCCGCGATCAGCCGAACCTGGGGACGTGGCTGGTAAACAAACCGGCCCGGTGCTTACCCTGGTGAGCCGCGTGCCAAAGGTTGCCAACCCCTGACCTAGCGGTTCCATCGCCGCTGCCCTGGAGCTCTTTCAGCCTGGCTGGGGTCTGTGCACAGGTGAGTCCTGCAGCTGGGAGAGGGGGTTGGGGGTATTGCAGAGTGTCGCTGCACCCTGGGGTTTTGCATGGCCACAGAATGATGGCTAGCCTGGGGGGCCCTGTGCCATGGTGCTAAGGGGCTGCTCAGGAGAGGAACAGACTTTGCTCTTGGCTGCAGCTGGGAGCGTTTCCTTCTCGGGTGGGTAAGGGAGCGGAGAGTTTCGGGGGGGGGCAGTCAGGGAGAAGGGGGTGGTTGGATGGGGCCGAGGTTCTGGGGGGGTGGTCAGGGGATGGGGAACAGGGAGGGATGGGAGTGGGAGTCCCACAGGGCCTGTCAGGGGAGGGGGGTGTGAATAGTGTTCAAGAGGGCAGTCAGGGGACAGGGAGCGAGGGGGGGTTGGATAAGGGGGTGGGATCCCAGTGGGCAGTTGGGGCGGGGCGTCCCGGGAGGGGGTGGTCAGGAGATGAGGACCAGAGGGCGGTTGGATAGGGGGTGGGAGTCCTGGGGGGGCTGTCAGGGGGCGGGGGTGTGGATAGGGGTCAGGACAGTGAGGGGACAAGGAGCAGGGGGGTTGGATAGATCGAGGGTTCTGAGGGGGGCAGTCAGGGGGCAGGAAGTGGGAGGGGGCGGATAGGGGGTGGGGGCCAGGCTGTTTGGGGAGGCACAGCCTTCCCTACCCGGCCCTCCATACAGTTGCGCAACCCTGATGTGGCCCTTGGGTCAAAAAGTTTGCCCACCCCTGTGCTAAGGGGCTGCTCGGGAGAGCAACAGGTAGGATGACCAGACAGCAAGTGTGAAAAATTTGGGACAAGGTTGGGGGGTAATAGGAGCCTATATAAGAAAAAGACCCAAAAATCGGGACTGTCCCTATAAAATCGGGACATCTGGTCACCCTAGGAACAGGCTTTGCTCCTGGCTGCAGCTGGGAGCGTTTCCTCCTTGGCTGCAAAAGCAGGAACTGAAACCGCTTCCAAGGCCCTGAGCTGGCCAGCCCGCAGAGCCCATGCAGGGGCTGTGGAGGTGGGGGCTGTTCCTGGGGACTGGCTGGCCAAGCCGTGGCTACACTGAGCTTTGGAGCCCAGGGTGTTCTGAGAGCAGAGGAGAGAACCCAGGCGTCCTACCCAGCCAGGCAGCAGAACAGGTGTGAGCGGGCGAGCACTGACTGCTGCGCTCCCTCTCCAGAGCTTCCCGCTGTGCCTGGGTGTGTAAGGGCCAGGCCGAACCGAGGGGATCCGGCGCACGTCAGGCCCTCCCCTGTGCCGGGCATGGAGCATTTCCCCGAGGGCAGCCGTCGCTCACCATGCCCCAGAGCAGGCGAGCTTCTGAGCAGCACGAGGGGCCTGTGGTTAGAGCCTGTGGCTGGGAGTCAGGCCGTCCGGGGTCTCCCCAGGGAAGTGTTAGATCCACAGAGCTTCGCACCAAAGTGTGCAAGGCCAGGTGTGCAAAGGGAGGCACTGAGCAGCCTGCCCCCATCACCAGCAGTGCCAGGCTCCCGGGTCAGTGCCCAACCCACCACCCGGCAGCTGTCTGGGATGGCTGCTGGCCTCCTGCGGGGGCTGGGTTAGGCTCACGTACTCCGACGACAAGGCTGGGGAGAATTTCCCGAATGTTTTTCTGTTCGTTGTGATCACTGGCTGGGGGAGACAAATCAAACCGCCCGATGAACACTCCGGGGGGCCTGGCGACATGGCCGTGCAGGGGGTTTATGGCCGTTGGTGCCTTAAAACAATCCCCGAGCTGTGTGCCTGCACCAGGGCTCCCACCCCTTCCCTCCCACCCCTTCGTTCCTCTCTATCCAGCTGACACCTGCCCCCTCTGGGGTCTCCCAACCCCTCCTGCTGCCCAGGCTTCCCCTCCCGTCCCAGGCCTGGGCCCCCTGCCCTGCTGCTTGCTGGAGAAGGTGAAAGAGCAGAGGAGGAATAGGGAATCCAGGAAGTGCCCCATGGAGTCGAGGAGCTTCCTGTGGGCTTGGTCCCAGCTGATGGTTATTGTCTTTTGTTCCCAGCAGCATGGGGCAAAGGCCCCGGATACAGAGCGGCTCTCTTCTCCCGCTGGGTAGGTACCGCGCTGGGCAAGGGGACGAGGGTGACGGGACCACTGCAGTGCGAGCTGCTCTGGGTGTGGATCTGGGGGAGGGGGAGAGGCTGATCCACAAACACCTGCCGTCCCCTTCCAGACGGGATCGCAGCCCGTTAGTCTGGGGAGCTGCTTGGAGCGTGGGGCATGGAACCTCCACGGCCAGCCTGTCGCCAGCTAGGGCTGGCGTTTAAAGGGGCAGCGTCTGCCTAGTGAAGCCCCCTGCCCTGCCCCCCAGCCCCTCTATCCTGAGCCCCTGGGAGAGATTGTCTCCCCCCATCCCCCCACCCGTTCCTGGTGCTCCTCTTGCAGGGCAGGGCTGATGGGTGGGTGCTGAGGTAGCTGGGAATGGGGGTGATGAGATGGCAGGGCGGTGGGTGGAGGCGTGGAAGGTGTTTGCCAATAGTCAGTGAGGGTGGGGGGGAGCCCAGTACAGCGAGAAGCCAGGGGCACTGTGGGAAGTGGCCGGTGGATCAGCAATGTCCCAACCCGCTCCCCTGGTTTAAACTCTGTCTGCCCTAGTGTGCCTGGGCTGAACGGCCCCATGGCCCTGTACCGCATCCGTCAGTACGAGGACAGTGATTACGAGGCCGTGCGCACCATGTTCGGATGTGGGATTATGGAGCACGCTCCTGCTGGCTACATCCACATGCTGAAGCATCCCCAGGCCCAACTGCACTTCCTGGGCCTGTTCCTGGCGGTGCTCGCGGCCTCCGGGTCCCTCCTGGTCTCCCTCCTGGCTCTCCTGCTCGCTCTCACTGGGGCCTGGTTTTGCATCCGGTGTCTCTGGAACGATTACGCCCAGCAGTTTCTTTGCAACGACCTACTGGACATCCGGAGAATCTACCTGGAGGCAGCAGACTCTTGTCTCTGGGTGGCAGAGGCTGAGGGGGCAGTGGTGGGCATGGTGGGGGCCGTCCTACCAGACGACCCCTCGGAAAGGGGGCACGCCCTGGAACTGAAGCGCATGTCCGTGGGGAGGGAGTACCGGGGCCGGGGCATCGCCAGGGCGCTCTGCAGGACGGTCATCCGCTTCGCCCAGGAACATGGGTACAGTGCCGTTGTGCTGTCCACCTCCATGGTTCAGTACTCGGCCCAGCGGCTGTACGAGAGCATGGGCTTCCGGAGGGTCTTGGTGAGGTCCCCATCGCTCCTCGCCAGCTTCCTGCAGTTCTCAGTCTTCTATTACCAATACGAGGTTCCAGGGTCTCGCTGAAGGCTCAGGGGTGGTGATTCTTCCCCTGCCTGCTCAGCCGCTGGGAGCTTTGCCTGGCTTGTTAATTAACTCCCAGCAAGTTGCTACTTTTTTACCTTTTGGGTTAAAAAATAAACTGAGCTTGGAGGAAAAGTCTCACGGGCGTGACACTGTTCTTGTGCTGGCTTGGGATTATTGTTCCCCCAGGGGCTCCCCCTTCCCCACAGCCACCTGGGTCCCCTGGATCTGAACTTCACCCCTGGAGCTGAGCCGGCCGGGATCAGACTCACCCCCATTTGCTCAGTGGTTCCTAGTTGACCCCTGACCCCTAAAGAACCAGGCGACCCTGGCAAGGAAACCTCCATGAAGGTTCATTTGAATTTTCACCCACTCTTCTTTGACAGGTTCGTGTCTCATTCCTGTCGTCCACAGAAATGTCCAATCCTTGAATCTTGCCAATTTCTTCACCCCCCACAACATCCAGTAGCAGTGAGTTCCACAGGCTGGCTATGTGTCGTGTGGAAAAGGCAATTCCTTTGCTAGGTTTACAATGTCCCACTTTCCCATTCATTGGTCCCCTTGTTGGTGTATCCTGAGACAAGGAGAACAGAAGCGCTGGATCTTCGTTCTGTAGCCCATTCGTTCTTTTATTCATGTTGAGCACGTCACCTTAGAGAGGAGATGGATAAGAGTGAACAAGCCCAGGCTTGTTGATCTCTTCATGGGAGAGTTTTTTCCAGGCCCTTGTTCATCCCCATTGCCCTCCTCTAAACCCGCTAGTTCTGCAATGTCCTTTCGGAGCTGGACCGTATCCAGATTGACCTCTCTTTGCTGCCCCGTGTGGGCCGGGCATGTGGCAGCCCTGGGTGCACATGCTCACTTGCTCTTGCTCCTCGCAGCCCAGAGTCCTCGGCACCTCCCCGACAGCCCCGCTCGCTCACCCGTGTCCAGGCAGCGCGAGGTGTCTCGATTGCAGCAGCAGCCGTGGCAGGAGACGAGCGAGGGTGTGAACGCCTCGCTTGGCCGGAGCACACAGCTCTGTCTGGGGATTCGTGTCCTCGGAGCTAAGGGCACAGCTGGGCGGCTGGTTCCCAGGCAGTCGACGGAGATGTGCGAGCTCTGATTTGAGCTGGCGGGCTAAAAGTAGCCGTGTGGCTGCAGTAGCTCAGGCTGACCGGCTGGGTACGTACCCAGGGGAGGGCAGCTGAGACTGGACGTGTGCGGCTAGCCGGAGCTATGGGTATCCCAGAGCGGCGTGACCCCAATGGCCTGGTATGCCAGCACCATGCAGCGCCCCCCGAGCGCCGGCCCCACAGCACACAGGGGCTGGGAGGTGCCAATCCATTGGGGTCCTTCTGGGTGGTGCCGCCCAGGGGGAAAGCCCTGCACTGTTGTCATCAGCCAGCAGCCAGGATTCTGCGGCATCAGCTCCCCCCCAGCCATTCCCAGGGCAGGGACTCCTGCAGCAGCTGAGCCGGGCCCCAGGGGCTGATGGAGAGCAGACCCCGCAGCGGAAGGAATGCCTGGTTTTAATCCTGCTCAGCGCAAGGCTGGGTGGTGCAGTGGTTACGGTGCTAGCTTCGGATTGGGGCGACGCCGGTGCTATGCCCTGCTCCGCCACAGCCTGCCTGGGTGCTCTTGGGCCAGTCACTTAGCCGCTCTGTGCCTCAGTCCCTGACTGTGCTGGGGCAAGCAGCCCTGCCTTGCCTACAACGGGGTGTGAGGACAGAGATGCTATTATTAAAGGGAAATCATGCCTCATCAATCTACTAGAATTCATTGAGGGGCTCAACAAGCATGTGGAAAAAGGGGATCCAGTGGATATTGTGTACTTAGATTTTCAGAAGGCCTTTGACAAGGTCCCTCACCAAAGGCTCTTACACAAAGTAACCTGCCATGGGATAAGAGGGAAGGTGCTCTCATGGACTGGTAACTGGTTAAAAGATAGGAAACAAAGGGTAGGAATAAATGGTCAGTTTTCAGAATGGAGAGAGGTAAATAGTGGTGTCCCCCAGGGGTCTGTACTGGGCCCAGTCCTATTCAACATATTTATAAATGATCTGGAAAAAGGGGTAAACAGTGAGGTGGCAAAATTTGCAGATAATACAAAATGCCTAGAGTGGTAGCCGTGTTCGTCTGTATCAGCAAAAACCACGAGGAGTCCTTGCGGCACCTTAGAGACTAACAAACTTATTTGGGCATAAGCTTTCGTGGGCTAGAAACGCACTTCATCAGATGCATGCAGTGGAAAATGGCCTAACCTCCTGCCTCCTCCAGCCCCCAGCCCTGGGGCTGCTGCTGGGAGTGGGAAGAATCCAGAAGGATAATGACGGCATTAGCGCTGCCAGAGGCGCTGCCCAGGCCAGGGAGGAGAGAAGCCAAGAGCCCAAGGAGTCAGGACCCCCCTTTCCTGGCACATCCTATTTCTCCTACTAACTCAGCAGCGGAGCCCTCTCCTGCCGGTGATGCTGCACCAGCCCGGTCCAGCCCCCCCTTCCCCAGGCCTCGGAAGCTGCCACCTGGCAGCAGAAGCCAGGCCCAGGCCGGGCGCCCGTCTCCTCGGGCCCAGCTCCGCTGGCAGGTACAATGGGTGGCGTGTTGGGCCCTATTGACACGGGGCCGTGGTGCTGGTCCGTACCTGGCTGCCGGTCGGTGGGCAGGACGCTGGGCCGGGGCTGTTTGCGTTAGCAATGCTCCAGGGGCTGGGCACAGAGCGCCCGCAGTGTGCTGGGGTTCCCATACATAGCAGAAGGGCATTGCTGGCATATGATGGCATATATAACATTGGTGGACATGCAGGTGAATGAGCCGGTGATGTAGCTGATCTTAAGCATATTCTCACCAGCAACCACGCACCGCACCATAACAACTCTAACTCAGGAACCAACCCATGCAACAAACCTCGATGCCAACTCTGCCCACATATCTACACCAGCAACACCATCACAGGACCTAACCAGATCAGCTACAACATCACCGGCTCATTCACCTGCATGTCCACCAATGTTATATATGCCATCATATGCCAGCAATGCCCCTCTGCTATGTACATTGGCCAAACTGGACAGTCACTACGCAAGAGGATAAATGGACACAAGTCAGATATCAGGAATGGCAATATACAAAAACCTGTAGGAGAACACTTCAACCTCCCTGGCCACACAATAGCAGATGTAAAGGTAGCCATCTTACAGCAAAAAAACTTCAGGACCAGACTCCAAAGAGAAACTGCTGAGCTCCAGTTCATTTGCAAATTTGACACCATCAGATCAGGATTAAACAAAGACTGTGAATGGCTATCCAACTACAGAAGCAGTTTCTCCTCCCTTGTTGTTCACACCTCAACTGCTAGCAGAGCACCTCACCCTCCCTGATTGAACTAACCTCGTTATCTCCATACTGATTTATACCTGCCTCTGGAAATTTTTTTAATTACTTAATTACTTTAATTTAATTAATTTAATTAATAATTTAAATTTCCATTACTTGCGTCTGATGAAGTGGGCATTCACCCACGAAAGCTTATGCTCCAATACTTCTGTTAGTCTTAAAGGTGCCACAGGACCCTCTGTTGCTTTTTACAAATCCATTGAAAGCGTCCATTTACAGTCATGTTTGTCATGCCACACCTTTGACTCAATACCATTGGGGTTTTGGGGTTTTAGAACTACTCTGTGGCTTCCCTTTGCAAAATTCAGTTTTCTCTTTCCTCCTTGTCCTGAAGGATCAAAGCCTGATTTCTTTTGCTTAACAGAATTCACTGGCTGATTGGGTGTGCTTTCTTTGCTAACAGCTATTAGCAAATCTTTCTTCTCCCTGCCAGCCAGGTAATTTGCAAATTTTCATCTGCTTTCAATTTCAAGGCTCGACTCTGTCTTAAAGAGAGACCACACGAATCCAAAGAGTCTGAGGGTGAGAGTTGGCTTGCTCTCCCCTATATCCTTAAGCATTCAGCCATAAAACTGTTCTGCTCTGAAACACCAGTAACCAAATCTGTCCTCAGACCCTGAAGCACAGACAGCTCACTCACAGAATTAGCATGGAGACAGTCCTGTTCCAACACCATTGTCTTCCCAACAAGCTGGCCAAACACAGCCACTTGGTTATAGGGCTGCTCAACTTTCTTAACAGCTCTTGCTCCATCTGAGACCTTCTCAGAGCTATCCACACTGGATCTTACAAAAGGAAAGTCAGTGGATCCATTTACAACAGAAAATTTCTGGCTGTTAGGAACTGAAACTTCCTGGATTAAATCACTGTCACACCCTTTAGCTGTAGCAAGCTGCTTGCACAGATTACCATGAGGATTCCTTTCCCCAGCAGCTTTTCTAAGCCACAGTTCACCCCTCACAGAAATTCTGCCCTTACCCTCTTCACCTGGGGCTTGCTCTAAAGGAACACTTCCCTGAGCAACAACAGACTCTGTCTGGGTCTTACTCACATCCATGATCCCCTTCGTCCCATCAGGCAGATTTCTACACAATCCCCTTGCAGGCAAACTCATAGACTCACTAGATAAAAGGTTAGAAGCCTTCTCCTTCCCTTTGCCACACACACAAGTTCAGGAATCTTTTCCTTCTTGCTACTAGTTGTCAAACCATCAGTGGGTAACACAATTAAATCACCTTCTTGCTCTCCTTGTGCCCTGGCTAGGATATCACCCTGGTTAGACAGAGTTGCTACATCCTTTTCCAACCACACATTAGCAATAGGCCAAATACAAGCACCAGAATTGTCTGGTCTCTGGGATTTTGCTAGGACACTAACCGGATGCCACCTAGTTACAGTTCCATTCTCCCCAGCAGACACAGACTTAAGACCATTCCCTTCTGGGCTTTAGTTGAATCCAGAACCAACTCTGAGACAACTGAATCACCCTCGACCATCACAGTCTGCTTCACAGACAAAGAAGAGCCGGAGACACCTTCTCCTTTACCAGACACATAGCTTGGGATTGCATTTTCCTTGTCCCAGCGCACAGGGCTGTTCACAGACAACTGCTTGGAGACCGAGGTAGCTTCCTCCATAGGCAAGTCAATACCCCTGACAGACACAGGCACATTTCCTTCACTGTCACAATTCTCCACACAGGTAACAGGTAAGGTATAGGGACACTTATGTTTCACTATCCTTGCCTTCCCAAACTGCTGACTAGATAAAGCCATCAGCTCACAAGGCTGCCTGGGCTCAGCCAAACTTTTCTTATTCGCCTCTCCCTTTGCTTGACCTAATTTCAGATTTGCTTCTGAGACATTAGACAGACGTTCAGAAACTTCATTCATAGCCAAATAGCTCTCTTGCATAGACAACAATTTGGAGACGCCCTCCCCAGGCAAATCATTGCCCTAACAGACACAGGTTTAAGATCATTCCTTTCCTGTGATTGGCTACCTGGACTGAACAGAGCTTTAACATCTTCCCCAATCAAAAGATCCTTAGGCAATAACTTCCTTACACCAGCTTTATAACTTCATGCTTCGTACCATTCCATTCAAGGTGGATTCTGGCTAAAGGCACGCGTACAGTAAACTCATAGAGGACATCAACATTCACACTCTGATTTGGTAAGTAATCTTCCTCTTTGACAAGATCTGCTTTAACAAGAGTGATGTTAGATGCCATCATTTGCCCTAAACAGCTTTTACCATTGACTTTTACACTCTCTATGAATTTTTCATTACCCCTCCCATACATAGTATTGGCACAATTTATGGGGTCACCTACTGAACTCACAGTAACGGCATTTACATAAAAGGTGGCAGTGTTGGGGTACATTTCATTACACCCAGACAATTGCTCAGCGTTATACAACATACCAACATTGTTATAAACTGGACTTTCAGGAGGATACACTTTCTGCTGTTCTTCCCTTGCTTTTTTGCCGTGGAGCTGAAGTCTGACCGTGTCCTGTTGCATTTGGTGAGCTTTCTCCTCAGCAGCCAGCAGCTCCAGACGCCCCTTACGAGCTCTTTCTTCTCTCTCATCAGCCTCCTTCTTTCTTTGATCAGCTTCTCTTTCTAATTCAGCTATTTTTTGCTTTTCCAGCAATCGAAGATCTGCTAGTTTCTGTTCATGCTCAAGTTGCAGTTTATTTGCTGCCATTTGCATTCTAACTTTTTCTGTAAAAAGCAACAGAGGGTCCTGTGGCACCTTTAAGACTAACAGAAGTATTGGGAGCATAAGCTTTCGTGGGTAAGAACATCTGAAGAAGTGAGGTTCTTACCCACGAAAGCTTATGCTCCCAATACTTCTGTTAGTCTTAAAGGTGCCACAGGACCCTCTGTTGCTTTTTACAGATTCAGACTAACACGGCTACCCCTCTGATACTTAACTTTTTCTGCATCTTCTGTAGCCTCAGGTAAGGGCTGTGCTCCTGCCTCCTGATCACTGGCCATTAACAGATCTCTCAGTTCTTGATTTGTAGCTTTCTTTCTAAAGCTTATCCCCTTTTCTGAACACAAATCTTCCAGGGCTTTTTTATCAAGGCTTTCATATGCTCTTTGCTCACCCATTGCAACTGCTCTTTAACCAACCAAACTCTCAATACCAAAATTCAAATTTGGATAGCGGGGGGTTCTGACCCAAAGTTTAATTGATGTGGTTCTGTGGCTCCTGCTGACTACTGCATTGTGACGGTGCTGCCCGTGGGAGCCAGCTGAGGTCACTCAATCAGGGTGAACTGCAAACCAAACGGGGCAGCCAAACCCCAAACGCTGGTGGATATTCCAATACTTAGATTTACCAAGCCAGCACAAAACAGCCTCTGTATTACCTCACTGGTTACTCAGAAGTCCAAACAACGCAGTTCCCTTAAAGTGCCCAGCCTCAGGCCTCCGTCCAGACACACACGTCAGATATGATGATGATTACTGAAAATCTTATCTCATCATATAAAAGAAAAGGTTCTTCCAATCCCAAAGGATATAATTGGACACACCCAGGTCCAATTATAACTTAGATCTTACCCAAAATACACGCTAATAGCCAATTCTTATTAACTAAGCTAAAATTTATTAAAAAAGAAAAGAGAGAGTGCTGGTTAAAAGATCAATATACATACAGACTTGAATTCAATTCTTGAGGTTCAGATGCATAGCAGAGATGAGCTTGTAGTTGCCAAAAGTCCTTTTAGAAATAGTCCATAGGTTATAGTCCAATGTCCATATTCAGGGTGACTCCAGTCAGTGACTGGGGATCTCAATCCTTGTGGCTGAAGGTTTCCCCCTCTTGAAACCCAAAGCAGATCTGAGATGAAGCAGGATTGTGTCCCAGGGTTTTTATACATTTCCAGAAGCCTTTTGGCCCGAGAAAACAATAGGCTTAACTCTCCTTCTCCCAAACATCCTGGCAATTAGCACAGGGTAATTTATCCATTAAACAGTTCAGATACAGGTTACCACAACCTTCAAAGAGACATAGAGACAATAATACTATTTCTCTCAAGTGTCTTCCTAAATGTTAATATTCCTTTTTTGATCTTTGAATCAAAGCTATAGCAATAGACAAGACTTGTTTGCTGACATCACAAGCCCTGAGCAAACACCCACCCTTCTACCTCTAACAATGCAGCCTGCATTTCAAAGCTCTGTTCATTTACATATGTTCCTAACAAGTCTCTAAACTTCGGCCATGGGTCAGGTCAGTTTAATTAACTCTTTCTGGCCCTGTCATCTTTCAATGAGATATTCAAAGGCACAAAATGAGCTCAAACTAGCTACGGGAATAAAGGGGAACAAGAAGACTTTTTATCAATACATTAGAAGCAAGAGGAAGACCAAGGACAGGGTAGGCCCACTGCTTAGTGAAGAGGGAGATACCCACACAAGGAAATAAAGAAACAAATCAACAGAGCCAGACGTGTACCCAGAAGCCTCCTGCTACAAGACAGGCCCCAAAAAGAAACCAACAGAACTCCACTGGCCATCACCTACAGTCCTCAGCTTAAACCTCTCCAACGCATCATCAGTGATCTTCAACCCATCCTGGACAATGATCCCTCACTTTCACAGACCTTGGGAGGCAGGCCAGTCCTCGCCCACAGACAACCCACCAACCTTAAGCATATTCTCACCAGCAACCATGCACCGCACCATAACAACTCTAACTCAGGAACCAACCCATGCAACAAACCTCGATGCCAACTCTGCCCACATATCTACACCAGCAACACCATCACAGGACCTAACCAGATCAGCTACAACATCGCCGGCTCATTCACCTGCACGTCCACCAATGTTATATATGCCATCATATGCCAGCAATGCCCCTCTGCTATGTACATTGGCCAAACTGGACAGTCACTACGCAAGAGGATAAATGGACACAAGTCAGATATCAGGAATGGCAATATACAAAAACCTGTAGGAGAACACTTCCATCTCCCTGGCCACACAATAGCAGATGTAAAGGTAGCCATCTTACAGCAAAAAAACTTCAGGACCAGACTCCAAAGAGAAACTGCTGAGCTCCAGTTCATTTGCAAATTTGACACCATCAGATGAGGATTAAATAAAGACTGTGAATGGCTATCCAACAACAGAAGCAGTTTCTCCTCCCTTGGTGTGCACACCTCAACTGCTAGCAGAGCACCTCACCCTCCCTGACTGAACTAACCTCATTATCTCCATACTGATTTATACCTGCCTCTGGAGATTTCCATTACTTGCATCTGAAGAAGTGAGGTTCTTACCCACGAAAGCTTATGCTCCCAATACTTCTGTTAGTCTTAAAGGTGCCACAGGACCCTCTGTTGCTTTTTACAGATTCAGACTAACACAGCTCCCCTCTGAAAGTTAGCTCTGACATTCAACAGTGGAGAAGATGCAATTGGTGTTTCAGGCTTACAAAAGGGGCCTATACCACCAGATACAAACACCTGCCCCCAACCTCTCTCAATTCACTAGGTTTTGTAACCCATGCCCCTTGTCAAGCAAGTGCTACTTAGTTAATGGTGAGTCCTTCTGTCATACAACAGTTCCACTGGCCTTGATTCACAGAATCAGGGTAACAAAACTTTATTCTTCCTGCCCCAATAACAGAGAAACTGGGGATCCCACACCAGCCAAAGTAACCACTTTCAGTTGCTGTTGTCTCATGCCAGGAGGGTGGGTGTGCCTATGCAAACAATATCAGCCCCTGGAGTTCTTTTCCACACTCGCCATAATTCACCACCAGATGTCAGGGTAGAGCTCATCCTGACTCTGCTTACACTAACAAAATCATCCAAAGCCCAAGATCTGGTGGTGATGGGAGACTTCAACTATCCAGATATATGTTGGGAAAATAACACAGCAGGGCACAGACTATCCAATAAGTTCTTGGACTGCATTGCAGACAACTTTTTATTTCAGAAGGTTGAAAAAGCTACTGGAGGGAAGCTGTTCTAGATTTGATTTTAACAAATAGGGAGGAACTCGTTGAGAATTTGAAAGTAGAAGGCAGCTTGGGTGAAAGTGATCATGAAATCATAGAGTTCGCAATTCTAAGGAAGGGTAGAAGGGAGTACAGCAAAATAGAGACAATGGATTTCAGGAAGGCGGATTTTGGTAAGCTCAGAGAGCTGATAGGTAAGGTCCCATGGAAATCAAGACTGAGGGGAAAAACAACTGAGGAGAGTTGGCAGTTTTTCAAAGGGACACTATTAAGCGCCCAAAAGCAAGCTATTCCGCTGGTTAGGAAAGATAAAAAATGTGGCAAAAGACCACCTTGGCTTAACCACGAGAACTTGCATGATCTAAAAAATAAAAAGGAGTCGTATAAAAAATGGAAACTAGGACAGATTACAAAGGATGAATATAGGCAGACAACACAGGAATGCAGGGGCAAGATTAGAAAGGCAAAGGCACAAAATGAGCTCAAACTAGCTACAGGAATAAAGGGAAACAAGAAGACTTTTTATCAACACATTAGAAGCAAGAGGAAGACCAAAGACAGGGTAGGCCCACTGCTCAGTGAAGAGGGAGAAACAGTAACAGGAAACTTGGAAATGGCAGAGATGCTTAATGACTTCTTTGTTTCGGTCTTCACCGAGAAGTCTGAAGGAATGCCTAACATAGTGAATGCTAATGGGAAGGGGGTAGGTTTAGCAGATAAAATAAAAAAAGAACAAGTTAAAAATCACTTAGAAAAGTTAGATGCCTGCAAGTCACCAGGGCCTGATGAAATGCATCCTAGAATACTCAAGGAGCTAATAGAGGAGGTATCTGAGCCTCTAGCTATTATCTTTGGAAAATCATGGGAGATGGGAGAGATTCCAGAAGACTGGAAAAGGGCAAATATAGTGCCCATCTATAAAAAGGGAAATAAAAACAACCCAGGAAACTACAGACCAGTTAGTTTAACTTCTGTGCCAGGGAAGATAATGGAGCAAGTAATTAAGGAAATCATCTGCAAACACTTGGAAGGTGGTAAGGTGATAGGGAACAGCCAGCATGGATTTGTAAAGAACAAATCATGTCAAACCAATCTGATAGCTTTCTTTGATAGGATAACGAGTCTTGTGGATAAGGGAGAAGCTGTGGATGTGGTATACCTAGACTTTAGTAAGGCATTTGATATGGTCTCGCATGATATTCTTATCGACAAACTAGGCAAATACAATTTAGATGGGGCTACTATAAGGTGGGTGCATAACTGGCTGGATAACCGTACTCAGAGAGTTGTTATTAATGGTTCCCAATCCTGCTGGAAAGGCATAACGAGTGGGGTTCCGCAGGGGTCTGTTTTGGGACCGGCTCTGTTCAATATCTTCATTAACGACTTAGATATTGGCATAGAAAGTACGCTTATTAAGTTTGCGGATGATACCAAACTGGGAGGGATTGCAACTGCTTTGGAGGACAGGGTCATAATTCAAAATGATCTGGACAAATTGGAGAAATGGTCTGAGTTAAACAGGATGAAGTTTAACAAAGACAAATGCAAAGTGCTCCACTTAGGAAGAAAAAATCAGTTTCACACATAGAGAATGGGAAGAGACTGTCTAGGATGGAGTACGGCAGAAAGGGATCTAGGGATTATAGTGGACCACAAGCTAAATATGAGTCAACAGTGTGATGCTGTTGCAAAAAAAGCAAACATGATTCTGGGATGTATTAACAGGTGTGTTGTGAGCAAGACACGAGAAGTCATTCTTCCGCTCTACTCTGCTCTGGTTAGGCCTCAGCTGGAGTATTGTGTCCAGTTCTGGGCACCGCATTTCAAGAAAGATGTGGAGAAATTGGAAAGGGGTCCAGAGAAGAGCAACAAGAATGATTAAAGGTCTTGAGAACATGACCTATGAAGGAAGGCTGAAAGAATTGGGTTTGTTTACTTTGGAAAAAAGAAGACTGAGAGGGGACATGATAGCAGTTTTCAGGTATCTAAAAGGGTGTCCTAAGGAGGAGGGAGAAAACTTGTTCACCTTAGCCTCTAAGGATAGAACGAGAAGCAATGGGCTTAAACTGCAGCAAGGGAGGTTTAGGTTGGACATTAGGAAAAAGTTCCTAACTGTCAGGGTGGTTAAACACTGGAATAAATTGCCTAGGGAGGTTGTGGAATCTCCATCTCTGGAGATATTTAAGAGTAGGTTAGATAAATGTCTATCCGGGATGGTCTAGACAGTATTTGGTCCTGCCATGCGGGCAGGGGACTGGACTCGATGACCTCTCGAGGTCCCTTCCAGTCCTAGAATCTATGAATCTATGAATCTATAGCTTCCATACATATTGACTAGGTGTGACATGAAATTTGACCTCCAATCAGACAAAATCTCCTTAGGGAACCCCCACCCCCTGCTGAATATTGTGAGAAGGGCTCTTGCCACAGTCTGGACTTCAATGTTAGACAGAGCAACTACCCCAGGATACCTGGTGGTAAAATCTACCACCACTCAGATATACCTGTTTCCCCTCCGAGTGGGACGCTGAGTAGGGCCCACAATGTCCATCGCTACCTTCAGGATACACCTTCTGTATCACATGCAAAGGACGCCAGGGCGCTGTCTGGGGTCCTACAGGTTTTTTCCTCCCTAGACAAACTACACAAGACTTGCAATAATCTCTCACATCATTCTGTATTCCTGGCCAGTAGAAATCTCTCTTTAGCCTGTTATAAGTTCTCTGTATCCCAAAGTGACCAACAGAAGGACCAGCATGTGCTAAAAGCATTAATTCCCCACGATGCTGGCTGGGTACAACCAACTGGTTATAGGGCTGCCCAGGGCCTTTGTTCTTTCCCACAGGAGCCTCCCTATACAGCTTCCCACCCTCTTCAAAAAACGTCTCCCCCCTTTCCCTTCCTGGAGTTCCCTCCAGGACACATTTCCTTATGCTCTCTAGGATGGGGTCTGCCTTTTGCTCAGCTGCAAATCCCTGACAACAAACAACTGGGCCAGCGTCCTCAGTCACCGACAATATTTCTCCTGCCCCAGACCCTGAGGGCACGTCACCTTCGGTTGGGCAGAGGCCTGACTTTGCCTGTCTCACACTTGGGAGCACGCTGCCTCTTTGCACTGCAGAGTCAATGGAACCCACACCCACCTCCTCAGTGGTTTCTAAGAGTCCATCACCCGTCTCTGGGCTCCCCTCTGGGACACATCTCCCTGTGCTTCCTGGAGCAGGGTCTGCCCCGGGTGAGCTGTGAGAGGCTTGCAGCTAACAGCTGGAACAGCCTTCTCACTGACAGGTAATACACTCTCCTCCATCTCTGAGGAGACGCTGCCTTCATCTGCAGTGCAGGAGATGGTCTCAACCACCCCATGCCTGGAAGCATGCACCTTCCCCCTTCTGCAGAGAATTAAAGAGACCCACCCCCATTCCTTCAGCAGCTGCTGAGACTTTACCCTTTCCCTCCGGGGACCCTACACTATACTCCTTCTTGCTGCAGGTCACCATGCCAACAGTCTTGACCTTGTGGAAAAAATCGTTCCAACTAACATGTCTGCCGGGGTGTCTTCCCACTTAACTGTGGGACATAATTCCCACAGTTAAATCACTTTCCAAAACTTCCCACTCCACATAAACTTTAGCTAGCGGCACAGGGAACCTGCTTTGCCCTCTCCCTTAATCTTGGCCCTTTGGCCCAGCAATATACTGACCCCTGGGACCACCCTTGGTTGAATTAGAGAGTTCTGGGCCCTTGTATCCTTCCACCCCAGGCACTCTATGCCATTAACTTTGACAACCTTCATGTGTTTCATGTCTGGTTCTCAGGGCGCAGGTTCCACCAAGCTTGTGAGGTATGTCATGGGTGTTCCCACCTGGTTCCCCTCTGGGGTCTCAGGGTTCAGGACAACCATGTTATCATGGGTTGGGGGGGCTTTTTTTCCTTCACTTTGGGGCATTTGTTCTTCAAGTGCTCTGTGGAATTACTGTGGTAGCACCTTCTGGGCTCTTCTGCTTTTATGGGTGGTTTGGGACAGGGATTAGCGGGATAGTTTTGGGGAGGTGAGTGCCCAGCCTTCTGGCCACCCTCTTTCTTCCAAGAGGTAAAATGGGGACCCTGTTTCCTATCAGGTTTAAACCCCTCTCTCTGTGGTTTATTAGAATGGATGCCTGTGTTTGCTCAAAGTCATCAGCTAGAGCAGCCATCTCATCCACAGTTTTCACCTTTTTGTCCCATAGACACTGTTTCACATGATCTTTGCATCTGCTTAGGAAATGCTCCTGAACAACAAGGGCAAACATTCCTTCAAAGCTGGTAACACCTGTGTTCTTTTTCTTTTCCTGCTGCCTGCAGTCTGAATAGCTCCCGCTTTGCAATGGCATCACGGCCTTCACTCATCTTCCTGCTTTTCTGACCCTACTTCCCTTTCCAGAAATAATCAAACAGAAAATAACAAACTGGTCACCTCTTTGCCTGTTCTCAGCCACCACACTTAAATCTCCCTGAAAATCTCTACACCCGTGTATGAAATGCAAATCTCACTCAGAACAACAAGTTGCGCATTTCACCCCCAGGAACCTGGAACTGGGGTACTGCTGAGCCATCGAGCATACCAATCTGGCCCCCCTCTCATGCTGTGAAGCTGTGACCAGCTGCGATCCTCACCAGGTCTTACACTAAACTTCAGCAAATATCACCGACCCTCATCGCTCGAAACGCCAAGAGATCGATTCCAGGAACAGCCCCTCTGGGAATCGCAGAGGAGACCGGGGTGTTCTGGTTAGTGATGGGAACAGCCCAAAGCCTCCAGAAGTCAGAAGCTGATTGAATTATCCAGACAAGCCAGGCCCCGCCACATGGCACTGGGAGCTCTGAGGGCCGATCTCTTCCTGGCCGGGCTCCGGGGCCAGGTATGCTGCTGCCCAGCACCAGGTATGACTGACCAGAGGGTCCTGCTGTCCCACCTCCCAGATGGAGCAGGGGGCAGGGGGATTGCACTGAGAAGGCTTCAGCCACCACTCTCAGGCAGCACCCACAGACCTATGACGGGCACCAGCTCCTGCCCCCCCCAGCACCCCATATCTCCTCTAGAGCATCCCACAGGGAGCCAGCCTCTCCCCGTCCTGCTCAGCACCCACCCCACACTGCTAGGAATACGGACCGAAGGGCCAGGCACTGAGCTCTCCTGCACAAACCGTTTGGGTGTCACCATTTTATTGCCCCATTAAGAAGTGACATTTGCTGCCACACTTGCAATTTCCTTTGTAATCTAGCAGTTCTGGTATGTTAGGCCCCAGCCCCGAGGGAGCAACGTACCCAGCCTACAATAAAATGAGATAACAAAGTGCCGGCTCATTGCCTCTGGGAAGGGGCTGGAGGAGCTCGCTGCTCTCTGGGGTAACCAGGTTCCTCTGACTCTCCCTGCAGCCCGACACAGCTCTGTATGGCTTGGCCTTTGCATTAGGCTTGGCCAGCTGCTGTTGTGCATGGCGAGGCTGCTGCTGGCTTCTCCCTTTATGTTTAGTTGTGATTTTAAATAACTATTAAAACAGAAGGGTTTAGGAAAGGCGAGTATGGAAAAGTGATGGGACTTGGGGTGTCCGACCTGAAACAAATCCATGGGACCTGATTCTCAGGGGCTGACCGCTGAGCACTCCTGTCCCTTTATGGGGTCCCCAGATGAGGCCACCCAAACTGAGGCACTGTTGTAAATCTTGGCCAAAGAACATAGAGCAGCTGCTTTCAGAGCCAGATCTCCTCTTCGGGAGGAGAAGTTTTTTGACAGAAACCTTGGGGCAGCAGGATGTTACGCCACCTGACCACTGGGAAGGAAACTTTCCCATGTCCCATTTGTTAGTGGTAGGGACAGCATGGATATCCTGAGCTGCCGGCTGGGTGGAATTGTCTCAGCTAATCAGAGCCCAGAGTTCCTGTACAGTCACTGATTCAGATCTCAGACCATCACCCACTGCGCCCTGGCTGGTTCTCTGGCCTGTACTATACGGAAGGTCAGACTAGATGATCACAATGGTCCCTTCTGGCTTTGGAATTTATGACTCCATGACATGATACACGTCAGCACTCTAAGTATCAGAGGGGTAGTCGTGTTAGTCTGAATCTGTAAAAAGCAACAGAGGGTCCTGTGGTACCTTTAAGACTAACAGAAGTATTGGAGCATAAGCTTTCGTTGGTGAATGCCCACTTCATCAGACGCAAGTGAGCACTCTGAGGCATTTGGCTTAGTCTCACTTGAAATTCTGATTAAAAAATAAACTATACAAAATCAGTGAGGCCCCTATTAAATGCATTCAGAACTGGCTAACTGATAGATCTCATAAAGTAATGGTCAATGGAGGGTTGTTTGTAGGGGGTCCTTCATCAATGATCTGGTGGGGACTGGTCAGTTCTACAGATTTACCCTAGTGAAACCAGACACTCTGGGCTGGACCCAGAACTCACTGGTGGGGTCCCTGGCCCATGTGACGCAGGAGCTCAGACTAGATCAGGGGTTCTCAAACTGGGGGTCGGAACCCCTCAGGGAGTCGCGAGGTTATTACATGTGGGGGTCGCGAGCTGTCAGCCTCCACCTCAAAGCCCGCTTTGCTTCCAGCATTTATAATGGTGTTAAATATATAAAAAAGTGTTTTTGGTTTATAAGGGGGGTCGCACTCAGAGGCTCGCTATGTGAAAGGGGTCACCAGTAAAAAAGTTTGAGAACCACTGGACTAGATGATCACAATGGTCCATTCAGGCTTTAACATCTGTGAAAACCAAGGCTCCCAGCATCCCCCAGGTCCCTCGCAAGTTTTTGTTCAGCAATGTTGAGGCTTTTGTCCAAGTCCCTGGATAACAGACTCTGAGACTGCAGGCCTCTTCCCAAACAAAGTCTGTAACAGGCAGCCCAAGCTCATCCTTTGTTGGCACCACAGGGGGTGATGGGCTGACACAGCAAAGATTTAACTCACTTTGCCATCCTCATCCTTCTGTCCCTACACACACACTTTGTGTTTTACTGTGTTAAGATGCACATTGTTTGATGCACCCAGGTACCAAGCAGCTCAGATCACTCTGTTCCCCTGCCCTGCCCTGCCCTGTCCTCTCCTATTACTTGTTTGTTTCTTATTTTGAATTGATCAGCCTAGTAGAAAAGGTGCCTTTCCGAAACCCTTTTGCTTTCATGGTTATTTAAAGCCACAACTAAACATAAAGGCAGAAGCCAGCAGTGGCCTTGCCCTAGACAGCAGACACTGGGCAAGCCATATTGAGCTCTGTCCAGCCACAGGGAGAGTCAGAGGAACTTGGTTAGGCTAGGACTATATCTTATTGCCCTTATATAAATCCATGGTACTGCGTACAGATGTGGTCTCCTCATCTCAAAAAAGATATACTGACATTAGAAAAGGTTCAGAGAAGGGCAGCTGAAATGATTAGGGGTTTGGAACAGGTCCCATATGAGGAGAGATTAAAGAGGCTAGGACTTTTCAGCTTGGAAAAGAGGAGACTAAGGGGAGATATGATCGAGGTCTATAAAATCATAAGTGGTGTGAAGAAAGTGAATAAGGAAAAGTTATTTACTTGTTCCCATAATATAAGAACTAGGGGCCACCCAATGAAATTAATGGGCAGCAGGTTTAAAACAAATCAAAGGAAGTTCTTCTTCACACAGCGCACAGTCAACCTGTGGAACTCCTTGCCTGAGGAGGTTGTGAAGGCTAGGACTATAACAGGGTTTAAAAGACAACTGGATAAATTCATGGAGGTTAAGTCCATCAATGTCTATTAGCCAGGATGGGTAAGGAATGGTGTTCCTAGCCTCTGTTTGTCAGAGTGTGGAGATGGATGGCAGGAGAGAGATCACTTGATCATTACCTGTTAGGTTCACTCCCTCTGGGGCACCTGGCATTGGCCACTGTCGGCAGACAGAATACTGGGCTGGATGGACCTTTGGTCTGACCCACTATGGCCGTTCTTATGTTCTTATGTTACCCCAGAGAGCAGCGAGCTCCTCTGCCCCCTGCCCAGAGGCAATGAGCCGGCACTTTGTTATCTCAGCTCATTGTAGGCTGGGTAAATTGCTCACTCAGGGCTGGGTCCTAACACACCACAACTGTTAGATTACAAAGGAAATTGCAATTGTGGCAGCAACTGTCACCTCTTAATGGGCCAAAGCGGTCTGTGCAGGAGAGCTCTGTACCTGGCCCTTTGGTCCATATTCTTAGCAGAACGGTTTGGATACTGAGCGGGATGGGGAGAGTCTGGCTCCCTGCGGGATGCGCTAGAGGAGATGTGGGGCGCTGGAAGGGCAGGATCTGGTGCCCATCACAGGTCTGTGGGTGCTGCCTGAGAGGGGTGGCTGAAGCCCTCTCTGAGCAATGCCCCTGCCCCAGATACATCTGGGAGGTGGGACAGCAGGACCCTTTGGTCAATCGTAGCTGATGCTGTGGAGCAACGTGAGTATGTATGGATGGCCCTTGAGCCTGTCCAGGAAAAGATCAGCCCTCAGAGCCGTCAGTGCCATGTTGCCGGGCCTGTGGTGTCTGGTAATTCAATCAGCACCTGACTTCTGGGGACCTTGGGCTGTTCCCATCACTAACCAGGACACCCCAGTCTCCTCAGGGGCTCCCAGAGGTGCTATGTCATGAATCGATCCCTTGGGATTACGAGCGATGAGGGTGGGTGACATTTGCTCTGTAACACAACATGGGGGACAGGCAATTGCTAATGCACTGCAGGGAAATCTGAGTGCCGAACAGCTGGCAAATAAACCACAGCTCCACGCACAGCCAGAGCCTGAGCTTGAGCAAACATTTGGGGAGGAAAATGTATTTGGCAGAAACCCTGGGGCAGCAGGATGTTAAGGCACCTCACCCCTGGGACGGGAACTTTCCCACGTTCCCTTTGTTAGCCATAGGCACCACATTGATGTCATGAACCAGCCTGCTGGGTGGAATTATCTCAGCCAATCAGAGCCCAGATATACTCATGTCTTACAGAGTTATAGAAATACTTGCTATTCTGCGATATAAAGTTAAATAGCAGCTGTTAAAGAGAATCATTTTTAATTGAGCAGGACTGGATAATTGGTACCCAAGAGTATTTAAAAGATGTGGCCGAGGAGTGGTTGGAAGCACTAATGTTGATTTTTAAAAAATGTTGAAACACTGAGGAACTTCAGGCGGACTGGAAGAAAGGGAATGTTGTACCAATTATTAAGAGGGGAAATGGGCTGCCCTGGGTAACTAGAGACTAGTTAGCTTGAAACTGATCATGGGGGAAATCATGGAAAAGCTGATCTAGGCTGCAATCAGGAAAAAATCAAGGCATGGCAGCATAATTGCTGGCCATCAGCTTGGTGTTTTGTTAAGGTTACAGAAATGGTTGATAAAGGTAACTGTGACAACATGATAGACTTAGGGTACGTCTTCACTCAAGGGGGGGGTCGATTTAAGATACGCAAATTCAGCTACGCGAATAGCGTAGCTGAATTCGACGTATCGCAGCCGACTTACCCTGCTGTAGGGACGGCGGCAAAATCGACCTCTGCGGCTTCCCGTCGACGGCGCTTACTCCCACCTTCGCTGGTGGAGTAAGAGCGTCGATTCGGGGATCGATTGTCGCGTCCCAACGGGACGCGATAAATCGATCCCCGAGAGGTCGATTTCTACCCGCCGATTCAGGCGGGTAGTGTAGACCTAGCCTTAGACTGTGTAAGGCATTTGGCTAGTCCCACTGGATATTCTGTTTAAAAACCTACCACAAAATCAAATTGTCAATGCCGCCCATACTACGTAAAATAAGAACTCGCTAACTGATATATCTCACAAGGTACTTATCATTGGGAAATCATCATCCACCTGCGGCGTATGTAGCAGGGTGTTCCAGGCCAGTGCCATTCAAGATCTTCATGAATGACCTGAAAGATAATATCAAATCACAGCTGGTGATATTAGCAGGTGACAGCAGAATGGGTGGAGCAGTAAATAATGGTGCAGACTGGGCAGTTCTACAGATGTACTCCAGTGAAACCAGATGCTCTGGGCCGGACACAGAACTAACTGGTGGGGTCTCTGGCCCATGTGACACAGGAGGTCAGACTAGATGATCACAATGGTCCCTTCTGGCTTTAACATCTGTGATAACCAAGGTCCCAGCATGCCCCAGGCCCCTCGCAGGCCTTTGGTTCAGTGACATTGAGCCTGTGTCCAAGTCCCTGGATAACAGACCCTGAGTCTACCGCCTCTTCCCCAGCATGGTCTGTAAGAGGCAGCCCAGGCCCATCTCTCCACTGGCACCACAGGGGCTGACTGGCGCCATCACTGGACGGTTTGGGTTGTCACACACCTCCCATCACTGCAAAGATCATATGTGGGGAGGCATGTGGGGATCAAGTGCCCCCCACCCCCGCAGCTGGCCAGGGTGGGGAGCGGAAGGGGCGGGACCAGATCCTCTTCTCATGCCAGCCGCTGGAATGCTGCTCTTTGGAGCTGCTGCAGCACAGCACCTGCCTGCAAAACAAGCGAGTCGGAGCCCCCCCTCCTCCAGCATGCTCAGCCCTTGTTCCCAGAAGCCAAGCCCAGGCAGGGACGTGGCCACCGCTGCCACCCCTCCCCAGCCAGGCTCTCTTGCAGGCCCAGCTTTGCTGCCCAGAGCAGAGAGCGGGAGCAGCCAGCTTCAGCTGCAGGAGAAGCAATTTCCTCCTACTGGTCGCCCAGGCCCAGCTGCCAGAGAGTGGAGACAAACGTGCCAGAGAGAAGCTGGCAGAGCAGAAGGAGAGAGGCCCTTCCCCCCAGTAACACGGGGCAGGGACGTGGCGGGGAGATCGTGGCAGCCCTGGGATAGGGGCAAGGTGGGGGAGGAGACGTGGGGAAGCCACGTGTCCTCCCTTTTAGATTGTGCCCTCCCAGTATGGGGAGACACCAGTCATCTGCAAATACAAGTGAACTAGGTTGAGACAGACCCCAATTTACAGCACATGACTTGAGACCAATTCCTGCCACAAGAGTCACTCAGGGCTTGGGGGCTCAGGGCAGGTGGAGGGTGCTGAGCCTGGAGGGTGCTCACTGCTGGGTGCTCAGGGACGGGGTGGGGGTGGTGACGGGGCTCATTCAGGCAGGGAATCAAACCGCTGCTGTGTCCCCCCCCCATCACGCCCTCTGTACAGGAAATCTGCCTCATGTGTTGCCCTGGAATTTGACATCCCTGCATGTACCCCAGAACCTGACAGCACTGCAGTCAGCCATTTTGTATGTTCAACCACTGCCAGCTGAAAACCAAACGTCACATAGCTAGGAATAATCTACGGCCTTTGTGAGACAAGGTCAGACAGGTGCATACTTGCAGTTTGTTAATCAGAATGGGAGGATGGGACAGAAAATTATGGACGAGAGTGAGTGGATAGTTACCTTGGTTTTTGGTGTCCCTGACATGTTGTTCTGGCTAGAAATACTAGAAATGTTTGGAGATAATGAGTAGTTTCTTGAAATAAGGAGAACTGGTGACCCAGTAGAGGTGATTGTGCTTACCCACTAGGAGTCACTATAGGTTATGTGCTTTGTTAGAGTTAGCCATAAAATATTAGGTAAAAGTAAATACCTTGGAGCCACCAGACCAGGGGGATGAGGTGGATGAGGCTTTCTTCTGGCAACTAGCAGAAGTTGCTAGATCGCAGGCCCTGGTTCTCATGGGAGACTTTAATCACCCTGATATCTGCTGGGAGAGCAATACAGCGGTGCACAGACAATCCAGGAAGTTTTTGGAAAGTGTAGGGGACAATTTCCTGGTGCAAGTGCTGGAGGAACCAACTAGGGGCAGAGATTTTCTTGACCTGCTGCTCACAAACAGGGAAGAATTAGTAGGGGAAGCAAAAGTGGATGGGAACTTGGGAGGCAGTAACCATGAGATGGTCGAGTTCAGGATCCTGACACAAGGAAGAAAGGAGAGCAGCAGAATACGGACCCTGGACTTCAGAAAAGCAGACTTTGACTCCCTCAGGGAACAGATGGGCAGGATCCCCTGGGAGAATAACATGAAGGGCAAAGGGGTCCAGGAGAGCTGGCTGTATTTTAAAGAATCCTTATTGCGGTTGCAGGAACAAACCATCCCGATGTGTAGAAAGAATAGTAAATATGGCAGGCGACCAGCTTGGCTAAACAGTGAAATCCTTGCTGACCTTAAACGCAAAAAAGAAGCTTACAAGAAGTGGAAGACTGGACAAATGACCAGGGAGGAGTATAAAAATATTGCTCAGGCATGCAGGAGTGAAATCAGGAAGGCCAAATCACAACTGGAGTTGCAGCTAGCAAGTGATGTTAAGAGTAACAAGAAGGGTTTCTTCAGGTATGTTAGCAAGAAGCAGAAAGTGAAGGAAAGTGTGGGCCCCTTACTGAATGAGGGAGGCAACCTAGTGACAGAGGATGTGGAAAAAGCTAATGTACTCTATGCTTTTTTTGCCTCGGTCTTCACAAACAAGGTCAGCTCCCAGACTGCTGCACTGGGCAGCACAGCATGGGGAGGAGGTGACCAGCCCTCTGTGGAGAAAGAAGTGGTTCGGGACTATTTAGAAAAACTGGATGAGCACAAATCCATGGGGCCGGATGAGCTGCATCCGAGGGTGCTAAAGGAGTTGGCGGATGAGATTGCAGAGCCATTGGCCATTATTTTTGAAAACTCATGGCGATCGCGGGAGGTCCCAGATGACTGGAAAAAGGCTAAAGGGAAGAAGGAGGATCCGGGGAACTACAGGCCAGTCAGCCTCACCTCAGTCCCTGGAAAAATCATGGAGCAGGTCCTCAAGGAATCAATTAAGAAGCAATTAGAGGAGAGGAAAGTGATCAGGAACAGTCAGCATGGATTCACCAAGGGGAAGTCGTGCCTGACTAACCTAATTGCCTTCTATGATGAGATAACTGACTCTGTGGATGAGGGGAAAGCAGTGGATGTGTTATTCCTTGACTTTAGCAAAGCTTTTGATACGGTCTCCCACAGTATTCTTGCTGCCAAGTTAAAGAAGTATGGGCTGGATGAATGGACTGTAAGGTGGATAGAAAGCTGGCTAGATCGTCGGGCTCAACGGGTAGTGATCAATGGCTCCATGTCTAGTTGGCAGCCGGTTTCAAGCGGAGTGCCCCAAGGGTCGGTCCTGGGGCCGGTTTTGTTTAATATCTTTATTAATGATCTGGAGGATGGTGTGGACTGCACTCTCAGCAAGTTTGCAGATGACACTAAACTGGGAGGCGTGGTAGATACGCTGGAGGGTAGGGATCAGATACAGAGGGACCTAGACAAATTAGAGGATTGGGCTAAAAGAAACCCTATGAGGTTCAACAAGGACAAGTGCAGAGTCCTGCACTTAGGACGGAAGAATCCTATGCACTGCTACAGACTAGCGACCGAATGGCTGGGTAGGAGTTCTGCAGAAAAGGACCTAGGGGTCACAGTGGATGAGAAGCTGGATATGAGTCAACAGTGTGCTCTTGTTTGCAAGAAGGCTAATGGCATTTTGGGCTGTATAAGTAGGGGCATTGCCAGCAGATCGAGGAACTGATCGTTCCCCTTTATTCGACATTGGTGAGGCCTCATCTGGAGTACTGTGTCCAGTTTTGGGCCCTACACTACAAGAAGGATGTGGAAATATTGGAAAGAGTCCAGCGGAGGGCAACAAAAATGATTAGGGGGCTGGAGCACATGACTTATGAGGAGAGGCTGAGGGAACTGGGATTGTTTAGTCTCCAGAAGAGAAGAATGAGGGGGGATTTGATAGCTGCTTTCAACTACCTGAAGGGGGGGTTCCAAAGAGGATGGAGCTCGGCTGTTCTCAGTGGTGGCAGATGACAGAACAAGGAGCAATGGTCTCAAGTTGCAGTGGGGGAGGTCTAGGTTGGATATTAGGAAACACTATTTCACTAGGAGGGTGGTGAAGCACTGGAATGCTTTACCTAGGGAGGTGGTGGAATCTCCTTCCTTGGAGGTTTTTAAGACCTGGCTTGACAAAGCCCTGGCTGGGATGATTTAGTTGGGAATTGGTCCTGCTTTGAGCAGGGGGTTGGACTGGATGACCTCCTGAGGTCCCTTCCAACCCTGATATTCTATGATTCTATGATTCTAGTGGGTAGGGGATAGTAGATAGTGGATAAGGGAGAGATTAAATCCCCCATTGTTTTTTTTTTTTTTTTTTTTATAGCTTCTCTAATCTCCCAGTCACTATCACCATCCTGGTCAGGTGGGTGGTAGTACATCCCTACTACTATAATGCTGTGTAATGCTGTGTGGGGTGCCAGGTGCACGTGAACATGAGCATGGGACTGGGAATTCCCTGTGCTTGTGCTCTGAGGGGGGCTGGCAGAACTTTAGTTTCTGCTGTCTCTGCTCTGTAGTGCCCCTGCAATGCTGTTTAGTGCATTGGCCTGTAACTATTGTGGGAGCAGTTGCTCCGGGTCGGCATAGAACAGGGGCAGGTAACAGACCCATTACCCAGCAGGGCTGTGTCTGGGGCTTGGGGACAGGGCAAGGACATCTGTGGATGAGAGGAAGGGACAGTGGAAGGAGGGACAGTCAGAAAACTTCTAGATTTCCTGCAAGTCTCCCTCTGTAAGGCAGGTTTTCCAGACCTCATGTCATTCTTGGAGCTCTCTTCGGAACCCTCTCCTATTTGTTAACATCCTGTCTGAGAAGTGGATCCCAGACCGGGACATAGTGCCCAGTGCTGGTCTCACTAGTGCCATATACGTGTAACACCCCTTCCCTGCTCCAACCCCACAGCCTTGTGCTCAAGTCGTGCCCTGGCACCTGACATCTGGGCTGTGGTGGCTCCTCCTCGCCTCTTCCCCTCCCTGCTCTGACCCTTTCATGGGCTCCTAACACCTGCTGCTGCTGCCTGGTGAGTCTTCCTCCTCTCATCTCCTCTTCTCCATTCCACCCCCCTTCGAAGCTCCCTTCAGCTGACCCCGTTCCTCCTCCTCACCCCCCCTTGGGCCCTCTGGGGCATTTGAGGATGTGAGTGGTGAGCCAGCAGCAGTGGGGGGAGTGTAGAGAGGAGAGGAGGGGATCCCTGAGTATAGGTCCATCAATGGCTCTTAGCCAGGATGGGCAGGGATGGTGTCCCTAGCCTCTGTTTGCCAGGAGCTGGGAATGGGCGACAGGGGATGGATCACTTGGTGATTCCCTGTTCTGTTCATTCCCTCTGGGGCACCTGGCACTGGCCACTGTCGGAAGACAGGATACTGGGCTAGATGGACATTTGGTCTGACCCAGTAGGGTCATTCTTATGTTCTTATGCTCTGAGTAACTTAACACAAGTGAAATAGCCTTCCAGAGACCTAGTAACAGATCACTGAAACTGTTAACGGGCCATTAAAGTGGTAATGAAGCCATTAAACAGGCATTTGCCAACACCCAGTAAGACTTTGGTCACATTCATCTGGCTTTTATATTGTAGGAAAATGTGTTATTTGGGTTAAAAATTGTTTCCAAACAACCCGTCAGTAATTCCCATGCTATGTGACCTGTCAATAATTCTCCATGCATCTGAATTGGTGGGGGTTTCTTACCCATGAAAGGTCATGCCCAGATAAATCTGTTAGTCTTTAAGGTGCCACCAGACTCCTCATTGTTTTTGTGGATACAGACTAACACAGCTACCCCTCTGATACTTGGTACCATGCTATGCGACTTATTCTCTGCACCCAGCAGAAGTATTTTTCACTAACCTCGCTCAAGGAGGAGCAGACATAGCCAGTGAGTTTATTTCTTGATCCAGTTGTTTTATTCAAGCCCAGTTTAAGTAAGCGAGTCTGGCAGGGAATTCTGTGTAAGAAAGGTGATTAAAGTACTGCTTTAATGCAGGCTGTCCATGACAAACACTTTTGAAAAAAGGGAGATTAGAGTTGAGGTTGGTGCAGGTAGCCTGAAAAACCAAGTCTCTCTCTATACAGTATGCACCGAACTCTGCCACACAGCGGAGAATCCATCTGGCAAGTGATCTATAGCTGTTCAGTTCCCACAGGGAAATCTTATTAGTGCTTTAGGGTGAAAACGGGGGATGGTCTTGCAGCGGTGGGGCCAGCAGCAGGGTGAGGAGGGGAGTGGTGAGCCAGCGGCATGGCAGGTAGGGGGTATCTCATGGGGGCAGGGGGTCTGGCAGGGAGGGTGAGGAGGCCAAAGGAGAGGAGGGAACTTGCGGTGGGGTGAAGGGGTGAGCGTCGAGTCAGCAGCAGGTGGGGTCTGGGGGCAGAGCAGGGGTGGAGTCTGGGCAGAGCCGTCGGCAGAACAGGCGGGACAGGAGCTAGCCTCCCCCAGGGGAAGTTTCACCCACTGCCCCGTGCCTCTGCTTGCACGTTCAAGGCTCACACTTGTCCTCTTGTGCGGCACGGCACTGAGAGCTCCCATTCAGCTGGCTGTGGCCATGACCCCTCAGTGCTTTTCAGTCCCGGCTCCCAGGCTACATCCCCCGGCTGTCAGTGCAGCCGGCTGCCTTGGTTCCTGGCCGTGAGACCCTGCATTTAGCTGTATTATCGCACATGGGGATCAAGTCAGCCCAGCTCTCCGTGCGATCCCGATCCCTGCATAGCCCTGACGTGTCCGGCTCTATTTACCGCTCCAGCAATCTCACTGTCACCGGCAGCCTTCACCCGCACTGGTTTTGTATTGTCTCCCAGATCCCTGAGACAGAGACTGAATAGCCCTGGGCTGAGAACAGGCCGCTGTGGGTCTGTCTATACAGTACAGAAAAATCCGCGGCGGGCCCGTGCCCGCCGACTCAGGCTCACAGGGCTCGGGCTGCGGGGCAGTTTCATTGCTGTGTAGGCTTCTGGGCTTGGCTGGAGCCCGGGCTGTAGGGCCCTGTGAGAGCTGCCAGGAAATCCCCTCGGCCAGGGCTGCACTGAGGTCATGTGGTGCTAATTGCTCATGTGCACAAGCCGAGCGCCTGGCAGAGTCCGGGTGCCTGGGGTCAGCACAGGGCCCTTCATCAGCCACACCTGTGCTCCCCTCCCAGCATGACAGCGGGTGTGTCTGGCAGAGCCATGGCCCAGGGCAGGCCAGTGCTCAGAGCATAGCCCAGGAGCTGGCGCGGGAGGGATTCGGTGCCGCCAGCAGGGCACAGGGTGGCTGTGGCTGTGCCGAGCGGGGTGGGGGCCGGGAAGGTGAAGGGGGATGGAGAGAGGGAGGCGGCTCTACCTGCTCCTCCCATTGGTCCTGGGGACGGGAGAGGCACTAACACAGGGTCCTGTCCCCTCACAGCCCTTGCTGCCCGGGGGAGGCAGGGCCCAGAACAGTGCTGGACTCGCGCCTGCTGCTCCCTGCAGTGGGGGGTGGGGGGTAACTAGCTTTGTTTTTTCTTCTCCCAGGCTCATTGCCAGCACCACTGGCCCGGGGCCCATCTCGCCTCCTTTCACAGTGCTGAAGAAAATAATATTCTGGCCAATTATATGAAGTGGAGCTTCACAAAGAACAGTCCCGTCTGGATCGGACTCTCAAACCCTCAGCATGTGAGTACCCGATGCCCGCTCTGCCTCTGGCAGCCCCTCCCCAGGCCCCTGGGCTCTGTGTCTCTGCTCAGTGAGGTTGTTGTTTGGGGCGGGGGTGCCACTAGAGCAGGATTTCCATGGGAACGGGGTGAAAAGGGGCTGTGACCGCCTGTGTTTTCAGTTACAGGGTCGATCCCCAGTGCCCGGTGCAGAGTATAAACTGCTGGTATTAATATTCACATTCGTTACACTAGCGCCCAGGGACCCACCACACCGGCCCATTGTGCTCACACCGTACACGCCCGGCACGAGAGTCAGCCCCGCCCCACACAGACGAGACGTCTCGACGAGGGCTCGGGGAAAGGGGCAGCCCCACGGGCAGAGCGACCAATGCGAGGGCAGCAGAGCCCTGGGAGTGCTGTCGCTCTGTGTGTATTCGTCCTCAGGGTGGGCTTAGTGGGGGGGGCGGTTGTCACCTGGCCAGAGGCGCTTCAGCTCCAGGCCTGTAGGGGAAGCCCCAGTGGGTCCTGATACCCACCCGACACAGGCTCAGGAAAGGGCAGTGACTGGGGCTGGCGGGAACAGGGAGGTTGCAGATACCCCCGAGCTACAGAGGCTTAATCACTTACAGCTCAAAGTGGGCAACCGCGGTTCATTCCAGTGGCGAGTCAGGGCGGGGGTGGGGGCTGGGGGGTAGGGGCTCTCCAGTCCAGTCTCTAGTCCAGCAAACAGCCTGGCAAAGGCAACAACTTCCTGATTTCCCGGGGGGTGCTCGACCCCTGCTCAGTCCAAGGCCCTACCCCCAGTCCTGCTCTCCCACCCTACCACTTCCCGCCCCTGTTCCACCTCTTCCCATCCCATTCTTCCCCCTCCCCCAAGGGCGCTCCTTAGATGACTGGTGCCTCCCCAAACTGGGGTGGGGGGATGATCTAAAGGGAAGGTCACATCTCCCTCCCAGCCAACCCTCCCCTGCGTCAAGCCCGGGGCCACCGCACTCTCCCCACCCCACCTTTCCTGGGGGGGAGGGAGGCTCTGTCCTCCCCCTGGACCTGCCTCCCACCCCAGCACATTCTGCTGCCCTCCCTGGAGGGAAGGAGCCCGGGGGGGGAGCAGGAGGGAGCCACTTCTAACATTGGCCCCCCACGGTTGCTGGCAGCTGCCTGACACAGCCTGGATGGGGAGGCGGCTTCTGCTCCCTGCCCGGCTCGGCTGCCAGGGAGTGAGTGAGCCGGAAATGTGAGGTTTGGGGTCGGGGAGCTCCGGCTCACTCACTCCCTGTCCCCGGCACCCGAGCCCAGAGGGGGAGCAGAAGCCGCCTCCCCAGCCAGGCTCTCTCAGGCATCTGCCAGCCCGCCATGCAGCAGAGCAGTGAGCTAGTGGCTGGGAGGGGCTGGTTCGGCCCCTTCCACTCCCGAGCATCTGGGGAAGTGCCCCCTTATGCGTTGCCAAGCCCTGCCCCTGCCCCGGAGCACCCACAGAGTCTGTGCCTATGCAGGCTGCTTTCCAGGCCAGGCTCAGTCAGAGTCTCTTCCTGGGGCCCTGCCCAGCCGCTGCTGCTCCATAAACCCTGCACAGAGCTGCCCCCGGCTGCAGTGTCTGACAGTCACAGCCTGCCCCACACGCTGCTCCCCGGCTCCTGCTACTGGTGCTGCTGGTGCTGCACGCTGTTCCTCGGTGGGTTCCCCTGCATCCAGCTTCTCTGCTGCTCCGGGCTTGCTGTGCCACTGCTTGCCCCCGAGCCAGGTCACGGCCAACCCCTGCTTGTTAATCCTCACACCCAGCTGCCGAGGCTGAACGGGACGTTTCTGAGAGCTCGGGGCTGGGCGCACGTGGTGGGTGCTGCTGGCCCTGCTGGCCGGCCGGCAGCCGGAGAGCAATGCCGCCGGTGGGACCGATGGGAGTCGGGGGAGCTCCGTGGGCAGCACTGCTGGGCAGCACAGACGCACCCTGCTGCAGCCGCTCCTGTCTGGCCCCAGAGCACGGGAGAGGCTGGTGTTTCGGGGGGCAGTGACGGCGCAGACTCCTGCACGAGGCTCCCTCCAGCCGACAGGCTGTCGTCACTTGCTGAACACGCCCGACGGCTCTTGGCTCCTCACTTCTCACCGTGATAAAATGCCAGAGACAGAGACCTCCTGGGCCACGTCGCAGCCTTTCACCCCTCGGGGGGTCAACTGAGTGTGGGGCAGCGTCAGCCTCTGCCCCTCGGCAGCTCCCCCTGCACCTGCCCACTGAGGAGCTGCCCACCGAGGGACACGGCCCCGTACAAAACCCTGGGGAATTAATAACCCAGAACTCCCTTCAGGGACAGGGAAGGGGGGGATCAGGACCCACCCGAATCCCTGAACACACAGACAGAACAAGGGGATTGTCGCCAACATTCCCGGCTCCTTCCCATCGGCTGAGGTGCTGGCAGCCCATTCCAGGCACATACGGCCTCTGCTTCGCTCCCCAGCAAACAGCCCAAGGGAACACACGATAGAGGCGGGGCCGTGGGCAGTCAGGCTTAATGGTCGGAGCAGGAGCAGGCAGCGGATCCAACACAAGGGTCAGAGCCGGACTTAGGAATTAATAGCCAAGCCGAGGGTCAGAGCCAGGAGGGGACCCAAGAGGCACATCAAGGGTCAGAGCCGGAGCCCAGGGTCAGGGTAAGGAAGCCGGGACCAGGAGCAAGCTGATGTGCAGAGCCGCCCAGAGGATTCAGGGGGCCTGGGGTCTTCGGCGACGGGGGTCCTTCTGCTCTGGGTCTTCGGGGCACTTCGGGGGCGGGTACCAGAGCGAGTGAAGGACCCAACGCTGAACTGCCGCCGAATACCCGGAGCGAAAGGAGCCCTCACCGAGGAATTACCGCCGAAGAAGCTCCGGGTCTTTGGCAGCGGGTCCTTCACTCACTCTGGGTGTGTTCAGTGGCACTTAAGGACCTGCCGCTGAAGACCCGCCGAAAACTCTCATGGGGGCCCCTGTGAGGCCCAGGGCCTGGGGCAAATTGCCCCACTTGCCCCCCCTCTGGGCAGCCCTGCTGAGTTGGCCAGGACTGAGCAGGAGCAAGGCTGGGAAACAAGCAGGAGCAGGAGGAGGAGCAGGGCTGGAGCAGGACAGGAGCCCGGCGAGGAGCAGCAGCACAGGGGGGATCGTGGCCGTGGCATGAACACACTGAGCAGCCAGAGAGCTGCTGGGCTAAGAGCCGTCCAGCTGCCCTCCCTGCCCAGGCAGGGGGTGCAGTCAGGCGGGTGGCCTGCGGCCGGCTGGCTGCACTGGCTGGGTTGCCAGGTGACTAATTCTGCTGCAGCCCCTGATCCCCGACAGTGCGAACCCCAGCTTCATCCAGCGCCCCCGTCCCCCAGACCTACCGCCGTGATCTCTGCAGCGGGGAGCAGAGTAACTCCCCTGTGGATGGGCTTTGGGAGCGTCGTCGCCTGGGTCTGTGCACACGAGAGAGAACGGAGGCAGCAGCGTGGGGCTGCGGGACAGCGCGTGGGATGACGCTGCAGGTGCTGCCTGTCGGGCTGGGCTGAAGATGGACGTGGAACCTGAGGGCAGGTCGGGGTGCGCTCCCCTCGGCGATGTGGGGGTGGCAGGGGCAGGGGGTGCTGGAGACTTTCCCTTCACTTGCTATTTTCATGCTTCCGAGGGCTTGGGCAGGTCCTGGTGTAACTTCAGCTGCCAGTAAACGTAGCCCTGGTTGTCAGCGCTGACATTTCATAGCAATGATCAGTGTCTCCAGAGTCACTGGGCAGCCTCTGCCCGTGCCCTGCCCATGGCCCCTCGGCTCCGGGGCACATCTCTAGCTGTGTAAGCTTGTGTTTTACAGGGGCTCTGCTCTCCTTTGTCTCTGCAGGATCGAGACTGGAGATGGTCAGATAAATCCCCGGTCAGCTTCAGAGCTTGGGATAACGGGCAACCGGTCGGGGGTGGCACTAGGAACTGGTTTCAGAGTAGCAGCCGTGTTAGTCTGTATCCGCAAAAAGAACAGGAGTACTTGTGGCACCTTAGAGACTAACAAATTTATTAGAGCATAAGCTTTCGTGGGCTACAGCCCACTAGCCCACGAAAGCTTATGCTCAAATAAATTCGTAAGTCTCTAAGGTGCCACAAGTACTCCTGTTCTTTTTACTAGGAACTGGGAACCTCACAGAACGTCCCCGCCCTTAGCTAACCCTGCCATGTTCTCTGTGTGCTCCCCAGCCTGACTTCCAGTCACGCATCCCACGGGGGCCGCAGCACGGCCCCTGCAGATCATTGATCCAGTGAGTAATGGCCGAGGGACAGAGCACGCTGGGCACCGCGAGTGGCCTGTCACAGATCCGAGCAGACACCCCTTGCTGGCCACCCACTAGGAGGCTGTGAGGGGAAGCCAAGCCCCCGTGCTCAGGATCCCCCAGCTGTGTTACGCTCCTGGGGCCCCAGCAGGCTGCAGCACAGGCTCCTCCCTTGGTGTCTCTGGCACACTCCTGGGCACCAACTCTCCATCTGTTCCCCCATCTCGGAAATGGGGCTTTTCAGCCATGCTCACGCTTGGCCCAGTCAGACGCCTTTATGATCTCTTATCCTGTATCATGTAAAGCACAGGAGAGTACAGAGCATCCCAAACGAGACCCACTAAATGTATGTCCCTGTCTCAGGCTCCTCACCACACATGGCAGGGGCCCAACTCCCCTGGGTTGTCCAGAGCCCTTGGAGCCATCTGGGCTCAGGAAAACAAGCAGCTCCCTCTGCCCCAGGAAGCTGCTACATACTGAGTGACCTCTCCCTCCTGGAGCCCCTCACCTCGCTTCGGTGTCCTTGCCATCTCCTGCCCATGCTACCATCCTCTTCCTGTCTGGCCCCTGTTCTTGTGGGTTTAAACCAGGGCACGAACCCCAGACTGGCAGTGAAATCTATACTTAGAGTTCTCCAAGCGTGAACACCTCAGGCACTATAACAGCCTTAAACACGGAGTCACAGACAGTCCCCGTGGATACTCCGATCCGTCATGCCACCCCGGTGAGCCTAGCTTGTGATAGATGGTCCCTTCCACCAAAACTCACAGCAATATTCCAGTTACTCCCAGTCCCAAAGGACCAGTCATTTACTGCAGGTCAATTGCACTTTAGATCTTACACCGAAGGCAACTCTTGTAGCCAATCCTACAATAAACTATCCACCGATTTATTAATAGGAAAAGGAAACAAGAGCTAGTCAGAAGATTAAAGCAGGTGAGCCCGGCTGACTACAGCCGTGTATTTGTCAGTGTTCAATTGATGCACGAGGACCTTGGCATGAGCTGGCACCTGGTCTGCCAGCGTCACCCCTACCCACTCCCGAGCACTTGGCCTCTTTTGTTCTCCTCCAGGTAACTTTCCACTGCTCCTACTTCCCCCCTCCCTTCAGAGGAATCAGCTAAATGGGGATTTCTAAGGATGCTACTGCTTTTTATAACATAGCTTTTTGTGAGGTTTAAGCACCATTATTCATCTTAAGCATTTGCCTTTGCGCCTGTGTGGGGTGTACATGGTACCAGCCCTGTCAGCTGTGGTGGATTCACATACACGTAGGAACTCATGATACAGAGGTATTTCATAACACCACTTCCCAAGAGCAATCGGAGTGCATGTGTTATACAGATGTGGCCCCAACTCATCACAGCCTCCTCTGCCCCCCGCCCCCATTTGAAGCCACACAATCCCAGTTATGGAGGCTAATGATGCATTAGGGAATTTCTCATAATTACTTTCCTTTGGCCCCTGCCTCTGGCCTCGCGGGTGTTTCGAAATGTTTACACAGCCTCCCTAGTGGGTCTGGAGGGACGCCAGCGCTGGCTCTGGGGAGCACACGCTGTAGTTCTGGCAAGCTGCTGACATGGGTGACTGGGAAAGAATTTCTCACGGCATGAAGAGAGCAAATATTTGTGCAGAAAGAGCGTGAAGAGCCCTTGGGGCAGCAGGAGATCTGGGACAGGAACCTTCTTCATCCAGGTGGCCCTCAGGGACCAGCCATGCTCTGAGCTGCTTGTGACCCCTGGGCGGCTGAAAGGGTTGAGCTAAACGAGCTCCACCTGGACAGGCCCAGGCCCCGGGGGATTGGGCTCCCTGACTCCAGTGTGATGGGCAGGGGCACACTTGGCTGGAGACCCCCCAGATACAGGCTGGTGGGGAGGCCATAGGGCTCCTGAGGGTGCCCCATCTCAGGAGCACAGAGCACCTCTTAGCATAGACCCTGTGCTCCAGGTCACATCGTGCAATGCAAGTCAGCCATGACAAGTGTGTTTCTGCTCATTGTGGGAGAGAGACAGGCTGGGGGCAGATCCCTGGTGATCAGGCGCTGGGGGAGGGGGTGGATCCCTGGTGAGCAGGCATTGGGGGAGGGGGCAGATCCCTGGTGAGCAGGCGCCAGGGGAGGGGGAGATCCCTGGTGAGCAGGCGCTGGGGGAGGGGGCGGATCCCTGGTGAGCAGGCATTGGGGGAGGGGGCAGATCCCTGGTGAGCAGGCGCTGGGGGAGGGGGTAGATCCGTGGATGGGACTGGGCCCTTTCTTAGCTCATCGCCTCCAGCTGGCACTGGTGCAGTGGGCGTGCAGAGCGGCCGGGGAGGTGGAGCAGCCTTGCTGGCTGTGTTAAAGGAAGGTGGCTCTAGGATCAGGCCGAGGGCAGGGTTGATCTGGGAGTAGCCAGGGGATGCAGCCGGCCCCCTTATGTCTAGACTCCCTGCCCAGCTGACCGAGCTCGGCCCAGCCGCTCCCAGAGGTTGCCAAGGCTCAGTGCTGTGCGCACGCTGAGGGCTCTCAGGGCAGCTTGGTCATGTCCCAGGTAGCCCCCCCCAACCACAGTTCTCCCCCCCCCACCGAGGCTGGCGATGGAGGGTGCAGCTCTAAACTCCTGCCAGTGTCAGAACATCTCCTCCTGTGGGTTGGGACGAGGCTGCGGGAGGGTGTCACACCAGTCCGGCAGCAACAGCCCCCACCCGTGTCGGAGCACAGCCTGCTGCTGGCTCGGCTGTTTCTGTTTGAACAGCTGAGGGAGGGGGTTGGCTGGTGCCTCTGCTAGCTCCTTCGGAGAGGTCCCAGTAGGGGGCACATTGATCTGCTTCTTGCAGCTGCACCATGGCACATAGAGAGGCTGCCGCTGGCCCCTCCCGCCCTGCGGATTCACAAGTGCGATGTTTTGGAGAGCTCTGCTCTGCCGCCCTGGAGGGGACGTGGGCTGCACTGGGATGCGTGTGACCCCTGGCTCTGTGTCTCACTCCCACCCGGCCGGTGGTGGAGTGTCTATGATCCCCCAGGCACTGTTACTGGTTTGCCAAGATCTCCCCATACAGTTCCCCTCCTTAAAGGTCACCTTTCACACAAGGGGCCCTTTACATGATCGCTGTTACACCCTTTCTGGATGCACCTGAGTTGAGCTCCAATGAAAGCTCAAGGCTCTCAGCCGAGACTGAGCAAATGATCTTCTTGTTGGCATCCCATACTTATGTAAGCAGTCAGGATGAGCTCTACCCTGACATCTGGTGGTGAATTATGGCGAGTGTGGAAAAGAACTCCAGGGGCTGATCTTGTTTGCATAGGCACACCCACTCGCCTGGCATGGAACAACAGCAACTGAAAGTGGTTACTTTGGCTGGTGTGGGATCCCCAGTTTCTCTATTATTGGGGCAGGAAGAATAAAGTTTTGTTACCCTGATTCTGTGAATCAAGGCCAGTGGAACTGTTGTATGACAGAAGGACTGAGTGAGTCCTTCACCATTACCTAAGTAGCACTTGCTTGACAAGGGGCATGGGTTACAAAACCCAGTGGGGGACAGGTATTTGTGCCTGATGGTATGGGTCCCCTCTGAGGGTTTGAAACACCAGTTGCACCATCTCCTCTCTCCACTGTTAAATGTCAGAGCTAACTTTGATTCCATTAGGAGTCTAGTTACAGGCTGCTGAGCTGAATTCACTTTGGGCCAATGGTGCACCAGCACTGGGGTTCCCCTACTATACTATGAGCTGAAATCGCTAAGAGCTGAAATCACAAAAGAGCTAAAGTTATTAAGAGCTGATATCACTGAGTGCTGTGTTAACTAGTGGGGGCGCCTGAAGCTATATTGCTCAGCAGCTGGCAGAGCAATTTGTGGGGACAACTGGAGGAGCAGCGAGCGGCGCGGAGCCTTGCGGGGCCGATTGGAGTGGCCCAAGGAACGGCGAGCGGAGCTGTTTGCGGGGACGGCTGGAACGGCTCACAGGTCGGTGAGCGGAGCGGAGCAGCTTGTAGAGCGGAGCAGTTCGTGGGATGGCAGGAAAGTGGACTGGCTCGTGGTGAAGGCTGCGGCGGAACCCCCACGGGGAAACAGACGGCTGGCCAGCCTCGGATCACGTAAGGTGCCCCTTAACACCCTGCGTGCCCCCCCTATTGCTCTGGGGCTGCACTGACCAGGGACAGAGACTTTGGGGGTTGTTGGACTTTTGGGACTTTGGGTGGTTGCTGGACCCAAGAGACTTTGGGGGTGTTGGACTTTGGGGACTCTGGGTGATTTTTGGGTTGTTGGATTCAAGAGCCAAAGGGAAAGGACACAGCCCAATTTGCTGGGGTGGGTTTTGATCATGGTTTGTGTTATGAATCCTGTTTGTGGTGTTTTTCCAATTTTATGCTGATGTCGTTTACCTCATGTTATTAAACATTTTCTGCTACACTCAGACTCCGTGCTTGCGAGAGGGGAAGTATTGCCTCTTAGAGGTACCCAGGGGGGTGGTATGTAATTGTCCCAGGTCACTGGGTGGGGGCTCGAGTCGGTTTTGCATTGTGTTATTGAAACGGAACCCCTAGATACAGAACCCGGCCCTTGTTGCTGCCAACTTAGATGGGCAGAAGGGTTACACTTACCACACCAGCATAGCAAGTAACAAGCCGTCATTTTAGCCTACTCTCCCATTTAAGGGAGGGGCGACAAGTTTGATATGTTCCTCTCCCGGGGGTACAAGTGCCCGTGGCAGTAACCACTGACTCATCTGTCAGGGGACTTGCAATCACCAGATTTTGCGCCAGGTCCAGTATGTCATTAGGCTGGTAACAAAAACTAGTACTATTTGGCACCCCAAGATTACTATGATGGGGTGTAGGGCCAAATTCAGGATGCCTGTGCCAGTGGGGAACCATCCCAATAACACTTCCCACCAGTAGTGGGACAGGTCCTGGCCAATTCTTGCAAATACCCGTTTAATTTCATTGGCATTATGATGCACGGTAACCATGACTCTGTGCCCTTCCTGTTTTGCAGTAGATAACTAGTTCTGTAAATCAGAGTGTACAAGCAATGTTTGTAAAGCAGTTAAATTCATTCCAAGGGGCACAGGTTTTACAATAGAATACAAAATGTAAGACACTTAACTGACTATATTTAAATTCGGGTACATGAAATTTAAAATCACATCCCCTAATTGCTATAATATGACAGAAACATTTATTCTCATAAGGATGATGATTTATTTTATGCACAAAATTAACAAAAAGCATAGGACAACTTCTAAGACATACACTATAGTTTCCTAGATACACAAGCACAGAATTATTACTGACAAATGAGTTAATAGCATAATGGCATTTTCCTTCAGTTATTTCCAAACATACATCCTGATGTTGGAGGGCATTTTTGTTACATTCATATCCAATTCCAGGTTCCTCTCAACAGGCTCCCAATTCTACTGTTTTCCATTTTTGATTATCTTTCACCACCCACACTCTGATCGATAGGTTCCATTATGGTCTGATTAATATTGAGGCCTAAAGCCACAATGGGAGAAACCCATTTTTTTTCTGCTTGGGACATTAGCAAAACAAAGACCGTGATTTCCTCTGACTCTTGATTATAGGTGAAATTTACCATTTTCCACCAGGCCTGTAACTCTTTCAGTTTGGGTGGAATTTTTCCAAATGATGCTTCTGATTTCTACTGGGAGCATCCCATTCATACCATCGTGAATCATATCTTTTACTACATCAATCATCCATACTCGCATTTGCATACATGCCATAGCTAAAGAAGTGTTAGCTTGCAGAGTGCCAACAGCCTGCAAGAGGCGGCGATGGTCTTTCTCTTGGGTTTTTCTCCATTCCTCTAAGATATTTGCTACTTGGGATTGCATAGAGCTTAATTGATCAAATGATACCTTAATAGGTGTAGCTTCTTCTATGTGAGCTCCCATTGCATTCACCTTGTTTGCAAGCACCTCCTCATTAATGCTGTTAAGGACTGCTCCTCCCATTCCAATTGCTCCCCATAAGTCTCTCTTTACCCTTCTATGTCCCCTGCTAGATCTTTTTGGTTTGGGAATATTGTGTGTTTCCATCCAGTTTTGCCAACTGTCAAATAAGGGTGTTACAAATTGCTTACACCGGGGCTCCATCACCGAGACCTTTGTCAAGCTTAGGTCTAGAGTGACCTTTCTGAGGGAGTGAGTAGGGTCAATCACCAATTGCTTTTTGACATTGGGTCAGACAACCTAGGGACCGATTAAATTGGTGACCGGTGGGTCCAGAACCCAAACATTGCAACTTTTTACCCCATGAGGCCTTCGCAGAAGCCATTTTCCTGTCATGCTAACCCGCATGGTGATAACTTCCTCACTAGCACACCAGATTAACTGATGCTGTTCTCCACATCACAGGGAGAAGAGCTCCTCTGAGCAGCCATTGGTTCCTGGTGTAACTTCCATTCCCCTCCTGGTGTAACTATTTGCAATTCCATTTTCTCCCAATTTGTCTGTTTCCCAGTGAAGTGGGCGGCATATTCTAATTTAAATCAGACTGTTTTGTCTCCAGGGGCTGTTTTCTCAGGCAGGTCAGTCCACAGCTGCGCACATCTAGGTTGGCTACACTTATACAGCACCCTGTTCGTTCCCACCCAACGACAGCCTAATTTATCTGGGTAGTCTCCTCCAATTCCTCCCACCAATAAATCTTCTCTCCCGGGCCACAGAGGGGATATTACGGAATGCATGAGGATAATGATGTTTCCACCAATCATTCTGGGATTCTTTAGCTGCCAAAGTGGACTACCATTTACAGTCCAAACCATTATACATGTTGATTCTCCACTCATCCCAACAGTGATGCTTATTTTGTTCAAACCTTTTAACCTCACAGAAGTGGGGTTGTATCCATCAGTAGGTCCTAGGAGGTGGAGACCTTCTCCTGAGATATATGTGGGATTTGGAGCAATGTCGAGGGCACTGTTTACTTCACACTCCAGTGTCTTCCATGTGTGTTTCTCCCATGTCTCGATTACGACAGCTTTTGGTGCACCAACACCAGAAGAGTAGACTCCCAAACACAAGAATCCAGATAGCAACATACACAGCCAGGACCACATCTCAGGCAGGGCTGTTGGACATCTGCTGACAGAGGACTCTATAACACAAAACACACATAGACTATTTCCCCCCCACCCCCCCCTGCCAAGAGGAAGGGAGTGGTAAAGCATTTTAAAGGTAACATTTATTCAGGCTCACTGATGTCTGAATCGTGTTTCTCCCAAGCTGGAAGTATCAGGCCCTGACACTGGGGCCCGAGCATTTGCCCATGACTACCAGGTAGTTTATTGCATTTATTTCACTTTCAATTTTAACAATTACATGGGTTACATTTATATTTTCATCTGGGACCACTTTTGTTTTTTCTATTACCTCCAGCTCTGAACTTAACTCCTCTTCTGACTCCGAGGGATTAGTTGTCAGGTCACTATCTGTTTCTACTTCGGATTCCCATTTCCCATGAATATTTACGCTCTCCTCCTCCAGGAACCAAAAATAGGCATCCATCTCATCTAAGACTGACCGGGATGGTTTCCCTTCCATCGTTTTAGCTGTGAGGAGTGAAACCACTTCAGTATGTTTTTCTTTCCTGACCAGTTTTCTAACTGATAGACAGTGGGACTAGCCTTGTTACAGATTCTAACAGGTCCTGCCCAAATGGGACTGAGGTTATGTGCTCTTTCCTTTACCTGTCGATACATAACCATGTCTCCTACCTGCCATTCTTGGGGATGTAGGACTGGACCCATTCTTTTGTCCATTTTCCGAATGTTAGTTCCCAAGGCTATGGCAACCTGCTGATGGGTGTCAGCAACAACTTTTAACAGCTGTTGCATCCATTGGTCCATGAGGATTCAGGGTTGTAGGTTGTCAGGTGGTGTCCCATCCACCCACCACTGTTCTGGGAGACACATATCTCTCCCAGTCATCGCCTTGAATGGAGTTACTCCATGTGATGCCATGGACCTCCTGATTGCTGTTCATCCTGATGGCTGTCTTTTGTCCCAATCCTTCCCTTGCTGGTTTACAACTTTTCGGAGAGCTATATTTAGAGTATGGTTAGTTCGCTCCACCTTGGCCTGAACTTTGGGGGTGTCCAGCTATATGTAGCCTTTGTTTAATCCCAAACTCTTGGCAGATTCCTTTTGTGATTTCCCCAATAAAGTGGGGCCCTTGCTCTGAATCAGTCTCCCTCGGGCTGCCCCATCTGGTTATTATTTGTTCAGTGAGCACCCGAGCTGTGGTTTAAGCTGTGTTATTTCGAGTAGGGATTGCCTCAATCCATTTAGTAAAGGGATCAATCACCTGACAATACAGATTACCCCTTGTGGTCCTGGGTAGGGGCCCAATAAAATCAACTTGCAGTCGGGCCCATTGTCCCTCTATTCTCTGATGTCTCAGAGGTCCTTTATTTTGGGATCAGCATTATTGGCTGCACATGGTAGACAGTTATTTACAAACTGCTCCACGTTGCTGCTCATGTGTGGCCACCAGCCGGCAGCCTGCAATCAGGTTAAGGTTTTCTCTACTCCCAGGTGTCCCCCATCGTGAGCTAGGGAAATCATTTCTCTTCTTAAAGCTGCAGGAACCACCCAGACTGCTTCGGGTTCCCCTTCTTTAGTTGGTATGGGCTATGGGTTTCCCGTCTTTTTCCATTTTGTAACCCAATCCACTAGGGACCGAAGGACCCAGTTTGAGTCTGTGAAAATGGCTACCTCCTGAGTGGTGGGAGTATTTTTGAGGGCTACTGCTTGAAGGGCCAAAATACATTAATGTGTATGTAAGATCTTAACCACATTTTCTGTTAAGAACTTTGCATATAGGCCCGGAGTCCACAGCTTGGTCAGAGGCCTGGGGCCTAGCTAACAAAGAACAATACATGGCTAAGAGAAAGCTGCGGTAGACGGACAACCTTGTGTGTTTCAAGTCGATGAGCGGAGTCAGCATGACTCCAGATGGTGAGCCGTAATTGGGTGTCTTTATTACGAGTTATAGACACACAAAGCGCTGAGAAGGGGTTCAAAGTTAACTCCCTGGTGCAGGAAGGAGATAGTGGTACAATACCCCTCAGATGCCAAAACAGAGTTCAGGGAGAGCTCTAACATGATTGACATGAGTAATGACACCCTCCCCTCACAGATGTACGCCAATCCTAGTCCATAGAAATGCAAGGGTAAAACTATAAAAAATTGTTATTGTTAAATACTAATTACTCTTCTTTGCTTTAAATCTCCAGGAATGTACTTGTTGATCAACCGGGAGAGCTGCTACCTCATTCCCCTGGACCCCAAAATTAGGATTTAACCTATATACCTTAATAGAAATAATTTAAGGGTAATTACCTGTGTGTTAGCAATATGTTAATTTGAGCCATGGGCGGAGCCATTATGTAATCTTTTAGACCATTGGCTTATTGTGCTTATCTTGTCTTGCTGCTAGAACCTATCCAGGGGCTTGGGACCTCCCACCCCGTTGCTTCTCTCTACCCAGTGAGCACCCTATATAATCTATTGTAATCAATTGTTTTGCAGTATCTCTGAGCCTAATAAGCAAAGTGGCACTCTGCCAGTGCTGTGCATAATAAACTCCTGTGCTTGACTCTACAGAGTGTCCATTTCTGTTCCTTCACTGCTATAGCCACAATTTCGGCCGCTTGGGCAGAGTCTAGTGCACACTGTCCGCTCAGCACCTCGCCCGTAGGCACTTTTACAGCAGCGAAGCCCACATGCGGATGGCTGTTTTCATAGAAACACGAGCCGTCCACAAACCAAACAATATCTGCTACTCCCAGCATTTCACTCAGCATGGCCCCTCCCTCAAAGAGCGATGGCTCCCGAGGCAGTGGCTCAGGTAACGGGCATTCGTGCTCTTCCCCCTCTATCAGGAGGCCGTAAGGTATTGGGGATAGTGCCGAGGATTTTTTCCAGATCTACATTTTTGTTTAGCAAAGCAAGGGTCCATTTTGCCAATCGAGGGTTAGATATGTGGCCGTTGTTGATTTTAGCAGTGAGTACATACTTCACTGGGGAGTGGGTTGTTTTTAGTAACACAGGGGACAAACCCACCAGGTATTCCCAATGCTGTAGTGCCCAAACGAGTACCAAGACCTCCTTTTCACATGGGGTGAATCCCTTCTCTCTCTCACTCGGGGTCTTGGAGGCATAAGCTACAGGTGGGAGACCTGTCCCATGGTTCTGGCTTAGCACAGCTCCCATTCCCTTGTCTGTGGTTGCCAGTTGTCATACAAATGGTTCTCCTACCTGGGGATATGATAGGCCTGGGGCTTGGGCCAAGGCTTGTTTTAACTGGGGCATGGCTTCCTGCTGCTCTGGGCCGCAGGTCCATTCTGCCCCTTTCTTTAACAATTCATGTAGCGGGGCTGCTTTTTCTGCAAACCCTTCTATAAAAATCTCCAGAAAAATTAACCATGCCCAGGAAGGATCTCAGCGTAGTTCCATGTCTGTGGGGGCTGGGAGTTTGAGAATCAACTCAACCCACTGTTGGTCAGGGGAGCGCCCTTCTTGTCCCAGGGTTACCCCAAGATAGTGTACCTGCTGGGAGCACAGTTGGGCCTTCTTTGGGCTTACTTTAAACCCTGTTTCCTGAATCTTTTGCAGCACTCTGTCCAGCACCTTTAAATTTTCCTCCTGGGTCTGTGTGCAGACCAGGATATCATCCACATAAGAAACCACACTATACCTTTGTGACGAACTGGGACTGTTCTTACTGGGGTCTGTGAGTGCTGACAGGGGAGTGTGGCTGGGATAGTCTGCATTGGGGGATGGGAGACTGACTGGAAATACCTGAGCCTGTAACATGAGAACCCAGAAGGGGGCTGGGGTGAGGTGACACCTTTGCCCGGGAAACTGAACAAAGGCTGTGGAAGGGGTCGCTGAAGGGAGAGTCTGGGAAGCTGGCTGGTGAGGTGGCTGGCAGGCAGGGAGGGCTCTGACCTCTGGAGGGGGGCTGGGGTGCCCGAGGACCCCAAGATGGACCTAACTGAGGGGGTCCTGTTGTCTGTGCCTGCAAGACCTGTCTCAGACTGTATTCCCGTCGTTTAAATAAACCTTCTGCTTTACTGGCTGGCTGAGAGTCATGGTGAATCGCAGGAAGCCGGGGGTGCAGGGCCCTGAGTCCCCCTTACTCCGTGACAACTGGTGGTAGCGGTGGGATCTACTGCACCCCGTGGACGGCGCTTCCTGCAGTAAGTGACTGTGGAGCAGTAAAACGAAGGGGGATTGACGGGGACCAGGCGTGCTGAGGAGTCAGAGAGAGATGGTTATCACCCCTGGGAGTGTGTGACCAGCGAGAAGGAGTTTTGCAGTAACAGGGTCCCCCGGGGGATCGCAGCGAGTGGTCCCAGGGGCAGAGGAGTCTGCAGCTCGACCCTGGCAGAGAGGTGGTGACCTCGAGAAGGGCTGGCACACTAGGGGTCTCCCTGGAAACTGTGGGGAGCGGTGAGCACACAGGCCTGTGAGTGGCCAGCAGGAAGATGTATGCCAAGCAGCTTAAGAGCGACCTGGTGGAGCTGTGCAAGCAGAGGGGGGTGCGCATTGGGAAGCTCACCAAAAAACAGCTCATTGCCCAGCTGGAGAAGGGAGATCACGTGAATGAACTGATCCCTGTCTCTGAGGGAAGCAGCCTGGCAGATGCAGCGCAGGCCCCAGTGTCTGTCCCAGCTGGGAGTGGTCAGCCGGCTGCTAAGGGCTTCCAGAGACCCCTCCTTCCTATGCCTAGGGGAAGGGTGGGGAGGAGCCCAGCAAATACCAAGGGCGCAGTGACCCCCCCGGCCAGCAGGGGATCCTCCTGGCCACACGCAGCATCCGTGAAGCGGAATGGGCTGGAATGGAAAATAGAGCTAAAACTGAAAGAGCTGGAGGATCGTGAACACCAAAGACAGCATGAACGGGAGAAGAAAGAAAAACTGAGGCAGCATGAACGGGAGAAAAATGAGAAACAAAGGCAGCATAAAGAAAGACAAAGGCAGCATGAAGAGAGAAAGAGGCATCGTGCACGGGAGGAAAATGAGAGACAGCGTCAGCAGAAACTGGAACTGGCAAGGCTGAAGGGCCGCGAGCCCCCGGCTGCAGTGAGTGAGGGGGGACCCAGGACTGCACGGAGCTTTAATAAGTGCATCCTGGCCCCACGCAAGGAGGGGGAGGACATGGGTGACTTCCTGGATGCCTTTAAGACGGCCTGCAAGCTGCACCAGGTTAATCCTGCAAACAAACTCCGGGTTCTCACCCCCTTACTGGACCCCAAAGCCGTCGCCTTGTACCGCCAACTGGAAGACGCGGAAAAAGGGGACTATAAACTATTCAAAAAGGCCCTGCTACCTAAGTTTGGGCTGACTTCTGAAATGTACCGGAAAAGGTTCCGGAGTCAGGATAAACCCCCTGAGATCTCATATCTGCAACTAGCCGTCCGCATAAAAGGATACGCCAGCAAGTGGGCTAATGGGGCCCAGACAAAGGAGAACCTGGTTAAATTGCTGGTACTGGAGCAACTGTATGAGCGGTGCCCATCCGACCTGAGGCTGTGGTTGAGGGACAAAAAACCAAAGAACCCGCGACATGCAGGCCGGCTGGCCGATGAGTTTGTGAAGAGCCGGTCAGGGGCTGGCCGGGAGAAGTCCCAAAGGAACAGTCCCACCACAACGCAGAGCGAGAGTCACCATGGGCCATCCCAGCGGGAAAATACAAAGAAACTCCACCAAAGGGGAAGATCCAGCGTCAGGTCCATCCAACCCACTCGAGGGGACCCCTGGGACATGGTCTGCTATCACTGTGACCAAAGAGGTCACATACGGGCCCAGTGCCCCAGGCTCAGGGACAGACTGAGCAGACCAAACCCACAGAGGGTTAACTGGGTAGAGACCCAGCCGGGCGAAAGGCAGCACTCCCAGGGAAGGGGGGCTGGCAGAGTACCACCTGCTAAGGAGGGAGGAGAGCTCCAGGCCTGCTCCTCTGGGGGGCTGGATGCTCCAGACTCAGGGTTTTTGGTTTATACGGTGGGTGCGGGGCGGTCCCTCCGAAAAAAGTACCTCGTTCCCCTGGAAGTGGATGGGAGGAAAGTCGATGGATACTGGGATACGGGCGCAAAGGTGACGGTGGTCCGGCCCGAGGTGGTGGCCTCAGATCGGATGGTGCCCAACACCTTCCTGACTCTGACGGGGGTGGGTGGAACCCCATTCAAGGTACCTGTGGCAAGGGTACGCCTGAAGTGGGGGCCCAAGAAGGGCCCCAAGGACGTGGGGGTACACCCGTATTTGCCCACTAAGGTGTTGATGGGGGGGACCTGGAGGACTGGCCAAGCAACCCCCAGAATGCACTGGTTGTGACCCGTAGTCAGAGCCGGCGAGGGGCACTGCACCCTGACCTTGGGGAGGGTGCCTTGCCCAAGGCGCAGGACCCTAACCTGGTGGGGAGGGAACACCCAGGAACACGGCACAGGGAGGCTGCAGCTTCAGACCCAGCCGGCGAGAAAAAACAGGTGGCCATCCCTGTCCCAGCTGCTAAGTTCCAGGCCGAGGTGCAAAAAAATCCCTCCTTACGAAAAATAAGGGACCTGGCCGACCTCGGTGCGGTATAGACCATGGGGAGAGGTGGCCGGAAAAGGTTCCTGTGGGAGAAGGGGTTCCTGTACCGAGAATGGGCTCCCCCCGGGAAAATGGAGTCAGGGGGGATCAGGAGGCAGCTGGTGGTACCCCAGAAGTATCGCCGCCAGCTGCTGTACCGGGCCCATGACACCCCCCTCTCAGGGCACCAGGGAACCTGGCGTACCCAGCAGAGGCTGCTACGGAGCTTTTACTGGCCTGGGGTCTTTGTTACTGTCCGGCAGTACTGCCGATCCTGTGACCCCTGTCAGAGGGGAAGGAAGGCCCGGGACAAGGGGAAAACGGCTTTAGGACCCTTGCCCAGCATAGAGGAGCCTTTCCGGAGGGTGGCCAAGGTTAAAAGGGGGGCTCTGAACCAAGAGAGCCCGAAGCACAGACCTCCAGACTGGAGCGCTGGGAGAAGACCACAGCCCAGTTGGAACCCCAGGGGTATTGGGGTGGGAAAAGGGCACAGGCCGCATAACCCTTCCCACATGTGAACTGCAAATGCCCTCGAGCACCCCCGACCTAAGGGGGGGCGTAAAACTGGAGGGGCCTGGTGTAATTCTCACCAAGGAATGGGAGGGATGCTGGGGCATCCATGGGAACGGGGGTAGGTTCGAACTTCCCCGGGTCACTGGCTGAAGTGACCCCGCTCAGTTCGGTCTCGAAGGGGGGAGATGTGACGAACTGGGACTGTTCTTACTGGGGTCTGTGAGTGCTGACAGGGGAGTGTGGCTGGGATAGTCTGCATTGGGGAATGGAGACTGACTGGAAATACCTGAGCCTGTAACATGAGAACCCAGAAGGGGGCTGGGGCGAGGTGACACCTTTGCCCGGGAAACTGAACAAAGGCTGTGGAAGGGGTCACTGAAGGGAGAGTCTGGGAAGCTGGCTGGTGAGGTGGCTGGCAGGCAGGGAGGGCTCTGACCTCTGGAGGGGGGCTGGGGTGCCCGAGGACCCCAAGATGGACCTAACTGAGGGGGTCCTGTTGTCTGTGCCTGCAAGACCTGTCTCGGACTGTATTCCCGTCGTCTAAATAAACCTTCTGCTTTACTGGCTGGCTGAGAGTCATGGTGAATCGCAGGAAGCCGGGGGTGCAGGGCCCTGAGTCCCCGCTTACTCCGTGACAACCTTTCAGGCATTCCCTCCCACATTTTTGCTACATGGGCATGGCAGATAACAGGTGCGTTATTCCATCCCACGGGGACCCGGGCAAAACAATTGTTTTTCCTGACAGGTGAAGGCAAATTTATAGTAGCTGTCCCGGTGTAAGGGGATAGCAAAGAAAGCATTAGCCAAATCTAAAACTGAAAACTACTGGGCCCCTACTACAATAGAAGCCATTACCTCCTGATATTTAGCCACTAAGGGGGCCATAGGTGGAGTCACCCGGTTAAGGGGGCGAAAATCCATCACAAGCCTTCAGGTTTTGCCATCACTCTTAAGGACGGGCCACAGGGCAGCATTGTTAGTGCTGGGCTGTTCCACTAAAACTCCTTGGCTCAAAAGCCCATCAATTGTTTCCTTTAGGCTGGCTCCCGCCTCCTTTGGATATCGATACTGCTTCTGGGGCGGAGGATCAGGGCCTGTGACTAGGATTTCTGTATCAATTTTACCACATTCGATTTTATTCTTGCTCCATACCTCCCGGTATTTCTCTGCAATTGCCAAAACTGATGGGGGCCAAGCAGGCAATTCCAGTTCCTCAGATGCCTTAAGGGCTGCTATGCGATAGGTGGCTGAAATCTCCACGGGCTTCCATGGGGTGCCAGGAGGCATTTCCCACAAAACCCAATTCGCACAATCAACCAACACTCTCAATTCCCCCAGAGCATCTATTCCTAGAATGCCTTCTCCCCCCAAATCCATCAAGCCAAATTACCCTTGGCTCTTCTTTGTCCACACAGTATATGGGACTTCTTTACAAAAGGGTGTGACGGGTTGGATCACAGAAACCCCCTTGGGAACTGCCAACCGATGTGTCAAGACTACTTCTGCCCCTGCTTTCCCTGCCAGCTTGGGAATCCAGCACCCTGTCTTGTTGAGCAAGACACGACCATCTGCTCCAACACAGATCCAGGGTCTCAACCATGTGCCCCAAAGCTGCAGACTTAACTTGAAAGCAGCTTACAGAAGTGTTCCTGTCTTTAACACTCAGATGCCCAACTCCCAATGGGGTCTAAACCCCAAATAAATCCGTTTTACCCTGTATAAAGCTTATACAGGGTAAACTCATAAATTGTTCACCCTCTATAACACTGATAGAGAGATATGCACAGCTGTTTCCCCCTGCAGCTATTAATATGTACGCTGTGTTAATTAATAAGTAAAAAGTGATTTTATTAAATACAGAAAATAGGATTTATGTGGTTCCAAGTAGTAACAGACAGAACAACGTGAATTACCAAGTAAAATAAAATAAAATATGCAAGTCTGAGTCTAATACAGTAATAAGACTGAATAAAGCTAAAATCTCACCCTCAGAGATGTTTCAATACATTTCTTTCACAGACTGGACACCTTCCTAGTCTGGGCACAATCCTTTCCCCTGGTACAGCCCTTGTTCCAGCTCAGGTGTTAGCTAGGGGATTTCTCATGATGGCTCCTATCTTTGTTCTGTTCTACCCCTTTATACATCTTTTGCATAAGGCGGGAATCTTTTGACCCTCTCTGGGTTCCCACCCTCTCCTTCTCAATGGAAAAGCACCAGGTTAAAGATGGATTCCAGTTCAGGTGACATGATCACATGTCACTGTAAGACTTTACTACCCACTTGCCAGCACACACATATACAGGGAGACTTACAAGTAAAACAGAGCCATCTGCAGACAATTATCCTGGTTTATGGGAGTCATCAAGATTCCAAACCACCATCAATGGCCCACACTTTGCATAATTACAATAGGCCCTCAGAGTTATATTTCATATTTCTAGTTTCAGATAGAAGAGTGGTACATTTATACAAATAGGATGATCACACTCAGTAGATTATAAACTTTGTAATGATACCTTACAAGAAACCTTTTGCATGAAGCATATTCCAGTTACATTATATTTAAGCTCATTAGCATATTTTCATAAAACCATATAGAGTGCAACATCACACCCTCTTTCTGAACGGCCAAGGTCACCAGTGGGGATCTCTGTCAGAGCACTCTTCCAGTCCCACCTCTTTGTGAGGGCCTCCAACCATGAGAGCTGGAGAGCAGCCCCCTCCTTGCCAGTGGAGGGAGGGGAGCAGGGAAAAGGGAATCCAAAACACACAAGCCCTAATGTCTCCAGTAATTCTAAGGGACAAAGGCCTAGGTGGGAAAAAACCTCTGCCACCCTACCTAGTCTTTTCCATGCCTAGAATTTGGCCGGCACCAGATGGATCAGGTTAAATATGTTCCAAACCTCTCTGGGGCTCTTACCTCCTCAACAGGAATGTCTGTTTTCTCACAAAATTATTACTGGGAAAGGAGAAAACTCCATAGAGGTTTCTCCTCATGCTCATGTACCTGAACCTGAATTCTCTCTCAGTCTTCAAGGAGTGACCTCGAGAAGAAGACTGGCTGCAGCAAAGCCATGGCGGTCTCTGAGATTGCCCCTGCCCTGCAGCCTGTCCTGCCTGGCCCTTGTCAGTTCTCTCTGTGAGGTCACCGCCTCCCAACCTCCTTTGACCAATAAGCTGAGGTCCTGCAAAAGGTCCTTGTGATGTCACGTCCACACTCACCACTGCCCTGCAGGGCTGATGTCCTGCCCCTGGCCAAACCCTTTGGATATTTGAGCCGCTCCCCTTGTATCACCCCCTCCCCCACTCACTGTTAGCTCTGGGGATCAAGCAGGCTACACAAGAAAACATCACAGGCTGCTCAACATGCCACACTCAGGGTACGTCTATACCCAGCCGCTAGTTCGGCAGCTGGCAAGCAAACTTCTGGGTTTGACTTATCCAGTCTTGTCTGGACGCGATAAGTCGAACCCGGAAGTGCTCGCCGTCCACTGCGGTACTCCTGCTCGGCGAGAGGAGTACCGCGGAGTCGACGGGGGAGCCTGCCTGCCGCGTGTGGACCGAGGTAAGATCGAACAAAGGTACTTCGAACTTCAGCTACGTTATTCACGTAGCTGAAGTTGCGTACCTTAGTTCGATTTGGGGGGTTAGTGTAGACCAAGCCTCAGTTTCTCATAGATTTGTGGACTGTAAGGCCAGAAGAGACCGATAGATCATCTAATCTGACCCCTCCGCCTCCCCTGCATATCACAGGCCTCCAGTAGAGCACAGTAGCTAGTTATGGAACAAAGCCTGGTCTTCATTAGAAGACATTAGGATGTGGAGAAACCACCACTTCCCTAGGTAGTTTGGTGGAAACTGATGCAGTGAGGGGAAGGGAATTGACCCCAAAGCCGCACTTGTGAGTCTGTATCACAATACATATGCATGACGGCACTGTGCTAAGGTTGTACAGGCAACCTTAATTATGGTGTTTCCTAACGTGTAAAAGCCTGGTCTACATGTAGTTCTTTGTACTAATACAACTATTTTGGTTAGGGATGCATTTATTTATTTAGTTCTACCTAAATAGTTGTCCTGGCACAAATTCTAGTGTGGACACAGTTGTATCTTTATAAAGGTACTTTATACCGTGTGGCAGAGCTCTGACCTTGTCCCCGTGGGTCCCGCGCTTCCAGGAGGTTTATGCTAGCCTCAGAGGCTCACTGCAACCCTCCACGTAGCCCTTCTCTCTCTAGGACCAGGGTACAGTCTACTGGGCCCATTTTCATCATAAGCCAGCAAGGAGGTTGGAGAGAGAACTCCTACAGTCTCTGTCGTCCCTACGGGCTTATTCAAGAACAGTTTAGCCTCCTGTCCTGACAGAGGCCTGTCTTCCCCCTCCCAGGAGGTGTTTCTGTAGTGGCGGGTTGGGGGGAACCCGGGTCCGCCCTCTACTCCGGGTTCCAGCCCAGGGACCCTAATGGCAGCAGTTGTTGGCAGCCGACCTTTCGCTGCCAGAGTTGCTACATTTCCCTGGGTCACTTCCCCACAGCTCCCCCACTTCTTTCTCTCAACGTCTTCTTCACCCTTACCTTGGGGCTCATTTTCCAGTGGCTTAAGAGCATCTTCATTACCCAGCCCTTCAGCCGCACTTCCTCTCCCCTGGCTCTTTTTGGCCTGACTGGAGTGCGCCCTTTTATAGTATCAGAGGGGCCTTAATTAGTGTCAGGTGTTCACATTAGCTTAACAGCCTCACCTGACTCTTTGCAGGTTAATTGAAGTCAGGTGTTCTCATTAGCCTAATGGCTTCAACTGACTCTTTGAAGGCTAATTGGAATCATGTGTCCACCCTAGCCTGGAGCAGCCCCTGCTCTGGTTAGTCAGGGAACAAAAACCCTGTCTGACCTGGGATAATAGATCACTCTCCTGTAGTTCTCTGGTCTAGAGGGAGATAGGTAGGGGGCTGCTCCTTCTCCTCCTCTTTCTCTGTTTGCTGGCTGGCTGCTAGACCCACCCACACCCTTGGTTGCTGCTGCTCCAGCTACAGCCCCTTGGGGGGGGGCTGCTGGCCCACTCCCCAGAGGAGGGGAGGGAGAGACCCCAGCCATTGCTCCTGCTGCTGTGGACACCACCACCTCCACCTGAGAAGGGTCCTTCCTGCTGGCTACCAGACTGCCGCCTGGAGCTGCTGCGTTTGCTGCTGGGAGCTGCTGGAGCCCTGAGGAGAAGAAGAGGACTATCTGCCAGTGGGGGAGCGCGTAGGAATTCTACAGACCACCATGGAGGGGGCCCTCCCGGACTGAGTAACTTTTGAACTGTGCTCTTGTGGTGGTGATCTAGATTGTGTTTGTGGGGACACACGGGGTGTGGCGTGGAGCCTGCCCCATGGTCCATCTGTGTCCCCCCCTCCCCGATCCCCACCACCACCATCATTGTTGCTCCCTCCACCACCCCCACTGGCTACTCACCATCTGCCTCGAGCTCCTGCCTCTGGGACTCAGCTGCTCACCTAGGCTTGCCACGCCCTGTTGTCACCATTGGGCCTGATACAGCAGCCAGCCTAAACTGCCTTTCCTTTTTGCTACAAGCGCACGTGGGTGCACGTGCCCCCCCTCCTTTGGACTCACCCTCTCCCCCCTGTAGCAAGCCCCCAGCTTTACCCCTGCTACCTACCCATTTGCCCCTTGCAGCCTTTTGCCCCTCTCCCTTGCCCCAGCCCCTCACTAGCTCCAGTTTGTTTGCCTGCCCCGCCCTTTCCTTCTGCAGCCTTTCTTTGTTTGACCCGCCCCAGCTAGCCCCGTGGTTCCCCTGCCCCATTCCCAGCCTGGTTGTTCCCTTCTCCCTGCGTCCCCTTGCCCTGATTAGCCCCTCCCCTCGTGTGCCCATGTCCCCTCCCATGCGCTTGTACCCCTCCCCATTTTAGTTTGATTCTGTCTCACTGCACCCCCCAATGCTGTTATATCCTCCCTTCCTTGGTGCAACAAGAGGAGCCGGAAACCTTCCCTGAGTCGGTGACTGACCCCTAGCCCTTGATAGCCCCCCCATCCACCCCCCCCTTTTTTTTGGCACCCTCCTCCCCTGCCTACAGCCTAGCGGGGAGGAGTGGTCGACCTGCTTCCCCCTTCCCTACCCCCCCTCCAGTGTTTGCTCTCCCCTGTCCTCATTATGGCAGGGGACGAGGAGAGTGAGACCCCTTGGGCAGACCCTGCTGCCCCTCCTCCACCCGCCCCACCATCGTCCCCCCTAGCCTCTACCTCAACCGCCGCTGCTGAGCCACCTACTACCACCCCTGCTGGAACACCGGCAGCGGCGGGTAACAAGGTGACCTCCGCTGCTGCCACGTCCCTTGCCCCCTCTGACTCTGGGGGAGCCCCCCCAGCCGGCAGGAAGGGCCAGGGCACAAAGAAGGGTAAAGGCCCCACTAAAAAAGCCAGACCCTCCATGGCAGGGGGTGCCCCCACTGCCGCGGCCCCGCAACCGGCCGCGGCATCCCTCCCTGTTGTTCCCTCCACCAGCTCTGTGGGTGTCCCTCCCCCAGCCCCCAGAGCATACGCCCAGGTGGCGGCGGCCCCCCAGCCTGCTGCTACGTCATCTCCCCCATCCACCACCTCCGCTACCATCTATAATGGCCGGGGCCCCTTCCCCACCTTGACCAGGAAGCACGGTGTCCGTTGCCTCCTGGTACCCGCCTCGCCCCACGTGGAGACCTACGTGCGGGCGTTGGCGAGGGTGGTGGGGCCCACAGCCATTGTGGGGGCCTCCAAGATGTACGGAAAGGTCGTCTTCTTCCTAGCATCGGAGGCCGCCGCCCAGGAGGCAGTGGAGAAGGGCCTGGCGGTGGGGGGCATGTACGTCCCCCTGGAGCCGCTAGAAGACCTGGGTGCCCGACTGGTCCTGACTTCTGTCCCTCCCTTCCTTCCAAATGCCGCCTTGTTTCCTGCCCTCTCTACCCTGGGGAGGCCGATCTCTGTGGTCAGCCCTCTCCCATTGGGCTGCAAAGACCCCGCCCTCCATCATGTCCTCTCGTTCCGCCGGCAGGTACAGTTACAACTGCCGCCGGCGGCACGTGATGGTGAGGTGCTCGAGGGGTCCTTCTTGGTCCCCTACCAGGGGGCCCACTACCGGATGCATTATTCAACGGGGGAGGCCTGGTGCTACCTCTGCCGGGCGATGGGACACGTCCGGAGGGACTGCCCCTTGGCCCGGCACGGAGGGACATCTGGGACCCCCGAGGCCCAGCAGGGCGCCAGCCCCGTCATCGCCGGCGCCCCTAGCTGCCCGGCGCCCGAAGCCGCCCCGCCTCCTTTCCGGCCCACCAACACCCCTTGGGCCCGAGCGGGAGCATCTCCCCCAGTGCACCTAGACGAGCGGGAGGGGCCCGCCTCTGCCGCCTGCGATGTGGCGGGGCCTGTGGAGGAGGGTGAGGTAGGGATATCGCCGGGCATAGAAGAGGGCATGCCCCAGGGAGAATCCTCCCTCCTACATACTACCCCACCATTGCCTCCCCGAGTCCCTAAGCCTTCGCCCTTGCTCCCTGACCCGACTCCTGTTAGCCAGCCCCCGGATGATGCCATGGAGGGCTGGTCCTTAGTACAGGGGAAGCGGGGCAAGCGGAAGGCTCGAGCTCCGCTCCTTCCATCTGATGCGGTAGCCCCCGGAAGACCAGGAAGGGGGGCACCGATGCTGAGCCTTCCGCTTTGCCCCCGGGTGGGTTTTGTCCACCGTTGCTGGCTGGGGAAGACGTGGCAGCATCGGAGGATAGCACTGCTCCTCCTCCGGAGTCCCTTCCTATGGAAGCCCCTGATGGAGCCCCTCTCGCCCCTTACAATCCGAAGCCCCTGCAAGCACCAAGGCGAGCGTCGCTTCGGGTGCAGGCGGGGAGAGCCCTGGGGTGGTGGAAGGTGATCTCCCTTCCATTTATGAGGAGATCGAGGCCCTGGGTCTGACCCCGGTTACCCAGGGGGAGGACGACCCTCTACCAGTGGGCCTCGATCTGAGCGACCTCGCCTCAGCCCCCCTTTCCCCATGTTCCGTCCCCTTACCCACTGCTTCTGCTCCCGCCTCCGAGGAGCCCCTGGACTCTTCCACCAACCCGGCTGCAGATGGCACCCCGCTAGCGGCCGCCGAGCCTCTTGAGGCGACAGCCAGTGCCATGCAACCGGGACCCGAGTCGCCAGGGGACTCCCTCATGGCTGAGGGGCAGCCGACCTCCTTTCCGGGTGGGGGCCCCATCGTTGATTCTCCACCTACTGATGCCATGGGCTTACCATCTGCCTTGGAGCATGAGTCCGGCATCGCCGAGGGCCCACCTCCCTCCCCGCAAATCCCTGAGCCCATTTGCGGGGTGTTACCCCCCCCACCCAGTGGCCTGGCTGCTGGGACCCCCCGATCCCAATATCGCCCCTTCCCCTGTCCCTATTCCTGATTCCAGCCCTACCCCTGACACCGACCCCGTCCCTGTCCCCTCCACTTCCCGTGATGCTTTTGCCGCCCCTGGGGTTGTCTCCTTCTATATCCCAGAGGATGACCCCCAAGGAGCGGCCTTTGTTTTTCCCTGTCCCGACCCACCAGGGGCTGCTATTTTCCTTCTGCCGCCCCCCATTGAGCCAGGATCTGAGGAGGGCCACGTGGCGTCGGCCCATCGGATGCCACGTCGAGGGTCTGCCCCCTGCTTGCCCGTCTCGGTGGGCCACGGGGCTGTGACAGGGGCCCCACTGGGGGAAAGCCATAGATCAGTGACCCCACCCCCCCATACGCTGAGAGAGGAGCTACGGGAGTTCCTTGAGGACGTCCGTGGCTCCCGCAACAAGGTATAGCTTGCACTCCAGCAATGGGGGGATTTTCATCAGATCCTCCGGGCCGCGAGGGCCCTCATGGGGGAGGGTAAGAGGACCGGGAGGCAGGCCGCTGCGGCCTACCAACGGGTCCGCCTCTTCCGTGACTCCTTAATCGCCCACGGGGTAGGTCACGGATTGTTGCGCGGCCCGACGGAGGCCGTGAGCGTCTCTGCCGGCGAGGATCCCCCCCAGCCCTCCTTATGGCACCGATCATCTTTGCAACATTAAATACCCGGGGCTGTAGGATGGGTTTCCGCAGGAGCCAGGTGCTCTCCTTCCTTCGGGAGGGGGGGTACTCTGTGATTTTTCCTGCAGGAGACCCATACGGATCCGGCCGCTGAAGCTAGCTGGCGGCTGGAGTGGGGGGACAGGGTCTATTTTAGCCACCTCACAGTTCGTACAGCTGGAGTGGCGACCCTGTTCTCCCCCGACTTATGGCCCGAGGTGCTGGGGGTCGCCGAGGCTGTGCCACGCCGCCTGCTACACCTCCGGGTCCGCATGGAGGGGCTTGTGGTTAATCTCGTCAACGTTTACGCCCCGACATTGGGCCCAGAGAGGTTGTGTTTTTATCAGCAGGCGTCCGCCTTCCTCGGCACCTTGGATCCTCGCGAGTGCCTGGTCCTGGGCGGGGACTTTAACGCCACCCTTGAGGAATGGGACCGCTAGGGGACCGAGCAGCACCCGGCCGCCGCGGATGTCCTCCGGGAGATCGTCGAACATCACTCCCTGGTGGACGTCTGGCGCGACCACCACCCGGATGACGTTTCGACATTCACTTTTGTCCGGGTGGAGGTCCATCGGTCGTACCACTCCCGGTTGGACCGCATCTATATGTCACGCTTCCATCTTTCCCGGGCCCACTCCTCCAGCGTCCGGCCGGCCCCTTTTTCAGATCACCATCTAGCCACCGTGACAGCCTCTCTCTGCGCGGAGAGGCCGGGGCCGGCCTATTGGCATTTTAATAATAGCTTGTTGGAGGATGTGGGCTTTGTGGCGTCCTTCCGGGAGTTCTGGCTGGCCTGACGAGGGCAGCCTCGTGCCTTTCCCTCGGCGCGGCGGTGGTGGGACCTGGGGAAGGTGCGCGCCCGGCTCTTCTGCCGTGACTACACCCGGGGCGCCAGCCGACGGAGGGATGTGGCGATAGGGCAGTTGGAACGGGAGGTCTTAGAGCTGGAGAGGCGTCTGGCCGCCAGCCCCGGTGATCCATCCCTCTGTGGAGCGTGCCGGGAGAAGCGGGAAGAGCTCCGGACCCTCGAGGACCATCGGGCCCGAGGTGCCTTTGTTCGATCCCGCATCCGCCTCCTTCGGGAGATGGATCGCGGTTCCCGCTTCTTCTACGCCCTGGAGAAAAAGAGGGGAGCCAAGAAGCACGTCACCTGCCTTCTAGCAGAGGACGGCACCCCCCTAACGGATCCGGCAGAAATGTGCGGGAGGGCCAAGGCCTTCTACGCAGGCCTTTTCTCCCCGGATCCGACCGATCCTAACGCTCGCAGAATGCTCTGGGATGAACTCCTGATGGTCAGCGCGGGCGACCGAGACCGGCTGGAGCTGCCTCTCACTCTGGCCGAGTTCTCGGAAGCCCTCCACCACATGCCCACCAATAAATCTCCGGGCATGGATGGGCTGACCATGGAGTTCTACCACGTGTTCTGGGATGTCCTCGGCCCGGACCTTCTCACCGTCTGGGCCGAGTCCTTGAAGAGCGGGGTCCTCCCCCTGTTGTACAGGCGAGCCTTGCTCCCAAAGAAGGGGGACCCCCATGACCTTCGGAATTGGCGTCCTGTCTCGCTCCTCAGCCATGGACTATAAAATCTTAGCGAAGGCCATCTCGCTGCGGCTGGGCTCCCTGCTGGCAGACATGGTCCATCCAGACCAGACCTACACCGTCCCGGGCCGTACCATCTTTGATAATCTCTATTTGGTCTGGGATCTCTTGGAGCTCAGGTGTAGAGATGGTCTGTTGTTCGCCCTTCAGTCCCTGGGTCAGGAGAAGGCATTCGACAGGGTGGACCATGGGTATCGCCTGGGCACTCTGTGAGCGTTTGGCTTTGGACCCCAGTTTGTGGGTTTTCTCCAGGTGCTGTACGCCTCCGCGGAGTGTCTGGTCAGGCTCAACTGGAGCTCTCTGTTGTTGCAGAAGAGGGAGAGCTACAGCCTGTCAGAATCTCTAGGCTGTCAGGTAAAATGATGGAGTAGAAAGGGCACAGCTTTAGCCCCCAGCTCAGCCAATCAGCGTTGAGACACTGAGGGCAGGAAGCTGAGGGTTCTAACCAGTGAGTCAAATCATCAGAAGATCTGAGCATTAAATGAACATATCCTGGGTGATTAGCTTTGGCTGTCATGCTAGCATTTAGATGCATCATTTATAAGCACAATCATGAGAGATTTATTCACTTCAAAACACTTAGTATAACCTACTGAGTTGCATTCACTATAGTTTGTTTCTGTTGCTTTTCGCAGTTGAAGGGCACTCTTCATCTTCTCCTTATTTGTGGTTTAAATTAAAAGGTCAGACAGCCCAAGTTAAAAAGCTGTAATCCTGGTTTCTGTAGCCTATTGGTCATCCCACCCTGAAACTCTATTTTGGAGTGATTGATTCCCTAGAGATTTAATGATCACTTTTCAGCTATAAACCCTCTTCATTCATTTTCTACCCTTAGGGGAATTATGCACACACACACAAATTCTGCACCAAAATTTTAAAATTCTGCATATTTTATGTGTCAAAATAACACCATATAATCACACCAGTTTCAATTATTTTGGAAATTTATTTCAAAATACCTGTCATCGAGTATGTCTGTAACAATACAGACAACAAAAAAGAGTAGGAAATGTTTTTTGACAAATAGTTCCTTACTTGGCATATTAATACAGAACTCTGAGTATTAATTAATTAACATATTAATACAGTAATAGTTCATTTAAACTACAATATAGAACCATATTTCCTGCACACCTCAGAAGCAGTGCAAAGGCTTGGTGGAATCAGGGGTAACGGAGGAGCTGTGGGAGAGGGAAGTAATTGCTGGGAAGGAGCCTGGGTATGAATTTGAAGGGTTGTTGGGTATGGGTTCATAGAATCATAGAATATCAGGGTTGGAAGGGACCTCAGGAGGTCATCTAGTCCAACCCCCTGCTCAAAGCAGGACCAATTCCCAACTAAATCATCCCAGCCAGGACTTTGTCAAGCCGGGCCTTAAAAACCTCCAAGGAAGGAGACTCCACCACCTCCCTAGGTAACGCATTCCAGTGCTTCACCACCCTCCTAGTGAAATAGTGTTTCCTAATATCCAATCTAGACCTCCCCCACTGCAACTTGAGACCATTGCTCCTTGTTCTGTCATCTGCCACCATTGAGAACAGCCGAGTTCCATCCTCTTTGGAACCCCCCTTCAGGTAGTTGAAGGCTGCTATCAAATCCCCCCCTCATTCTTCTCTTCTGGAGACTAAACAATCCCAGTTCCTTCAGCCTCTCCTCATAAGTCATGCGCTCCAGACCCCTAATCATTTTTGTTGCCCTCCGCTGGACTCTTTCCAATTTTTCCACATCCTTCTTGTAGTGTGGGGCCCAAAACTGGACACAGTACTCCAGATGAGGCCTCACCAATGTCGAATAAAGGGGAACGATCACGTCCCTCGATCTGCTGGCAATGCCCCTACTTATACAGTCCAAAATGCCGTTAGCCTTCTTGGCAACAAGAGCACACTGTTGACTCATATCCAGCTTTTCGTCCACTGTGACCCCTAGGTCCTTTTCTGCAGAACTGCTGCCTAGCCATTCGGTCCCTAGTCTGTAGCTGTGCATGGGATTCTTCCGTCCTAAGTGCAGGACTCTGCACTTGTCCTTGCTGAACCTCATCAGGTTTCTTTTGGCCCAATCCTCTAATTTGTCTAGGTCCCTCTGTATCCGATCCCTACCCTCTAGTGTATCTACCACGCCTCCTAGTTTAGTGTCATCGGCAAACTTGCTGACAGTGCAGTCCACACCATCCTCCAGATCATTAATAAAGCTATTAAACAAAACCGGCCCCAGGACCGACCCTTGGGGCACTCCGCTTGAAACCGGCTGCCAACTAGACATGGAGCCATTGATCACTACCCGTTGAGCCCGACGATCTAGCCAGCTTTCTATCCACCTTACAGTCCATTCATCCAGCCCATACTTCTTTAACTTGGCAGCAAGAATACTGTGGGAGACCATATCAAAAGCTTTGCTAAAGTCAAGGAATAACACATCCACTGCTTTCCCCTCATCCACAGAGCCAGTTATCTCATCATAGAAGGCAATTAGGTTAGTCAGGCACGACTTCCCCTTGGTGAATCCATGCTGACTGTTCCTGATCACTTTCCTCTCCTCTAAGTGTTTCATAATTGATTCCTTGAGGACCTGCTCCATTATTTTTCCAGGGACTGAGGTGAGGCTGACTGGCCTGTAGTTCCCCGGATCCTCCTTCTTCCCTTTTTAAAAGATGGGCGCTATATTAGCCTTTTTCCAGTCATCCGGGACCTCCCCCGATCGCCATGAGTTTTCAAAAATAATGGCTAATGGCTCTGCAATCTCATCCGCCAACTCCTTTAGCACCCTCGGATGCAGCGCATCCGGCCCCATGGACTTGTGCACGTCCAGTTTTTCTAAATAGTCCCGAACCATTTCTTTCTCCACAGAGGGCTGGTCACCTTGTCCCCATATTCTGCTGCCCAGTGCAGCAGTCTGGGTTGGAACAGTATGGAACAGGTTTTTTTTTTTTTTTTTTTTTTTTTTTTTTTTTTTTTTTTTTGGAGAGTGGGGAGGGATTGTTAGGCAGCATCCCCCTGTGACGTTATTGATATAACCTGGGACCATATAGATCATTGTTGCAACCAAGGTCCTGTAGTGGCACCAAAATCTTGTATAAAGGGGGTCAAATGGGGTGTCTAAGACAAGGTTATGGTTTACTGGTTATGATTATGCTGTCTATATGTATGTATCAATTTTGTAGTTGAAGTTATGAATATTGGCTCTATACTGTCTGTATTTCAAACTTATGCTATGCTGCTGGGTGACATCCCAGACAAACTGGTGTTAGCTCTGCCTAGCCTGCTTGATGGCCCATTAAGGACCATCAGCTATACAATGGACCCATTGAGAGAAGGCAAATATGCCTTGAGACTCAGCAAAGTATGCGGGAACTGGCCCATGTGACTCCAGACTCCATTTTGCTGTGATTTTCCACAGTAAGGACAAAGAGGTGTTCTTACACCTGGAAAAGACTATATAAGGCTGATGCCTCATCTCCATCTTGTCTTCAATCCTGTTTCATACCTCTGGAGGAACTTTGCTACAAGCTGAAGCTTTGAACAAAGGACTGAGGACCCATCCCAGCGGGGGATGTATTCCAGAGACTTGATTTGAACCTGCAGTTTATTCTATCGCTGCTGCAAGCCTGAACCAAGAACGTTGCCATTACTGTATGTAATTGATTCCATTTAACCAATTCTAACTCTCATCTCTATCTTTTTCCTTTTATGAATAAACCTTTAGATTTTAATTTCTAAAGGATTGGCAACAGCGTGATTTGTGGGTAAGATCTGATTTGTATATTGACCTGGGTCTGGGGCTTGGTCCTTTGGGATCAGGAGAACCTTTTTCTTTTACTGGGGTCTTGGTTTTCATAAGCATTTGTCCCCATAACGAGTGGCACTGGTGGTAATACTGGGAAACTGGAGTGTCTAAGGAGATTGCTTGTGAGACTTGCGGTTAGCCAGTGGGGTGAGACCGAAGTCCTCCTATTCTGGCTGGTTTGGTTTGCCTTAGAGGTGGAAAAACCCCCAGCCTTGGGCTGTAACTGCCCTGTTTGAGCAATTTGTCCTGAGTTGGCACTATCAGTTGGGTTCCGCCAGAACCGTATTGTCACAGTGGCGTAGTCGTGCTTGGATCCACAGAATCAGGTCAATTAAGCTTTGGGTCAGAACCCCACGTTATCCAAATTTGAATTTTGGGATTGAGAGTTTGGTTGGTTAAAGAACAGTTGCTATGGCTGAGCAAAGAGCATATGAGGGCCTTGACAAAAAAACCCTGAAAGATTTGTGTTCAGAAAAGGGGATAAGCTTTAGAAAGAAAGCTACAAATCAAGAACTGAGAGATCTGTTAATGGCCAGTGATCAGAAGGCAGGAGATGCCGCAGAAGCAATTGGAATGCAAAAGGCAGCAAGTAAACTGCAACTTGAGCATGAACAAAGACTGGCAGAAATTTGATTGCAGGAACTAGAAGCTGAGGCAAAAGTGCAAAGACTTCAGCTCCAAGTCCAAAAAGCAAGGGAAGAAAAGCAGAAATTGTATCCTCTTGAAAGTCCAGTTTATAACAATGTTGGTATGTTGCATAGCTCTGAGCAGTTGTCTGGGTGTAACCAAATGTTCCCCAATACTGCCACCTTTTATGTAAATGCTGTTACTGTGTGTTCAGTAGAGGGTGGCTCCACAACTTGTGCCAATGCTCTATATGGGAGTGGTAGTGAAAAATTCACAGAGAATGTAAAAGTCAATGGTAAAAGCTGTTTAGGGCAAATGATGGCTTCTAACATCACTCTTGTTAAAGCAGATCTTGTCAAAGAGGAAGATTATTTACCAAATCAGAGTGTGAATGTTGTAGTCCTCTATGAGTTTACTGTACGTGTGCCTTTAGCCAGAATCCACCTTGAATGGAATGGGGCTCAGCATGAGGTTATAGCTGGCGTAAGGAATTTATTGCCTAAAGATCTTTTGATTGGGGAAAATGTTAAAGCTTTGTTCAGTCCAGGTAGTCAGTCACAGGACAGGAATGATCTTAAACCTGTGTCTATTGTGGGCAATGATTTGCCTGGGGAGGGTTGCTCCAAAGGTTTGTCTAAGAAGAGCTATTTGTCTGTAAATGAAGTTTCTGAATGTCGGTCTAGTGTCTCAGAAGTGAATCTGGAGTTAAATCAAGAGCAGCAAAATCTTATTGGGCAGGAAAATGTTTCTCTGGAGCAGATTAAAGTGGATGGTCAGGTGGAAGCCCTAACTGAGGAAGGAAAGGGTGGATTTTTGATGGGTGATGCATTGGTGGCTAGTACAGCTTGTAAAAGTGAACGTGAAAAGGGTAACTGTGATTTGCTGGCAGTGGCTCAGGCCTGGTCTACACTACGAGTTTAGGTCGACTTTAGCTGCGTTAAATCGACTTAAGCCTGGACACGTTTACACTACGAAGCCCTTTCTTTCGACTTAAAGGGCCCTTTAAACCGGTTTCTTTACACCACCTCGACGAGGGGATTAGCGATAAAATCGGCCTTATGGGGGTCGGAATTGGGTAGTGAGGACGGAATTCAACATTAGTGGCCTCCGGGAGCTATCCCACAGTGCTTCATTGTGACCGCTCTGGACAGCACTCACATCTCAGATGCACTGGCCAGGTAGACAGGAAAAGCCCCGCGAACATTTGAATTTCATTTCCTGTTTGCTCAGCGTGGAGAGCACAGGTGACCATGCAGAGCTCATCAGCACAGGTAACCGTGATGGAGTCCCAGTCCCAGGATCGCAAAAGAGCTCCAGCCTGGACCGAACGGGAGGTACGGGATCTGATCGCCATCTGGGGAGATGAAGCAGTGCTGGCCGAACTCCAAAACAGTAAAAGAAATGGCAAAACATTAGAAAAGATCTCCAAGGCCATGAAGGACAGAGGCCATAACAGGGACGCACAGCAGTGCCGCGTGAAAATTAAGGAGCTAAGGCAAGCCTACCACAAAGCCAGAGACTCAAACGGAAAGTCCGGGGCTGAGCCGCAAACATGCCGCTACTACGCGGAGATGCATGCCATTCTAGGGGGTGCAGCCACCAGTAGCCCAAGCGTGTGCTATCAGTCCCTCTCTGGAGACAGGGAAGCGGGTTCGGCGGACGAGGAAGATGAGGATGGAGAGAACATCATAGATAGCTCACAGCAGCAAGGAAGCGGAGAAACCGGTTTCCCCAACAGCCAGGATATGTTTGTCACCCTGGACCTGGAACCAGTAAACCCCGAACTCACCCAAGACCCTGTGGGCACACAGGGGACCTCTGGTGAGTGTACCTTTGTAAATATCACACATGGTTTAAAAACAAGCGTGTTTAATGATTAATGATTAATTTGCCCTGGCAATTGCGGCCAGTACAGCTACTGGAAAAGTCTGTTAACGTGTATGGGGATGGAGCGGAAATCCTCCAGGGACATCTCCAGAAAGCTCTCCTTCATGTACTCCCAAAGCCTTTGCAAAAGGTTTCTGGGGAGGGCTGCCTTATCCCGTCCGCCATGGTAGGACACTTTACCACCCCAGGCCAGTAGCACGTAGTCTGGAATCATTGCATAACAAAGCATGGCAGCGTATGGTCCCGGTGTTTGCTGGCATGCAGACAACATCCATTCCTTATCGCTCTTTGTTATGCTCAGGAGAGTGATATCATTCGCGGTCACCTGGTTGAAATGGGGCGATTTCATTAAGGGGACATTCAGAGGTGCCCCTTCCTGCTCTGCTGAACAGAAATATTCCCCGCTGTTAACCACGCGGTGGGGGGGGAGGGGTGAAGTGACCATACCAGAGAATTGGGTGTGTGGGGGAGGGGAGTTACACGCGGTGGGGGGGGAGGGGTGAAGTGACCATACCAGAGAATTGGGTGTGTGGGGGAGGGGAGTTAGTTGGGTTTGTGCTGTACGTTAAACCTGAAACCGCAGCCCCTCCTTTTACATTGCAAACCCATTTTAAATGGCCAACCCAACGGGTGCTTGGTATGGTTAATGAGAGCAGTACTGTTTTAAACCATCCCCACTTGTTAACAAGGTTAAAAAAGCCAAAAGACTGTGTCTTACCATGGCTGCCTGCAAGCTGAAATCTGTGGCCTGGCACTGCGTGAGTGATCTCTCACACCAAACGGGCAGGCCTTCAATATAAGAGGAAAAATGCGACCTTGTAATGAAAGCACATGTGCTGTGTGATGTGAACAGCAAAATCTAACGTGAACGAGTGTACCCATTGTTCTCCAAAATGTATCTTTTTAAAACAACTCTCCCTTCTCCTCCACCAGCTGCAAATGTTTCACCTTCACAGAGGCTAGTGAATATTCGAAGAAGGAAGCGAAGGACGCGTGACAAAATGTTCACTGAACTACAGCCTGCCTCCAACGCTGACAGAGCACAGCAGAATGCGTGGAGGCAGTCAATGACTGATTTTAAAAAAGCCCAATATGAGCGAGAGGAGAGGTGGCGTGCTGAATCGCGGGCTGAAGAGGAGAAGTCGCGTGCTCAAGAGGAGAAGTTGCGTGCTGAAACGCGGGCTGAAGATCAGAAGTGGCGTCAACTTGTACTCATAAAGCAAGAGTCGATGCTCCGGCTGCTGGAGCATCAAAGTGATATGCTCCTGCGTATGGTTGAGCTGCAGGAAAGGCAGCAGGAGCAGAGACCGCCGCTACAGCCCCTCTGTAACCAACAGCAGGAGCAGAGACCGCCGCTACAGCCCCTCTGTAACCAACAGCAGGAGCAGAGACCGCCGCTACAGCCCCTCTGTAACCACCAGCCCTCTTCCCCAAGTCCCATTGCCTCCTCACCCAGACGCCCAAGAACACGGTGAGGGGGCCTGCGGCCACCCAATCAGTCCACCCTAGATGATTTCCACAGCAATAAGTTTTAAAGTTTTAAAGTGCAGTGTGTCCTTTTCCTTCCCTCCTCCCCCACCCATCCCGGGCTACCTTTGCAATTATCCCCCTAGTTGTGTGCTGCTTCCCTCCTCCCCCACCCATCCCGGGCTACCTTTGCAATTATCGCCCTAGTTGTGTGCTCAATTAATAAAGAATGCATGAATGTGAAGTAACAATGACTTTATTGCCTCTGCAAGTGGTGCTTGAAGAGGGGAGGGTAGGGGAGGTTGGGGTGCTTGGTTTACAGGGTAGTAGAGGTAACCGGGTGCGTGGGGGGGGGGGCTGCAATTTCATCAAGGAGAAACAAACAGAAGTTTCACACCATATCCTGCCCAGTCACAAAACTAGTTTTCAAAGCCTCTCTGATGCGCACCGCGCCCTGCTGTGCTGCTCTAACCGACCTGGTGTCTGGCTGCGCGTAATCAGCGGCCAGGCGATTTGCCTCTACCTCCCACCCAGCCATAAATGTCTCCCCCTTACTCTCACAGATATTGTGGAGCGCACAGCACGTAGCAATAACAATGGGGATATTCTTTTCGCTGAGGTCACAGCGAGTCAGTAAGCTGCGCCAGCGCGCTTTTAAACGCCCAAATGCACATTCCACCACCATTCGGCACTTGCTCAGCCTGTAGTTGAACAGGTCCTGACTCCTGTCCAGGCTGCCTGTGTATGGCTTCATGAGCCATGGCATTAAGGGGTAGGCTGGGTCCCCAAGGATCACGATAGGCATTTCAACATCCCCAATGGTTATTTTCTGGTCCGGGAAGAAAGTCCCTTCCTTCAGCTTTCGAAACAGAAGAGAGTGCCTGAAGACGCGAGCATCATGTACCCTTCCCGGCCAGCCCACGTTGATGTCGGTGAAACGTCCCTTGTGATCCACCAGGGCTTGCAGCAGCATTGAAAAGTACCCCTTGCGGTTTATGTACTCGGTGGCTTGGTACGCCAGTGCCAAGATAGGGATGTGGGTTCCGTCTATCGCCCCACCACAGTTTGGGAATCCCATTGCAGCAAAGCCATCCACTATGTCCTGCACGTTTCCCAGATCACTACCCTTGATATCACCAGCTCTCTCATTGCCCTGGCAACTTGGATCACAGCAGCCCCCACAGTAGATTTGCCCACTCCAAATTGATTCCCGACTGACCGGTAGCTGTCTGGCGTTGCAAGCTTCCACAGGGCTATCGCCACTCGCTTCTCAACTGTGAGGGCTGCTCTCATCCTGGTATTCTGGCGCTTCAGGGCAGGGGAAAGCAAGTCACAAAGTTCCATGAAAGTGCCCTTTCGCATGCGAAAGTTTCGCAGCCACTGGGAATCGTCCCAGACCTGCAACACGATGCGGTCCCACCAGTCTGTGCTTGTTTCCCGGGCCCAGAATCGGCGTTCCATGGCATGAACCTGCCCCAGTAACACCATGATTTCCACATTGCTGGGGCCTGTGCCTTGTGAGAGGTCCATGTCAATTTCCTCATCACTATCGTCGCCGCGCTGCAATCGCCTCCTCCTCCTCAGCTGGTCCTCCTGGTTTTGCTTTGGCATGTCCACCAGGCTCTGCATATACTCCAGGACAATGCGCGTGGTGTTCATAGTGCTCATAATTGCCGCGGTGATCTGAGCGGGCTCCATGATCCCAGTGCTAGCTATGGCGTCTGGTCTGAAAAAAGGCACGAAACTAGTATCTAAAGACCAGGGGAAGAAGGGAGGGAGGGGCGGGCGACTGACGACATGGCGTACAGGTACAGGGAATTAAAATCAAGAAAGGTGGCTGTGCATCAGGGAGAAATACAAACAACTGTCACACAGAATGCCCCCCCCCCCAGAGATTGAACTCCTAAGCCTGGGTTTAGCGGGCCGTTGATTTGACGGAGGGAGGGGGGAAGGAAATGAATACAGAACAAATCTATCTTTTACATCTTAAGACGACAGTGCAGCATAACTGATAGCCCTCGGCATTTTCTGGGTGCTTGGCAGCAAATACTTGGCAGCAAATAGTATACTACGACTGGTAACCATCATTGTCCAACGACGACGGTTAAAGGCAAGTATTGTCTGCCAGCACCCAGATCGCCCTCGGCCTTTTCTGGGTGCTTAGCAGACAATACTTGGCAGCAAATAGTATACTACGACTGGTAACCATCATTGTCCAACGAGGACATCTATGAGCATTTCAGGCAACCTGTAAATGTACTTGCTTTCAGACCTGAGGAAAGCTCTTCTTTCAGATCTGCTGAGCACCCAGATCGCCCTCGGCCTCTTCTGGATGCTCAGCAGACAATACTGACAGGACGGTTACCAGTCGTAATAAACCATCTACTGCCAAAAGGCAAGGGGCTGGTGCAATGCAGCCCTACGGCTGCCAGCCCCACAGCTACCAGCATCCCGAGTGCCGATGAAGGCTACTACTCATGCTGCACCGTCTACCGCCAAAAGGCAGTAAGCTGCTGCTGCTGTTTAGCAATGCAGTCCCACGTTTGCCGGCACCCGGAAGACATATGGTGACGGTGAGCTGAGCTGAGCGGGCTCCATGCTTGGCGTGGTATGTTGTCTGCACAGGTAACCCAGGTAAAAAGGCGCGAATCTATTGTCTGCCATTGCTGTGACGGCGGGGGAGGGGTGTGACGCAATGTACCCAGAACCCCCCGCGGCACTGCTTTGCATCATTCGGGCATTGCGATCTCAACCCATAATTCCAATGGGCGCCGGAGACTCCGGGAACTGTGGGATAGGTACCCATAGGCACCCATAGTGCAATGCGCCGGAAGTCGACGCTAGCCTCGGTACTGTGGACGCGGTCCGCCGACTTCATGCACTTAGAGCATTTTATGTGGGGACACACACAGTCGGCTGCATAAAACCGGTTTCTATAAAACCGGCTTCTATAAATCCGACCTAATTTTGTAGTGTAGACAAGCCCTTAGTGTAGTAAGAGCAGTTTATCTGTTGGGAGTGGCAAGGTGCCTGGTAAGGAAGCTGCCCCACTCTCCCAGTCATTGTCTGTTAGGGTTACCATACGTCCGGTTTTCCCGGACATGTCCGGCTTTTTGGTAATTAAACCCCCGGCCGGGGGGAATTGCCAAAAAGCCGAACATGTCCGGGAAAATGCCGGCCGGGCACTTCCCCTACCGTGGCTGCTCTGCTCCTCCCCTGACTCTTTGGCTCTGTTTAAGAGCCGAGCGCTACGGGCTTCGGGCAGCCCCCATGCCTCCGGACCCTGCGCCGCTGGAGCCCGGGAGGGGAAGTGCCCGGCCGGGGGCGCAGGGTCCGGAGGCATGGGGGCTGCCCGAAGCCCGAGCGCTACCGGCTTCACGGTTTGCCGGGCAGCCTCCAGACCCTGCGCCCCCGGCTGGGCGCTTCCCCTCCCGGGCTCCAGCTGTGCTGGGGAAGCGCCGGCCGGGGGCGCAGGGTCTGGGGGCTGCCCGGCAAACCGTGAAGCCGGTAGCGCTCGGGCAGCCCTTTTCGCGTGGCTGGGAGTGGGAGGGAGGAGGGGGCGGAGTTAGGGGGTGGGGCGGGAAGGGGCGGAGTTGGGGCGGGGCTGGGGGTGGGAAATGGGCGTGGCCAGGGCCCCGTGGAGGGTCCTCTTTTTTTATTTGTTAAATATGGTAACCCTATTGTCTGTAATCAGCCCTGTGTGCTGGGACAAAGGAGAGGAAGGCAGGAAAAGTTTGGATGAGCCAAGGCAGCCTTGTGAGCTGATGGCTTTGTCTAGTCAGCAGTTTGGGAAGGCAGGGATAATGGAAGATGAATGTCCCTATACCTTACTTGTTTCCTGTGTGGAGAATAGTGATAGTGAAGGAAATGTGCCTGTATCTGTCAGGGGTATTGACTTGCCTATGGAGGAAGCTACCTCAGTCTCCAAGCAGTTGTCTGTGAACAGCCCTGTGTGCTGGGACAAGGGAAATGAAATCCCAAGCTGTGTGTCTGGTAAAAAAGGTGTCTCCAGCTCTTCTTTGTCTGTGGAGCAGACAGAAGGTGCCTTTCAGCCTGTGATGGTTGAGAATAGTGCAGTTGTCTCAGAATTGGTTCTGAATTCAACTAAAGCCCAGGAAGGGAATGGTCCTAAGTCTGTGTCTGCTGGGGAGAATGGCACTGTAACTAAATTGCACCCAGTTAGTGTCTTAGCAAAATCCCAGAGACAAGACAATTCTGGTGCTTATATTTTGCCTATTGCTAGTGTGTGGTTGGTAAAGGGTGTAGCAACTCTGTCTAATCAGGGTAATACCCTAGCCAGGGCACAAGGAGAGCATGAAGGTGATTTGGTTGTGTTACCTACTGATGGTGTGGAAACTTGTAGCAAGAAGGAAAGGATTCCTGAACTTGTGTGTGGCAAAGGGAAGGGAAATGTTTCTAACCTTTTATCTAGTGAGTCTATGGGTTTGCCTGAAAGGGGATTGTGTAGAAATCTGCGTGATGGGCCAAAGGTGATCCTGGATGTAAGTAAGACCCAGAAAAAGTCTGTTGCTCAGGAAAGTGTTCCTTTAGAGCAAGCCCTCGGTGAAGAGGGTAAGGGCAAAATTTCTGTGAGGGGTGAATTGCTGCTTAGAAAAGCTCCTGGGGAAAGGAATCCTCATGGTAATCTGTGCAAGTAGTTCCCTGAAACTGAAGGGTGTGAGAGTGATTTAATCAAGGAAGTTTCAGTTCCTAACAGCCAGAAATTTTCTGTTGTGAATGGATCCACTGACTTTCCTTTCGAAAGATCCAGTGTGGGTAGCTTTGAGAAGGTCTCAGATGGAGTAAGAGCTGTTAAGAAAGTTGAGCAACCCTATAACCAAGTGGCTGTGTGTGGCCAGCTTGTTGGGGAGACAATGGTGTTGGAACAGGAATGTCTCCATTCTATTCGTTAAGTGAGCAGTCTGTGCTTCAGGGTCTGAGGACAGATTTGGTTACTGGTGTTTCAAAGCAGAACAGTTTTATGGCTAAGTGCTTGAGGATGCAGGGGAGAGCAAGCATACTTTCACCCTCAGACTCTTTGGATTTGTGTGGTATCTCTTTAAGACAGAGTCCAGCCTTGGAAATGATAGCAGTTAAGGATATGAAAACTGGTCCACTGGCTCCTGTCTGTGGTAATGCAAATTACTTGTCTGGCTCGGAGGGGAAGGACTTGCTAATGGCTGTTAGCACAGAGAGCCCACCCCATCAGCCAGGGAATTCTGTTAAGCAAGAGAAATCAGGGTTTGATCCTGCAGGACAAGGAGGAAAGAGAAAACTGAATTTTGCAAAGGGAAGCAACAGGTTAACCCTAAAATGCCCAAACGCCAAAGGTGTGGCATGTCAACCATGATTGTAGATGGACACTTGCAATGGATTTGTTGTTAATGCTAATAGTGATTTTGTAAATAATGTGTTGCTATTACCAAGAACTGTAAGAATGTACAATGTTCCTAATCTGTTGGAAAATCCCTTGAACATGTTAAAAGGAATACATGAGAACACACTTTATGTTAAAAGGCCTTGTTATACGGATGTTTCACAGTTGATGCCTGTAAACAGTATTGGAACTTTTCACAGGAGAAAAGACATTCCAGACCTAATGTGCTGTATGAGAAGGGAAACTAAGGCACACTACCACATTGCTTTCACGGTTAAATGCCAAGATTCCTGTACTATGAACATCATTAATATCTACATTGATTTAATGTTAATTGGGTTCCAAACATTTGCCAGAGCTTGTATGGATAAAGTAGCTGTTTTCTTTAGCTCTTGGCAAGATCACATGAGACATACAGGAACCATGCTGCAAGAGCAGATCCAATCCACTATTGTTCTAACCAAGTTTTACCTTGAGTTTGTAGAGAGGTTCAATCATGTTGTTGAACACAATTTTGATAAACCATTTCTGTTATACTCTGATATGGCTTCTAACCCCAATACTAGCCGTAGTGAGACAAACCCAAGGATGGGGAGCTCTTGGGATGCAGTCAGGAATGTTTGTGTCATCCCTTCCTGCATCAATTTTACGTTGGGGGTGTGACGTTATTGATATAATCTGGGACCATATAGATCATTGTTGCAACCAAGGTCCTGTAGTGGCACGCAAATCTTGTATAAAGGGGGTCAAATGGGGTGTCTAAGACAAGGTTATGGTTTACTGGTTATGATTATGCTGTCTATATGTATGTATCAATTTTGTAGTTGAAGTTATGAATATTGGCTCTATACTGTCTGTATTTCAAACTTATGCTATGCTGCTGGGTGACATCCCAGACAAACTGGTGTTAGCTCTGCCTAGCCTGCTTGATGGCCCATTAAGGACCATCAGCTATACAATGGACCCATTGAGAGAAGGCAAATATGCCTTGAGACTCAGCAAAGTATGCGGGAACTGGCCCATGTGACTCCAGACTCCATTTTGCTGTGATTTTCCACAGTAAGGACAAAGAGGTGTTCTTACACCTGGAAAAGACTATATAAGGCTGATGCCTCATCTCCATCTTGTCTTCAATCCTGCTTCATACCTCTGGAGGAACTTTGCCAGAAGCTGAAGCTTTGAACAAAGGACTGAGGACCCATCCCAGCGGGGGATGTATTCCAGAGACTTGATTTGAACCTGCAGTTTATTCTATCACTGCTGCAAGCCTGAACCAAGAACTTTGCCATTACTGTATGTAATTGATTCCATTTAACCAATTCTAGCTCTCATCTCTATCTTTTTCCTTCTATGAATAAACCTTTAGATTTTAGATTCTAAAGGATTGGCAACAGCGTGATTTGTGGGTAAGATCTGATTTGTATATTGACCTGGGTCTGGGGCTTGGTCCTTTGGGATCAGGAGAACCTTTTTCTTTTACGGGGGTCTTGGTTTTCATAAGCATTTGTCCCCATAACGAGTGGCACTGGTGGTAATACTGGGAAACTGGAGTGTCTAAGGAGATTGCTTGTGAGACTTGCGGTTAGCCAGTGGGGTGAGACCGAAGTCCTCCTAGTCTGGCTGGTTTGGTTTGCCTTGGAGGTGGAAAAAACCCCAGCCTTGGGATGTAACTGCCCTGTTTGAGCAATTTGTCCTGAGTTGGCACTCTCAGTTGGGTTCCGCCAGAACCGCATTGTCACACCCCCATGCAAACCCTGGCTGATCCCTAGCCCCTCCCATTTAGCCAGACACAGCTGCCCCTGTCCCCATGTGTCCCTGCACCCCATATCTCCTTGCACCCCCAACCCCATATGTCTCTGTGCCCCCACTCATCCGCCCCCTCCCCTCATGTGGCCCTGCACCTCCCTCCCCCCTGTGGCCCTGAACCCCTACTCCCATTCAGCCCCTACCCCAGTCTTTCCTCCCCAACTACCACTTAGGAGCCCCTGTCTGACCCCCACCCCCAGCAGCCCCACGCGGTCTGTTTCCTCATATCCCCTGTTTCCTGACCTGGCCCTACAGCCACAGTGAAGAAGGCAGGCTCTTTCGTTTCCCTATCCTGGCTGGAGCTTTCCAGGAGTGGTTGCTGTGTTCTAGTGCCGCTGCGCCCTCTGGTGGGCAAAAGGCAGAACTGCATCAACTTTTCAGCAGAAGCTATTTTATGCAATTAAAAAAAAAATACGTGCAGCACATGAAATATGTGTGTGCGCAGTGGAACAGAATTCCCCCAGGAGTAATTTTCTCTGGAGATGCCTTGGTTCACTTTCAGCCTATTACACATGTAATATCCCTTTTCAAAGACGCATATATCAGTGAAATTCTTCTGCTGGCTTTTCACCTACTCATTGGAAGCAGGGAACTAGTTCTCCTTTTTTAAACAAAGAAAGTCACACTTTTTAAATCTTCCTTGAGTTTAACTGTGGTTACAGAACCATATAGAGCACAAATTGTGATCATGATAGTGTGTAGCTTTCATCTTAGTTTGAAGTAGCATCTGCCCATATTACTGTCTTGGAAATCTTGATTGATAAAGGATCTAGACCTCTTTTTAGTTACCATACTTGGCAAAGGTTAATATTTTTCATTGGGAAAGAGATCAGAGTGTAATTCCTGCAGCTAATGCAGAAAAGATTATAGAATTCAGACTTGTACTTACCTACACCTTTCAACATTAGAGAAAACATAGATTTTAGAACCTGAGAGATTTACTATTTTTATGAGAAATATGGAAGCATTTTACTGCTCTTTTAATGTATAAATAGAAGGCATGTTGGCTCTGTCTATTTGGGATGGAAAGGAATTCACATGCATTCAATTATTTAATAAATTCACACTTCCAAAACCAATTTTTTTCCAAGTTGGTAATTATCTGATTTATATTTTTCTACTAAGTGGGCCAAATTCATTGTTGAATCATCTCCACTAAAGTCAGTAGAATTACGTCAGTCATTAGTTCAGCCACATTTCTCTGACAAAGTGAAATTTAAAATGTGGTGCACATTCCATATTATATTGAGAACAAAGATGTCTGCAAATTCGGCCACTTAAATGAACCATATTTTATTTAACAGTCCACCAAGTCTTCTGTCATCTGCTAATATCACCATCAACGATTTTAGATTTTCTTGCAGATTGTTGATGCAGATATTGAATAGCACTGGTCTGAGACCCAATCCCTGGATGGGATCCTCTCCCCAGAAACACCCCTGCTGGGTGATATTTGCCTTTTTGAGATCTATCCATTAGCCAGTTCTTAGTTTATTTAATGTGGGCTACACTGATTGTGTAAAGTGCAGATTTTAATCAACAGTCCAGAGGCACTAAGACAATGTCTTACAGAGCCTAAACATATCATGTCAGCACAGTTACCTTGCCTATGACCAAAATCAGGCTAATTGGCCTCTAGTTACCCAGGTCATCCCATCTACTCTTTTTAAATACCGACACAACATTCGCTTTTTTCCAGTCATGAAACTTTCCTGGTGTTCCAAGATTTCTTGGAATCAACATTATTTCTTCAGACAGGTCACTTCTTGTAATACTCTTGGTGCAAGTTACCCAGTCCTGCTGAATTAAAAAATGTTTTTTTTCATTAGTTGCTGTTTAAATCCTCTCCAGCTAGCAGTGGAATAGCAGGTATGTCATTATCACTGTAAAAGATGAGTACATCTTCCTGCTTCTCTCCAAATTCAGAACAGCAACAGTTGTTGAAGATTTCTGCCTTTTCTGAATCCAGACTGACAGCTTGATGGCCCTCTGCAGCGTTAGGCCTGTCCCCTAGGGGTGAGACCTGGGTTTGGCTGATATATTCAGAGAGCGTCCCAGGTTGTGGTGGTGTTCAGCTCTGAGTTGAGCTGAGTGTACGTGGCCGCAGACAGGCACTGGAAACACACATTAGTCAGCGTCACTTGTCGTGGACCGAGAAAGTCTAGTGCCCAGAGAACCCCCGAAGGGAATGGGGAAGGGGAAGAAGAGGGGGCTGGTGTTTTACTTTGGGTCAGTTTGTGTTAGTTACTTTCCCGTCCCTCAAGGCACCTGGGTACTGGCCTTCACTGGCGCTGCTGAGAGCTGGAGGGAGGGGCTCTATGCCAGCAAGAGCTCACCTCCAGCCTTCCTGGACACGGGGTGACACCTCCTGCTCCTGGCTCTGGGCTGAGCTGAGAGCAGTTCCAGTCACCCAGCACCACCCTGAGTGGACAGGGCAGTGCCAGCGGTTTCAGCTCTTCACTCCTGCATGTCTCTCTGTTGCTCTGGGGCTTGGCGGGGGCTGACCAGGTGGTGGCTTTGGCAGGAAGCCGGCTGCTGTTTCCCTTTCCAGGAGAAGGGTCGGCAGCAAGACTGGTTTGTGCTGGCTCCACGTCAGTGACTGGAATGAGGAGGTGCCCCACGTGGTCACTGTGTGGCTCGGCTGCAGCACAGGGAAGGGCCCAATGGCTCTAATGCCAGCTGGGGGGCGCTGAATAACATCCAGTGAATCCACAAACCGCAACACCCCACCCAGCCAGGGTGCAGGGGCTGGCGGTCTGAGGCCTGAATCAGTAACTGCAGGACCGCTGGGCTCTGATTGGCTGAGACAATTTCACCCAGCAAGTGACTCATGACATCCATCCTGTCCCTAGAGCTAACAAACGGGACATGGGGATGTTCCTGCCCCAGGGGTCAGGTGCTGTAACATCCTGCTGTCCCGAGGCTTTACCTGAAAACCTTCAGCTCCCCAAAGCATTTCCTCAGGGCTCTGGCTCTGAACGCAGCTGCTCTATGTTCTTTGGTCAAGACTTTCAAGAGGGCCTCAGTTTTGGGGTCCTCAGCTGGAGCCCCCATACAGGGGCAACAGTGCTGAGCGGTAAGCCCCTGAGAATCAGGCTGTGTTGACATGACTCAGGACACCTCAACTGCTAGCAGAGCACCTCACCCTCCCTGACTGAACTAACCTCGTTATCTCCATACTGATTTATACCTGCCTCTGGAGATTTCCATTACTTGCATCTGAAGAAGTGAGGTTCTTACCCACGAAAGCTTATGCTCCCAATACTTCTGTTAGTCTTAATGATCCCACAGGACCCTCTGTTGATTTTTACAGATTTAGACTAACACGGTGTCAAGGCTGTATCCCCACTTTGAACTTTAGGGTACAAGTGTGGGGGCCTGCATGAAGACTTCTAAGCTTAACTACCAGCTTAGATCTGGTCCGCTGCCACCATTCCCACAAGCTAATTCCCTTCCCTGGGAAGCTTTGAGAAACCTTTCACCAATTCCCTGGTGAATACAGATCCAAACCCCTTGGATCTTAAAACAAGGAGAAATTGACCCTTCCCCCCTCCTTCCTTTCACCAACTCCTGGTGAATACAGATCCAACTCCCTTGGATCTAAAAACAAGGAGAAATTGACCCTTCCCCCCTCCTTCCTTTCACCAACTCCTGGTGAATACAGATCCAACTCCCTTGGATCTAAAAACAAGGAAAAATCAATCAGGTTCTTAAAAAGAAGGCTTTTAATTAAAGAAAAAGGTAAAAATCCTCTCTGTAAAATCAGTATGGAAAATAACTTTACAGGTTAATCAAACTTAAAGAGCTCAAAGGACCCCCCTCTGTCTTAGGTTCAAAGTATAGCAAACATAGATAAACACTCTAGTAAAAGGTACATTTACAAGTTGAGAAAACAAAGTAAAACTAAGACGCCTTGCCTGGCTTTTTACTTACAAGTTTGAAATATGAGAGACTTGTTTAGAAAGATGGGGAGAACCTGGATTGATGTCTGGTCCCTCTCAGTCCCAAGAGCGAACAACCCCCAAACAAAGAGCACAAACAAAAGCCTCCCCCCCCCCCAGATTTGAAAGTATCTTGTCCCCTTATTGGTCCTTTAGGTCAGGTGTCAGCCAGGTTACCTGAGCTTCTTAACCCTTTACAGGTAAAAGGATTTTGGAGTCTCTGGCCAGGAGGGATTTTATAGTACTGTACACAGGAGAGCTGTTACCCTTCCCTTTATAGTTATGACACACGGCTACCCCTCTGATACATGACTCAGGTTGAACACCCAAGTCCCATCACTTTGCCATCCTCACCCTTCTGTCCTTCCACACATGCTTTGCGTTTCCTGTGTTCAGATGCACATTGTTTGGGTGCTCCCCAGCTACCAAGTGGCTCAGATCCCCCTATACCCTTCCCTGCCCTGTCCTCTTCTTGTTTGTTTGTCTTTGGATTTATACACCTAGTAGAAAAGGTGCCTTTCCTAAGTCCTTGTGCTTTAATGGTTATTTAAAACCACAACTAAACATTAAGGCAGAAGCCAGTAGTGGCCTTGCCCTGCACAGCAGCAGCTGGCCAAACTAATGCAAAGGCCAAGCCATACTGGGCGCTGTCGGGCTGCAGGGAGAGTCAGAGGAACCTGGTTACCCCAGAGAGCAGCGAGCTCCTCCGCCCCCTGCCCAGAGGCAATGAGCCGGCACTTTGTTATCTCAGCTCATTGTAGGCTGGGTCAGTTGCTCACTCAGGGCGGGGTCCTGAGGCACCAGAACTGCTAGATTACAAAGGAAATTGCAATTGTGGCAGCAACTGTCACCTCTTATGGGACAATAAAATGGTGACACCAAAACAGTCTGTGCAGGAGAGCTCAGTGCCTGGCCCTGCGGTCCGTATTCCTAGCAGTGTGGGGTGGGTGCTGAGCAGGACGGGGAGAGGCTGGATCCCTGAGGGATGCTATGGATGGGTGGGGGGTCTTGGAGTGGAGGAGCTGGGCCCATCGCAGGTTATAGAGTCATAGGGTTTTAGGCCAGAAGGCTCATGTACTCCCTCGCAGAACTAGCCCAAAAGAGAACAGCCCTTGGGAAATTAACATATTGTGTGTCACAGGGAGAGAACAGGAAGAACCCACGTGCCCAAATACTCAAGGCCCTGCAATGGCAGGGGTACAGAGTGATCTGAGCCACTTGGTACTTGGGGCATAATCAAGCAACGTGCATCTTAACACAGGAAACGCAAAGCGTGTGTGGAGGGACAGAAGGTCGAGGATGGAAAAGTGACGGGACTTGCGGTGTCCAACCTGAGTCATGTCCACATAGCCTGATTCTTGGGGGCTGACTGCTGAGCACTCCTGCTCTTTTATGGAGTCTCCAGCTGAGGCCCCCAAAACTGAGGCCCTGTTGAAAGTCTTGACCAAAGAACATAGAGCAGCTGCATTCAGAGCCAGAGCCCTGAGGAAATGCTTTGGGGAGCTGAAGGCTTTCAGCTACAACCTTGGGGCAGCAGGATGTTACACACCTGACGCTGTGGCACGAACTTCCCCACGTCCTGTTTGTTAGCTCTAGGGACAGGATGGATGTCATGAGTCACCTGCTGGGTGAAATTGTCTCAGCCAATCAGAGCCCAGTGGTCCTGCAGTTACTGATTCAGGCCTCAGTCCACCAGCCCCTGGTGGGGTGTTGCGGTTTGTGGATTCACTGGACGTCATTCAGCCCCCCCCCCCGGCTGGCATTAGAGCCATCAGGCCCTTCCCTGTGCTGCAGCTCAGACCCTCAGTGACCACGTGGGGCACCTCCTAATTCCAGTCACTGACATGGAGCCAGGTACAAACGAGTCTTGCTGCCGACCCTTCTCCTGGAAAGGGGAACAGCAGCCGGCTTCCTGCCAGATCCGCCACCTGGGTCAGCTCCCGCCAAGCCCCAGACAGACAGAGAGACGTGCAGGAGTTGGGAGCTGAAACCGCTGGCACTGCCCTGCCCACTCAGGGCGGTGCTGGGTGACTGGAACTGCTCTCAGCTCAGCCCAGAGCCAGGAGCAGGAGGTGTTACCCCCGTGTCCAGGAAGGCTGGAAGTGAGCTCTTGCTGGCATAGAGCCCCTCTCTCCAGCTCTCAGCAGCACCGGTGAAGGCCGGTACCTAGGCTATGGATGGTGCCTTGAGGGACAGGAAAGTAACTAACACAAACTGACCCAAAGTAAAACGCCACTGAGGCCTTTATATATAATTATATTGTAATTAGTTACTACCCAGTACTGTCCATTCATGTTATAGGTTACCCTTACTGCTGGTTGTCACCCTCTGGTAAGCTTCACTGGGCAGGAAAGAGAAGTGGCCAGCTTCTCTGTTCCATTGGTTGCATGGCTCTGTGACACACCAGTAGTTGACATAGATCCAGTTGTTTCTTATGGATGCTGTCTTCCAGATAACCTACTGAACGGACAGTAACCAATTTATCCAATAGTGCTGTGTCAGGATGTAGTATTGGTACCCAGACACTGAACAAGATCGTTTTGAATAACATGTGCCTTAGTTAGGATGCAGTGTCAGTGACCCAAATTATGACTGGTACTAACAGGCAATTTGTTTACCCAATTTGTAGTTACTATGTAACTTTTTGTTTGTTTACCACTTTGTTTTTAACTTGTCTTCACGTTGTTTGCTGCCATTTGTTTGTTAATTTTTACCTGTGTGTTGGTTAAAGAGTTTAGCAAGGTTATGCACATTGTAAATGTTGTACAGCAATAATACAATACAGCAATAAGACAACAGTACAACAATAATACAGTAGCACAGCAATAATACAGTTGTTTTTACACAGTAACCAAGTTGAAATTAAATGACGGCTTATCCTGGTCCAGCTAGTGGTTTTTAGCTGATTGTTAACTTAATTGTCCATATATGGTAGATAGAGGTGTATTTGACCAGGGTTGCCTCTTCTACTTCCCCTGTTTTTTCCATTACCTGTCCGGCCAGTATGGTGGCGTGCTGTTTAAGCCATCTCACTGCCATAGACAGTAGTTGCACAATTATTGCTTTTTTACTTTTATTATTATTTTTTAGAGCCTCGGTTTCTACCATCGCTCTACATATGCCAGTCCATGTTTCCCCACTTTTAAAAAATTCATATGGACCCCCCATATTGGCAATCCAGCTGGTCCGTGAGTTATCAAACTCTGTGGAGATATAAAGGGAGGGGATCAGGGGGTTCCCTAGCTCGAGGTTTTCTGCCATGTTAGATCACGGTTCCTACAGCGGACAGCTCGCTTACTCACCAGATCAGAGGTCGGGGTCACCAGTGTTGTCAAACGCTCCCGGTGTGGTGCTCTGCTGTGTTCAATGTTTATATCAATCAGCTGCGTGCGTGTGTTCCCTCTGTGTGCTGCCCCAGCTGTGCGCAGACAGCTGACACAGCAGATCCCAAGAGAACCCCCAATAACCACAGACTCTAGCAAGGTACGAAGGAACCCGAGCCAGGTTTATTGTCAAACGAAGCACAGTAATAGTTCCTTCTAGACTTTACTCTACAGGACGTACTATGAATATGTGCCCCCTGGGAATGGACCGTGCTCAGTCAGTGGCGGGACTTTCCACTGCCCCCTCAGCTGGACAAAGACATCCACTCATGGATGCATTCTTATACACAGGTACAAACAAGTTACACATCACTCCTGACGTACTGAGGTGCAACCCCTCTGCGTAGCAAGGTACAACCCCTCTACGTAGTAAGGTGCCGCCTCTCACCTTGTACATGTTGGTTCGAACAAAACAACTCTATCCATCATATTCCCCTGTTGGCCCTGTCTTTAGGATGGCGCAGTTTGTTCCTTGTTGTGTATGGCATGTACAAGTATGTGAATGTTCTGATATCTGGTGTCCAGTACCTTTTAGGTATGTCTCTTGTTGCAGCATCAGCCCTTTCCTTGCCAGCTTCTGTGAGCAGGGCCTGCCTCTGACTCACAGCTTAACTTTGCTTTATGTTAGCAAAGTCTTGACCATTACTTTAGTTCAGGCCTCAGGCCTCATACTGGGCCTCTGATAAGGTTTATGTTTCAGGGCCTCATCTTACAACACCACTGAGCCCTCTGACATATCAATCTGGGCTCTGTCACAGACTGTGAGGCTGTGACAAGCTGGAATCCTCTCCAGGTCCTACATTTACAAAGCCATCCACAGGCAGGGACACACCCAGCTGATTTACATGAATGCTTTTGCCAGCCACTCATGAACCAACTATAGGGAGGATCCAGCCAATTACCCCAGCTCTCCAGCCTGGGACCCCAGAGCTGTACCATCTTTCCCTGGTCAGAAGCCTTACAAGTTAAGTTTATTACCCAGTCCACTCCTCCCTGAATGTGGAGAAGACAAAGCACCAGCCCCTGTTCCTGAGCTACAGGCTGGGGACCAACTGGCTAAGCAGCCGTTCTTCAGAAAAGGACCTTGGCACTGGTGTGGCCCCACCTGGAGTGTTGCGTCCAGTTTTGGTCCCCCCACTACAGAAAGGATGTGGACAAATAGGGGAGAGTCCAGCGGAGGACAACGAAAATGATTAGGAGGATGGGACACATGACTTATGAGGAGAGACTGAGGGAACTGGGATTATTTAGTCTGCAGAAGAGAAGAGTGAGGGGGGATTTGATTGCAGCCTTCAACTACCTGAAGGGGGGTTCCAAAGAGGATAGAGCTCGGCTCTTCTCAATGATGGCAAATGACAGAACAAGAAGCAAGGGTCTCAAGTTGCAGTGGGGGCGGTCTAGGTTGGATATTAGGAAACATTATTTCACTAGGAGGGTGGTGAAGCACTGGAATGGGTTACCTAGGGAGGTGGTGAAATCTCCATCCTTAGAAGTTTTTAAGGCTCGCTTGGCCTTGAAAGCCCTGGCTGGGGTGATTTAATTGATGTTGGTCCTGCTTTGAGCAGGGGATTGGACTAGATGACCTCCTGAGGTCTCTTCCAATCCTAATATTCTATGATTCTATGATATTTCCCTTTGAATTTCAAACACATTGTTTTAGGTGAAAACAGATTTATTAACTACAGAACAATATATTTTAAGTGATTATAAGAAATAAGTGTACAGATCAAAGTAAATTACCTATGGCTTTGTCAACACTGGACTTTCGTCAGTAAAACTGTTGTGGATGTTGAGTTGTGGAGGAAATGAGGCCAGGTCTTGATGCCACTTCTACCTTTTTATAGCTTCTTCCATGTGGAGGGAACTTCATTGTCCCAAACGAAGCACATAGCACAGTTAGTGGAAAAGTTCAGGCACAAGATGGAGTCCGGTATCACATGATACCATGATGCCAGCAAGTTAAAGAAGTATGGATTGGATGAATGGACTATAAGGTGGATAGAAAGCTGGCTAGATCGTCGGGCTCAACGGGTAGTGATCAACGGCTCCATGTCTAGTTGGCAGCCGGTTTCAAGTGGATTGCCCCAGGGGTCGGTCCTGGGGCCGGTTTTGTTCAATATCTTCATTAATGATCTGGAGGATGGCGTGGACTGCACTCTTAGCAAGTTTGAAGATGACACTAAACTGGGAGGAGTGGTAGATACACTGGAGGGTAGGGACAGGATACAGAGGGACCTAGACAAATTAGAGGATTGGGCCAAAAGAAACCTGATGAGGTTCAACAAGGACAAATGGAGAGTCCTGCACTTAGGACAGAAGAATCCCATGCACTGTTATAGACTAGGGACCGAATGGCTAGGAAGCAGTTCTGCAGAAAAGGACCTAGGGGTTATAGTGGACGAGAAGCTGGATATGAGTCAACAGTGTGCCCTTGTTGCCAAGAAGGCTAACTACATTCTGGGCTGTATAAGTAGGGGCATTGCCAGCAGATCGAGGGACGTGATCGTTCCCCTCTATTCGACATTGGTGAGGCCTCATCTGGAGTACTGTGTCCAGTTTTGGGCCCCACACTACAAGAAGGATGTGGAGAAATTGGAAAGAGTCCAGCGGAGAGCAACAAAAATGATTAGGGGGCTGGAGCACATGAGTTATGACGAGAGGCTGAGGGAACTGGGATTGTTTAGTCTGCAGAAGAGAAGAATGAGGGGGGATTTGATAGCTGCTTTCAACTACCTTAAAGGGGGTTCCAAAGAGGATGGATCTAGACTGTTCTCAGTGGTACCAGATGATAGAACAAGGAGTAATGGTCTCAAGTTGCAGTTGGGGAGGTTTAGGTTGGATATTAGGAAACACTTTTTCACTAGGAGGGTGGTGAAGCACTGGAATGGGTTACCTAGGGAGGTGGTAGAATCTCCTTCCTTAGAGGTTTTTAAGGTCAGGCTTGACAAAGCCCTGGCTGGGGTGATTTAATTGATGTTGGTCCTGCTTTGAGCAGGGGGTTGGACTAGATGACCTCCTGAGGTCCCTTCCAACCCTGATATTCTATGATTCTATGATGTAGTCACGTGCTCTTGCATGCTTTAGCAAGCCATAGCAACCATTATCCATTGTGACAAAGTTCCTCCTCTTTCTTGGTGGGTCCTGCACTTATTGGCAGCTTTTCTTGCCTCAGAGATTCACCATGTGGGTTGGGGAACAGTCCAGAGTCCTTCCCCTCTGGAAGAACCCACAGTCCAGGTTAATTGGGACATTTGGGGAGAACCCGGGCCCACCCTCTACTCCGGGCTCCAGCCCAGGGCCCTGTGGACTGCAGCTGTCTATAGTGCCTCCTGTAACAACTGCATGACAGCTACAACTCCCTGGGCTACTTCCCCATGGCCTCCTCCAAACACCTTCCTTATTCTCACCACAGGACCTTCCTCCTGGTGTCTGATAACGCTTGTGCTCCTCAGTCCTCCAGCAGCACACCCTCTCAGCTCTTTGTGCCTCTTGCTCCCAGTTCCTTACACTCGCACCACAAACTGAAGTGAGCTCCTTTTTAAAACCCAAGTGCCCTGATTAGCCTGCCTTAATTGATTCTAGCAGCTTCTTCTTAATTGGCTTCAGGTGTCCTAATTAGCCTGCCTGCCTTAACTGGTTCTAGCAGGTTCCTGATTACTCTAGTGCAGCCCCTGCTCCGGTCACTCAGGGAACAGAAACCCTGTCTGACCTGGGATCATAGATCACTCTGCTGTAGCCCTCTGGCCTGGAGAGAGGGAGGTAGGTAGGGGGCTGCTCCCCCTTCTCTTTCTCTGCTACCTGCTTGCTGGTTGGCTGCTAGACCCACCCACACCCTTGGTTGCTGCTGCTCCAGCTACAGCCCCTTGGGGGGGGGCCTGCTGGCCCACTCCCCAGAGGAGGGGAGGGAGAGACCCCAGCCATTGCTCCTGCTGCTGGGGATGTCACCACCACCTCCACCTGAGAAGGGTCCTTCCTGCTGGCCACCAGACTGCCGCCTGGAGCTGCTGCGTTTGCTGCTGGGGAGCTGCTGGAGCCCTGAGGAGAAGAAGAGGACCATCTGCCAGTGGGGGAGCACGTAGATTTCTACAGACCACTGTGGAGGGGGCCCTCCCGGACTGAGTAACTTTTGAACTGTGCTCTTGTGGTGGGGATCTAGACTGTGTTTGTGGGGACACAGGGGGTGTGGCGTGGAGCCTGCCCCCTGGTCCATCTGTGTCCCCCCCCCAAACCACCATCATCGTTGCCCCCTCCACCACCCCCACTGGCTACTCACCATATGCCTCGAACTCCTACCTCTGGGATTTCAGCTGCTCACCTAGGCTTGCTATGCCCTGTTGCCACCATTGGGCCTGATACAGCAGCCAGCTTCCAAAGACTTTCCTTTTGTTACAAGCGCACGTGGGTGCACGTTCCCCCCCATTTTGGACTGACCCCCTCCCCCCTGCAGCAAGCCCCCAGCTTTGCCCCTGCTGCCTACCAATTTGCCCCTTGCTGCTTTTTGCCCCTCCCCCTTGCCCCAGCCCCTTGCTAGCTCCAGTTTGTTTGCCTGCCTCGCCCTTTCCCTCTGCAGCCTTTGTTTGTTTGACCCGCCCCAGCCTCTGAAGATAGCCCCGTGGTTCCTCTGCCCCATTTCCCGCCTGGTTGCTCCCTTCCCCCTGCGGTCCCCTTGCCCTGATTAGCCCCTCCCCTCGTGCGCCCATGTCCCCTCCCTTGCGCTTGTGCCCCTTCCCGTTTTAGTTTGACCTTGTCTCACTGCACCCCCCAATGCTGTTATATTCCCCCTTCCTTGGTGCGACTAGAGGAGCCGGAAACCCTCCCCGAGTCATTGACTGACCCCTAGCCCTTGATAGTCCCGCTCCCATCCAGCGCACCCCTTTTTGGCGCCCTCCTCCCCTGCCTGCAGCCTAGCGGGGAGAAGTGGTCGACCTGCTTCCCCTCTCCCTGCCCCCTCCGGTGTTTGTTCTGCCCCCGTCCTCATTATGGCAGGGGACGAGGCGAGTGGGACCTCTCGGGCAGACCCTGCTGCCCCTCCTCCACCCGCCCCACCATCGTCCCCCCTAGCCTCTACCTCAACCGCCGCTGCCGTGCCACCTGCTAACGCCCCTGTTGGAGCGCCGGCAGCGGCAGATACCGAGGTGACCTCCACTGCTGCCACGTCCCTCGCTCCCTCCGACTCTGGGGGAGACCCCCCAGCTGGCAGGAAGGGCAAGGGCACAAAGAAAGGTAAAGGCCCCACCAAGAAGGCCAGGCCCTCCATGGCGGGGGCTGCCCCCACTACCACGGCCCCGCCATCGGCCGCGGCATGCCTCCCTGCTGTTCCCTCCACCAGCTCTGTAGGTGTCCCTCCCCCGGCCCCCAGGGCATATGCCCAGGTAGCGGCGGCCCCCCCGCCTGCTGCTGCATCATCATCTCAATCAACCACCGCCTCTGCTACCATCTATAGTGGCCGGGGCCCCTTCCCCACCTTGACTAGCAAGCACGGCGTCCGTTGCCTCCTGGTACCCTTACCTACGTGCGGGCGTTGGCGAGGGTGGTGGGGCCCATGGCCATTGTGGCGGCCTCCAAGATGTACGGAAAGGTCGTCTTCTTCCTAGCATCGGAGGCCGCCGCCCAGGAGGCGGTGGAGAAGGGCCTGGTGGTGGGGGGCGTATTCGTCCCCCTGGAGCCGCTAGAAGACCTGGGCGCCCGACTGGTCCTGACTTCTGTCCCTCCCTTCCTTCCTAATGCCGCCCTGTTACCTGCCCCCTCTACCCTGGGGAGGCCGATCTCCGTGGTCAGCCCTCTCCCGTTGGGCTGCAAAGACCCCGCCCTCCGTCATGTCCTCTCGTTCTGCCGGCAGGTACGGTTACAACTGCCGCCGGTGGCACGTGACGGTGAGGCGCTCGAGGGGTCCTTTTTGGTCCCCTACCAGGGGGCCCGCTACCGGGTGCATTATTCAACGGGGGAGGCCCGGTGCTACCTCTGCCGGGCGATGGGGCACGTCCGGAGGGACTGCCCCTTGGCCCGGCACGGAGGGGCATCCGGGACCCCCGAGCCCCGGCAGGGCGCCGGCCCCGTCATCGCCGGCACCCCTGGCTGCCCGGCGCCCGAAGCCGCCCCTCCTCCTTTCCGGCCCAACAAAGCTCCCGCTCGGGCCCAAGGGGTATCTCCCCTAGTGTGCCCAGACGAGCGGGAGGGCCCCGCCTCTGCCGCCTGCGATCTGGCGGGGCCTGTGGAGGAGGGTGAGGTAGGGATACCGCTGGGCATAGAAAAGAGCATGCCCCAGGGTGGCTCCTCCCTCCCACATGCTGCCCCACCATTGCCTCCCTGAGTCCCTGAGCCTTCGTCCTTGCTCCCTGACCCGACCCCTGTTAGCCAACCCCCGGATGATGCCATGGAGGGCTGGTCCTTAGTACAGGGGAAGCGGGGCAAGCGGAAGGCTCGAGCTCTGCTCCTCCCACCTGATGCGGTAGCCCCCCGGAAGACCAGGAAGTGGGGCACTGATGCCGAGCCTTCCGCTTTCCCCCTGCCGATTCCAATTCAATGGTGCCGGCTGGGGATGCCGTGGCAGCACTGGAAGGTAATATCGCCCCTCATCCGGAGTCCCTTCCTATGGAAGCCCCTGCTGGGGCCCCTCTCACCCCCTTACAATCTGAAGCCCCTGCAAGCACCAAGGCGAGCGTCGCTTTGGGTGCTGGCGGGGAGAACCCTGGGGTGGTGGAAGGTGATCTCCCCTCCATTTATGAGGAGATCGAGGCCCTGGGTCTGACCCCGGTTACCCAGGGGGAGGACGACCCTCTGCCAGTGGGCCTCGATTTGAACGACCTCGCCTCGGCCCCCCTTTCCCCGTGTTCCGTCCCCTTATCCACTGCCTCCGTTCCCACCTCCGAGGAGCCCCTGGACTCTTCCACCAACCAGGCCACAGATGGCACCCCGCTAGCAGCCGCCGAGCCTCTTGAGGCGACGGCCAGTGCCACGCAGCCGGGACCCGAGTCGCCAGGGGACTCCCTCGTGGCTGAGGGGCAGCCAACCTCCTACCCGGGTGGGGGACCCATCGTTGATTTTCCACCTACAGATGCCGTGGCCTTACCATCTGCCTTGGAGCACGAGCCCGGCATCGCCGAGGGCCCACCTCCCTCCCCGCGAATCCCTGAGCCCATTTGAGGGGTGTTACCCCCCCCACCCAGTGGCCTGGCTGCTGGGACCCCCGATCCCAATATCGCCCCTTCCCCTGTCCCTATTCCTGATTCCAGCCCTACCCCTGACACTGACCCCGTCCCTGTCCCCTCCACTTCCCGTGATGCTTTTGCCGCCCCTGGGGCTGTCTCCTTCTATATCCCAGAGGATGACCCCCAAGGAGCGGCCTTTGTTTTTCCCTGTCCCGACCCACTAGGGGCTGCTATTTTCCCTCCGCCGCCCCCCATTGAGCCAGGATCTGAGGCGGGCCACGTGGCGTCGGCCCATCGGACGCCACGTCGAGGGTCTGCCCCCTGCTTGCCCGTCTCGGTGGGCCACGGGGCTGTGACAGGGGCCCCACTGGGGGAAAGCCATAGATCAGTGATCCCACCCCCCCATACGCTGAGAGAGGAGCTACGGGAGTTCCTTGAGGACGTCCGTGGCTCCCGCAACAAGGTACAGCTTGCACTCCAGCAATGGGGGGATTTTCATCAGATCCTCCGGGCCGCGAGGGCCCTCATGGGGGAGGGTAAGAGGACCGGGAGGCAGGCCGCTGCGGCCTACCAACGGGTCCGCCTCTTCCGTGACTCCTTAATCGCCCACGGGGTAGGTCACGGATTGTTGCGCGGCCCGACGGAGGCCGTGAGCGTCTCTGCCGGCGAGGATCCCCCCCAGCCCTCCTTATGGCACCGATCATCTTTGCAACATTAAACACCCGAGGCTGTAGGATGGGTCTCCGCAGGAGCCAGGTGCTCTCCTTCCTTCGGGAAGGGGGGTACTCTGTGATTTTCCTGCAGGAGACCCATACGGATCCGGCCGCTGAAGCTAGCTGGCGGCTGGAGTGGGGGGACAGGGTCTATTTTAGCCACCTCACAGTTCGTACGGCTGGAGTGGCGACCCTGTTCTCCCCCGACCTACGGCCCGAGGTGCTGGGGGTCGCCGAGGCTGTGCCAGGCCGCCTGCTACACCTCCGGGTCCGCATGGAGGGGCTTGTGGTTAATCTCGTCAACGTTTACGCCCCGACATTGGGCCCGGAGAGGTTGTGTTTTTATCAGCAGGCGTCCGCCTTCCTCGGCACCTTAGATCCTCGCGAGTGCCTGGTCCTGGGCGGGGACTTTAACGCCACCCTTGAGGAACGGGACCACTCGGGGACCGAGCAGCACCCGGCCGCCGCGGATGTCCTCCGGGAGATCGTCGAACATCACTCCCTGGTGGACGTCTGGCGCGACCACCACCCGGATGACGTTTCGACATTCACTTTTGTCCGGGTGGAGGTCCATCGGTCGTACCACTCCCGGTTGGACCGCATCTATATGTCACGCTTCCATTTTTCCCGAGCCCACTCCTCCAGCATCCGGCCGGCCCCTTTTTCAGATCACCATCTAGCCAGCGTGACAGCCTCTCTCTGCGCGGAGAGGCCGGGGCCGGCCTATTGGCACTTTAATAATAGCTTGTTGGAGGATGTGGGCTTCGTGGCGTCCTTCCGGGAGTTCTGGCTGGCCTGGCGAGGGCAGCGGCGTGCCTTTCCCTCGGCGCGGCGGTGGTGGGACCTGGGGAAGGTGCGCGCCCGGCTCTTCTGCCGTGACTACACCCGGGGCGCCAGCCGACGGAGGCATGCGGCGATAGGGCAGTTGGAACGGGAGGTCTTAGAGCTGGAGAGGCGTCTGGCCGCCAGCCCCGGTGATCCATCCCTCTGTGGAGCGTGCCGGGAGAAGCGGGAAGAGGTCCGGACCCTCGAGGACCATCGGGCCCGAGGTGCCTTTGTTCGATCCCGCATCCGCCTCCTTCGGGAGATGGATCGCGGCTCCCGCTTCTTCTACGCCCTGGAGAAAAAGAGGGGGGCCAAGAAGCACGTCACCTGCCTTTTAGCAGAGGACGGCACCCCCCTAACGGATCCGGCGGAAATGTGCGGGAGGGCCAGGGCCTTCTACGCAGGCCTTTTCTCCCCAGATCCGACCGATCCTAACGCTTGCAGAATGCTCTGGGATGAACTCCCGACGGTCAGCGCGGGCGACCGAGACCGGCTGGAGCTGCCTCTCACTCTGGCAGAGTTCTCGGAAGCCCTCCGCCGCATGCCCACCAATAAATCTCCGGGCATGGACGGGCTGACCGTGGAGTTCTACCGCGTGTTTTGGGACGTCCTCGGCCCGGACCTTGTCACCGTCTGGGCCGAGTCCTTGCAGGGCGGGGTCCTCCCTCTTTCGTGCAGGCAAGCCGTGCTCGCCTTATTGCCGAAGAAGGGGGACCTCCGCGATTTACGGAATTGGCGTCCCATCTCGCTCCTCAGCACGGACTATAAAATCGTAGCGAAGGCCATCTCGCTGCGGCTAGGGTCCGTGCTGGCGGACGTGATCCACCCAGACCAGACCTACACTGTCCCGGGCCGCACCATCTTCGACAACTTGTATCTGGTCCGGGACCTCTTGGAACTCGGGTGTAGGGATGGTCTGTCGTTCGCCCTCCTGTCCCTGGATCAGGAGAAGGCGTTTGACAGGGTGGACGACGGGTATCTCCTGGGCACTCTGCGAGCGTTTGGCTTCGGGCCCCAGTTTGTGGGTTTTCTCCAGGTGCTGTACGCCTCCGCAGAGTGTTTGGTCAGGCTCAACTGGACCCTGACCGAACCGGTCAGCTTCGGGCGAGGAGTACGTCAAGGGTGCCCCCTCTCGGGCCAGCTGTATGCTCTGGCGATCGAGCCCTTCCTCTGTCTCCTCCGTAGGAGGTTGGCAGGGTTGGTGCTGCGGGAGCCGGAGCTGCAGCTGGTCCTGTCGGTGTACGCCGACGACGTGCTCCTCGTGGTCCAGGACCCGGGCGACTTGGTGCGGGTGGAGGCTTGCCAGACCATCTATTCGGTGGCCTCCTCCGCCCGGGTCAATTGGGTCAAGAGCTCTGGCCTGGTGGTAGGGGACGGGTGGCAGGCGAGCTCCCTCCCACCCGCGCTTCAGGCCATCCGGTGGAGCGCGGGTCCGCTGCTCTATCTCGGCGTTTACCTTTCTGCCACGCATCTGTCTCCGCCAGAGAACTGGCTAGGTTTAGAGGGCAGGGTGTCGGAGCGGCTCCGGAAATGGACGGGACTGCTCCGGTGTCTCTCCCTTCGAGGGAGAGCACTGGTGCTCAATCAACTAGTCCTGTCCATGCTCTGGTACCGGCTCAACACCCTGGTCCCGGCCCCGGGCTTCCTGACCACCCTCCGGACGTTGATTCTGGAGTTCTTTTGGTCAGGACTGCACTGGGTCTCTGCGGGGGTTCTCCATCTACCCCTGGAGGAGGGAGGGCAGGGCCTGAAGTGTCTGCACACTCAGGTCCACGTCTTCCGCCTCCAGGCCCTGCACAGGCTCCTTTATGGTGCAGGTAGTCCGGCATGGAGCGTATTGGCGCACGCCTACCTGCGCCGCTTCCGAGGGCTCCGATATGACCGGCAGCTCCTTTGTCTCCATCCGAGAGGTCTTCCGCGAGGCCTCTCGGAGCTGCCGGTCTTCTACCAGGACCTCCTCCGGACCTGGAAACTGTTTTCAGTGACCAGGTCCGTGGCGGCCACCGTGGGGGCAGATCTCCTCGCGGAGCCCCTGCTCCACAACCCCCAGCTTCGTGTGCAGGTGGCGGAGTCCCCCATGGTGCACCAGAGGTTGGTCCTGGCAGAAGTCACCAAAGTCGGAGACCTCCTGGACTACGACCGGGGAGACTGGCTGGATCCCCTGACGCTCGCTCAGCGCATGGGGCTCTCCAGACCTCGTACTCCCCGGCGCGTACTTCAGGAGGTGAGGGCCGCTTTGCCGCCCGCTGCTCAGGACTATCTCGACTGGGTCCTGCGAGAGGGCATGCCCCGCCCACCCTCCACTCCGAGCCCTCCGAACTTTTTCATTGGGCCCCTGCCCCGTGGACCCAACCAGCCCCCTCCCCGTCCATTTGTCATGAGCCGGCTGCACCATCTGCAGCCGGTTCTGTTCCGGACCGCGCCAAGGAAACATCTATACACGCTCGTGCTCCATGTTCTTCATGTCCTCACCCTCGCGTCCCGCCCCGATACGAAGTGGCGAGACCTTCTGCCACCTCTGGAGGGTGAGGAACCCCGGTGGGCCAGCCTTTATTCTGCTCTGATCCCGAAGCCCACCGGGGACATCAGTTGGCGGCTCCTTCACGGAGCCATGAGCACGGGCGTGTACTTGGCGCGGTTTACCCCTATCCCAGACACCTGCCCCTTTTGTGGCGTGAGGGAGACCCTGGCGCATGTTTACCTGGCGTGCGCCAGGCTGCAGCCCCTATTCCGGCTCCTCACGGATATTTTGTTAAGATTTTGGTTGCACTTTTCTCCTCACCTTTTTATTTATGCACTCCCTATCCGTCGCCCCACAAAGTCACGGGACCTCCTGGTCAACCTCCTTCTGGCCCTAGCGAAACTGGCCATCTATAAAACCAGAGTGAGGAGGTTGGCCGATGGAGTTTCCTGTGACTGTGGGGCATATTTCAGGTCCTCCGTTCTTTCACATATCCAGGCAGAGTTCCTCTGGGCGGCGTCCACTGGCTCCCTTGACGCCTTCGAGGAGCAGTGGGCGCTGTCCGGGGTTCTCTGCTCGATGTCCCCATCTGGTTCGCGTCGTTTGACCCTTTGACCTCACTCCTGTCCCTGTTCTTTTATTAGTTGTCCCCCGTAATTTTTTGGTCTCCAGGTCCTGTGGACCCCCCCTTAGGCTGGGGGGGATCCTTTAGCAGTGGGCGGGCTTCGCCCGCCCACTTCCTGGATCCCAATAGGTCTGGTCACTCAGGGAACAGAAAACTACTCATCCAGTGACCAGTATATTTGCCCTCTACCAGACTCCTGTACCCCACTAGTCTGGGTCTGTCACACCATATACTGGTTGAAGGGTCCACAGGAAAGTCCACTAGGTGCACATAAGCTTCTTCCATGGCCTGTTGTATTTCTTAACGGGCCATCACCTTGAATAGTTCACTCACAATGTGCTGGCTAGACTGGATGTAAGTTCCCTTGTGGAAGTTACCTCAAGAGCAAACACATTTGAAATACAGGTACAGTAACTCCTCGCTTAACGTTGTAGTTATGTTCCTGAAAAATGTGACTTTAAGCGAAACGATGTTAAGCGAATCCACTTTCCCCATAAGAATTAATGTACATGAGGGGGTTAGGTTCCAGGGAAATGTTTTTCACCAGACAAAAGACTATATATACACACACAGTATAAGTTTTAAACACACAATTTAATACTTGTACACGATGATGATGATTGTGAAGCTTGGTTGAGGTGGAGGAGTCAGAAGGTGGGATATTTCCCTTACTGCTCAATGATGAACTAGCAATCGGCTGAGGCCTCAAGGGTTAACTCTCTCTCTACACAAGGAAGCAGGAATGGAGGGAGATATGCGCATTTCCCCTTTAAGTACACTGCCTTGTTAATTAGATCAGCTTGCTGAGATCGCAACTGCTGCAATCTCCCTCCGTCCTGAGTCCTTGTCTGTCCCCCCCTGCTCTATGCAAGATGGGGTAAGCAGGGTGCAGGAGCAGGGGGGTGGGGGAGACACCCTGACATTAGCCCTCCTCTTTCCCCCTCTCCCGCACAGCAAGCAGGAGTCTCGGGGAGCAGCTCCAAGGCAGAGGGCAGGAGCAGCACATGGCAGTGGGGGGAGGGACACAGCTGAACTGCAGGTAGCTGCTGCACAGGGAACTTAGGGGAGCAGGGAGCTGATAGTGGGAGCTGATAGGGGGCTGCCGGTCCACCCTGGTTCCAAGCTCCCACCAGCTAGCTGAAATGGGCTGCTCTTCCTGCAAGCAGTAGACAAAGCAGGCGGCTGCCAAACGACATTAGAAGGGAGCATTGCACAACTTTAAATGAGCATGTTCCCGAATTGATCAGCAACGTAACAATGAAACAACGTTAACCGGGATGACTTTAAGTGAAGAGTTACTGTATATAGTCAATATTCCTAACTTCAGATACAAAAATAATACCAGCATATAAATAGGATAATCATATTCAGGAAACCATAGCTTTTCCATTGACACCTCACATGACATATTTTGTACAAGATACAGCAAAATTATATCATAATTATATCGCCATGGGGAATATGGGGTGACAGGTACTGCGTTTACGTCCAGAGTGTCACACTCTCCCCTTAGGTTACTGCAAGAGTGTTAGTCACTGACTAATGCAGAGGCAGTGGGCCCAAGGTCCTCTTTCCTGGACAGGGCATCAGCTACCATATTCTCTTTCCCCTTTATGTGCACAAGCTTCATGTCAAACTCTTGCAGGACCAGGCTCAAGCGTAATAGTTTGGAATTTGTGCCCTTTGTTCTGTTTAGCCATAGTAAGGGCGAATAGTCTGTTAGGATCTTGAACTTCCCATCAAAGAGGTAAGGCTTCAGTTGCTTAACTGCCCACACTATGGCATAGCACTTCTTTTCTATGACAGAGTAATTCTGTTCAGTGGGTGAAAGCGCTTTTACTTTGGAAGCAATTTGGTGGGTTTTGTTGTTCTCCCCCGTTTGCATCAGTGCAGCACCCAAGCCAGGGTCAAATGCATCAGTTCACAGTTCAAACGTGTTATCAAAGACAGGGCAGGCTAGCACAGGCCTTCCAGACAAGAGTGCCTTTATCTTATCAAAACCTCTCTGGCATGCTTCGGCCCAAACCGCCTTATTGGGTTGGTGCTTTTTACACCGGTCTGTGATTGGGGATACAATGTCCCTGAACCCACACACAAACCTTCTGTAGTAGTTTGCTAGGCCTAAGAAAGATTGGACCTGCCTCTTAGTTTGGGGCACAGGGCAATCCACAATGGTGCTGCCTGATTTACAAGGCCAGTAGAAATCCCTCTTTAGCCTGTTATACGTTCTCTGTACCCCAAAGTGACCAGCAGAAGGACCATCATGTGCTAAAAGCATTAATTCCCCATGATGCTGGCTGGGTACAACCAACTGCTTATAGGGCTGCCCAGGTCCTTTGTTCTTTCCCACAGGAGCTTCTCTATACAGCTTCCCACCCTCTTCAAAAAATGTCTCCCCCCTTCCCTTCCTGGAGTTCCCTCGAGGACACATTTCCTTATGCTCTCTAGGATGGGGTCTGCCTTTTGCTCAGCTGAAAATCCCTGACAGCAAACAACTGGGCCAGCGTCCTCAGTCACCAACAATAGTTCTCCTGCCCCAGACCCTGGGGCACGTTGCCTTCGGTTGGGCAGAGGCCTGACTTTGCCTGTCTCACACTTGGGAGCACGGTGCCTCTTTGCACTGCAGAGTCAATGGAACCCACACCCACCTCCTCATTGGTTTCTAAGAGTCCATCACCCGTCTCTGGGCTCCCCTCTGGGACACATCTCCCTGTGCTCCCTGGAGCGGGATCTGCCCCTGGGTGAGCTGTGAGAGGCTTGCAGCTAACAGCTGGAACAGCCTTCTCACTGACAGGCAATACACTCTCCTCCATCTCTGAGGAGACGCTGCCTTCATCTGCAGTGCAGGAAATGGTCTCAACCACCCCCATGCCTGGAAGCATGCACCTTCCCCCTTCTGCAGAGAATTAAAGAGACCCACCCCCATTCCTTCAACAGCTGCTGAGACTTTACCCTTTCCCTCCGGGGACCCTACACTATACTCCTTCTTGCTGCAGGTCACCATGCCAACAGTTTTGGCCATGTGGAAAAAATCGTTTCAACCAACATGTCCGCCAGGGCGTCTTTTATTATTCCCACAGTTAAAAATCACTTTCCAAACCTTCCCACTCCACATAAACTTTAGCTAGTGGCACAGGGAACCTTTCTTGGCCCACTTCCTTAATCTTGGGCCAGCAATATACTGAGCTCTGGAAGCACCCTTGGTTGAACTAGAGGGTTCTGGGCCCTTGTATCCCTCCACCCCAGGCACTCTATGCCATTCATTTTGACAACCTTGATGTGTTTCATGTCGGTTCACAGGACCGAGTTTCTACCAAGCTTGTGAGGTACGTCATGGGTGTTCCCACCTGGGTCCTCTCCCCGTCCTACTCAGCACCCACCCCACACTGCTAGGAATACGGACCGAAGGGCCAGGCACTGAGCTCTCCTGCACAGACCGTTTGGGTGTCACCATTTTATTGCCCCATTAAGAGGTGACAGTTGCTGCCACAATTGCAATTTCCTTTGTAATCTAACAGTTCTGGTGCGTTAGGACCCAGCCCTGAGTGAGCAACTTACCCAGCCTACAATGAGGTAACAAAGTTCCAGCTCATTGCCTCTGGGCAGGGGGCAGAAGAGCTCACTGCTTTCTGGGGTAACCAGGTTCCCTTGACTCTCCCTGCGGCCCAACACAGCTCAGTATGGTTTGGCCTTTGCATTAGGCTTGGCCAGCTGCTGCTGTGCAGGGCGAGACTGCTGCTGTCTTCTGCCTTTATGTTTAGTTGTTGTATTAAAAAACTGTTAAAGCACAAGGGTTTAGGAAAGGCGAGTATGGCAAAGTGATAGGACTTGGGGTGTCTGACCTGAGACAAGTCTCTGTGTTACCCGGGGTTCTTTCAACCCAAAGCTCTTGGTAACTTTTACTCTGTGCGAGGAGGTGTCAGGAAATAAATCAGGGGAGACACGGCCGTCTGACCGATAGATGGCTGGCACAAACAGGACAACACAAGAGTGCTTTCACTTAAAGCTAAACTTTACTTAGCCCTGGTCTACACTGGGGGGGGGGGGGGGGATCGATCTAAGATACGCAACTTCAGCTACAAGAATAGCATAGCTGAAGTCCACGTATCTTAGATCGACTTACCTCACGTCCTCATGGCGCGGGGTCGACGGCCGCGGCTCCCCCGTGGATTCCGCTTCCGCGTCTCAGCAGTGGTGGAGTTCCGGAGTCGATGGCAGAGTGATCGGGGATTGATTTATCATGTCTACTCTAGACACGATAAAGCGATCCCTGATAGATCGATCATTACCCGCCAATCCGGCGGGTAGTGAACACCTGCCCTTAGTCTCAAGCACTTACACACGTCCGCAACAAGTTAATAAAACACCCCCAACCCTTGATAATTACCAAAGCTGAGTGTGGCTTTTGAGTGACACAGCGGCAGACTTCCGATGGTCAAATCTTCTGTCTGCCAGTGGGGACCGCAAGATGTATCCAGAGTGAGAGTCCAAAAAGAGTCCAAAAGAGTCCCCAAATGAGTCCAACTATCTCAAGCTTTCCCCCCTTATTTATACATTAGTAATAGAATGACATGTCCCTTAAAGAAAACTTGTCAAGTAAGCATTTTCAATGGTCAGGCAAGAGGATCCTTCTGATTATTGATTGACCAGGTGTGGGTTTTCCAGAGTTTGCAGCCTTGAGACCCCAATAGACATTCCTGAGGCACATCCTGCTCTTTTAAAATACATGTATCAGCAACTTCAACACAATTCTTATCAGGAAGGACGTGGGGTCAAGCTGCCCTTTCTGTGGCACCCCAAACCCCCTCCCCTCCTGCCTTGGTCAAGCTGAGACTGCTGAATGGCCAATTTACAGCTTGCTGACGAGGCTGCCTTTAACAATAAGCTATAGTGGTTTCAGGCACTTTACTGGTTTGCCAAAGTCTCCCCGTACACCCAGGGCCTCATTCTCAAGGGATGACCGCTCAGCACTCCTTCCCCTTTTATGGGGTACCCAGCTGAGGACTCCCAAACTGAGGCATTGTTGTAAATCTTGGCCAAAGAACACACGGCAGCGACCTTCAGAGACCGAACTCTGAGGAAATGTTTCAGGAGGAGAAGTTTTTCGGCAGAAACCTTGGAGCAGCAGGATGTTACAGCACCTGAGAGCTGGGATGGAAACATTCGTTAGTTGGAGGGACAGCATGGATATCCTGAGCTGCCTGCTGGGTGGAATTGTCTCAGCTAATCAGAGCCCAGAGTTCCTGTACAGTCACTGATTCAGGTCTTAGACCATGACCCACTGCGCCCTGGCTGGTTCTCTGACCTCTACTATACGGAAAGTCAGACTAGATGATCACAATGGTCCCTTCTGGCTTTGGAATTTATGATTCCATGACATGATACGTGTCAGCACTCTAAGGCATTTGGCTCATTCTCACTTGAAATTCTGATTAAAAAATAAACTATACAAAATCAGTGTAGTTCCTATGAAATACATTCAGAACTGGCTAACTGATAAATCTCACAAAGTAATGGGGACTCCTGATCCAGCAGGGTTGTTTGTAGGGGCTCTTGCATGGTTAGGTTCTCAGCTCAGTGCCATACAGTCTTCATCAATGATCTTGTGGGGACTGGGCAGTTCTACAGATCTGCCCTTGTGAAACCAGACACTCTGGGCTGGACACAGAACTCAGTGGTGGGTTCTCTGGCCCATGTGACGCAGGAGCTCAGACTAGATGACCACAACAGTCCCTTCTGGCTTTAACATCTGTGAAAACCAAGGCTCCCAGCGTGCCGCAGGCCCCTCACAAGACCCTGAGACTACAGGCCTCTTCCCCAGCACGGTCTGTAACAGGCAGCCCAAGCTCATCGCTCGTTGGCACCACAGGGGGCGATGGGCTGACACAGCAAAGATTTAACTCACTTTGCCATCCCCATCCTTCTGTCCCTACAGACACACTTTGTGTTTTACTGTGTTAAGATGCACATTGTTTGATTGCACCCCAGGTACCAAGGACCTCAGATCGCTCTGTACCCCTGCCCTGTCCTCTCCTGTTTCTGTTTTCTTTTCTTTCTCTGGATTTATATGACTGGTAGAAAAGATGCCTTTCCTACACCCTTGTGCTTCAATGGTTATGTAAGCCACAACTAAACATAAAGACAGAAGCCTGCAGTGGCCTCACCTAACTCAGCAGCAGCTGGCCAGGCCTAATGCAAAGGCCAAGCCATACTGGGCTCTGTCCGGCCACAGAGAGAGTCAGAGGTACCTCATTACCCCAGGGAACAGTGAACTCCTGCACCCCCTGACCGCGGACAATGAGCCGGCACTTTGTTGTCTCCGCTCATTGTAGGCTGGGTCAGTTTCTCACTCAGGACTAGGTCCTAATGCACCAGAACTGTTAGATTACAAAGGAAATTGCAATTGTGGCAGCAACTGTCACCTCTTAATGGGCCAAAATAGTCTGTGGAGGAGAGCTGTGTGCCTGGCCCTTCAGTCCATATTCTTAGCAGAACGGTTTGGAAACTGAGCGGGATGGGGAGAGTCTGGCTCCCTGCGGGATGCGCTAGAGGAGATGTGGGGTGCTGGGAGGGCAGGATCTGGTGCCCATCACAGGTCTGGGTGTGCTGCCTGAGAAGGATGGCTGAAGCCCTCTCTGTGCAATTGCCCTGCTCCCTACTACATCTGGGAGGTGGGACAGCAGGACCGCTCTGGTCAATCGTAGCTGATGCTGTGGAGTAACATGTGTATGTATGGATGGTCCTTGAGCGTGGCCAGGAAAACATCAGACCTCAGAGCCGTCAGTGCCATGTGGCGGGGGCCTGTCCTGTTTGGTAATTCAATCAGCACCCGACCTCTGGGGACCTTGGGCTGTTCCCATCACTAACCAGGACACCCCAGTCTCCTCAGAGGCTCCCAGAGGTGCTATATCATGAATTGATCCCTTGACATTACGAGCGATGAGGGTGGGTGACATTTGCCCTGTAACACAATGCGGAAGATGGGGAATTGCTAATGCACTGCAGGGAAATCTAAGTGTTGAACAGCCAGCAAATGAACCACAGCTCCACACACAGCCAGAGCCTGAGCTTGAGCAAATGTTTTGGGAGGAAAATGTTTTTGGCAGAAACCCTGGGCAGCAGGATGTTATAGCACGTGACCCCTGGGATGGGAACTTTCCCACGTTCCCTTTGTTAGCCAAAGGCACCACACTGATGTCATGAACCAGCCTGCTGTGTGGAATTATCTCAGCCAATCAGAGCCCAGATATACTCATCTCTTACAGAGCTATAGAAATACCTGCTATTCTGCGATATAAAGTTAAATAGCAGCTGTTAAAGAGAACGATTTTTAATTGAGCAGGACTGGATAATTGGCACCCAAGTGTATTAAAAGATGTGGCCAAGGAGCTGTCTGAAGCACTAATGTTGATTTTTTAAAAATGTTGAAACACTGAGGAACTTTTGGAGGACTGGAGGAAAGGGAATGTTGTGCCAATTATTAAGAGGGGAAATGGGCTGCCCTGGGTAACTACAGATCAGTTAGCTTGAGACTGATCATGGGGGAAATCATGGAAAGGCTGGTCTAGGGCGCAATCAGGAAAAAATCAAGGCATGGCAGCATAATTACTGGCAATCAGCCTGGGGTTTTGTTAAGATTACCGAAATGGCTGATAAAGGTAACTGTGTTGACACGATAGACTTAGACTCTCTAAGGGCTTGGATACACTTGCAAGTTAGAGCGCATTAAAGCAGCCCAGTGCATTGGCAAGGCATGTAGAGTGCTCTGATTCCGCGGCTAGAGCGCTCCTGGTACTCCACCTCGGTGAGTGGAATAACATTTGATGCACCCCCGCTGGAGCGCCACGGTGCCAGTGTGGATGCCCTGGTCAGTTAATGCACTCTGATCGGCCTTCAGAAGTGTCCCAATGCCTGTTCTAGCCACTCTGGTCATCACTTTGAACTCTACTGCCCTGCCCTCAGGCGACCAACTGCCAGACCCACCCTTTACATTCTCTGGGAATTTTGAAAATCCTCTTCCTGTTTGCTCAGCCAGGCATGGAGTGCTCTCAGCACATCTTTCCAGGTGACCATGCCACCACGCGCCAGGCGATCCCCAGTATGGAGCAAGGGCGAGGTGCTGGACCTCATCAGTGTTTGGGGGGAGGAAGCTGTCCAGTCCCAGCTGCGCTCCAGCCATAGGAATTACGATACCCGTGGGCACATATCAAGGGACATGATGGAAAGGGGCCATGATTGGGATGCCCTGCAGTGCAGGGTTAAAGTGAAGAAGCTGCGGAATGTCTATCACAAAGCCCATGAGGCAAACCGCCACTCTGGTTCTGCCCCCACGACCTGCCATTTCTACAAAGAGCTGGACGTGATACTTGGAGGCGACCCCACCTCCACTCTGAGTACCACCATGGACACTTCAGAGCCCAGTCCAACAAGGCGGGAGGAGGAGGAAAGCAGGATCAAGGGTGCTGAGGAGGAGGAAGACACCCTGGAATCCCTAGATGCATGAAGCCAGGAGCTGTTTTCAAGCCAGAAGGAAGGTAACCAGTTGCAGTGGCTGGTGCTTGGGGAAGGACAAACACCATAGGAGGTTCCCAGTAAGTGGCTTTTATTTTGGTAAGGAAGTTATTCAGTGCGCTCTCATGGGACAAGGAAGGTTAGGGATGCATGCATGCATAGATGCAGAATAGGGCATTGATGTACTCTCTCACATCGAGGTAATTGGCCTCAGTGATCTCGTCAAAGGCCTCATCCAGAACTTGGGCAATGCACTTGGGCAGGTTTCATGGGAGAGCCACTGTGGTCCTTGTCCCAGTTGGGCTAACGTGTCCACGCCACTGTGCAGTGAGGGGCGGGGGGACCATTGCTGCATACAGGCAGGCTGCATATGGGGCAGGGCAGAAGCAGCATTGTAGTAAAAGACCCTCCCTTGCTTCCCAGGTCACCCTCAGCAGTGAGATATCATCCAGGACGAACTCGTGTGGAAAATGTTGGGACAGTGTTCAGTGTAGGTGCCCCCTGCAGCTGTTGGCTCTCCCCAAGGCACAGAAACACAGAGGACAGTACAGCCATGAAACAATCAGTCCCCCTTGCCCCTGTGCTTACTCACCATTTTGGGGCTCCCCTGGGTTATGTGCGCTTGCTTTGGGACGGGCAAATTCTGCTATTGTGTAGACTGTGCTTGCCCTTAAGTATGGAGGAATCATTGCTCTGTCTGCTGTGAACAATGCTGCCTCTGTTAAGTGTTGCATTTTGTCTTTACAGATGCAAGCTTGAGATCTCAACCGTCTGTGTTATCACCGGCCGAGAGACTGCAAAGAATCAGGAAGAGACCACGTAGAAGCAAAGAAGACATGCTGCATGAAGTAATGCAGCAGTCCCTTAACGAGAACCTAAAAGCACAGGAGTGGAGGGAGAGTGAAAGGAGGATCCACCAGCAGAATGAGGAGCGCTGTCACAAAAGCGCGGCTTGCTGGCACAAAAGCATGGTGCTCCGGCAGCAAAGCACGGATTGGCTGATAAGCATCATGGAGCGCCAAGCAGACTCGATCCAGGCGCTCGTAGCCATGCAGACGGAGTGTTACTGCACCCGCCCGTCCCCTCCCTGCAGCTCTGGTCCCAAAACTCTTTCCCTTGTGCCCCCATGTCACCTCCAACCCACTTTCCCCAACATCCTGGTTCTTACCACCACCAGCTGCCTCCAACACCTGTAGCTTCACCTCCCAGCCCTGAAAACTACAACCCTTACCCCCTGCACTCAACCCCCATCCCCATGCATTATAGCCAGCCTGAAGTGCAGCACTCATTGCACAGCACTCCAGACAGGACATACGCAAATCTGTGATTGTACGGTTCCCTACCCCACCGCCTTGCCCTTTCTGTTTCCCAAGCAGTTGTGTTTCTTTTCAATAAATGGATTTTTTGGCTTTGAAAACATTCTTTATTATTGCATAAGTAAAAGATACCTTAGCCAGGAAAGCAACAGGCATTGCAAGTCAGTGTAGCAAACACAGATTCCTACTAACATTGGAACCACTCCTGTGCAGGGCACCAAACATTACTGGTGGCTTTCAGCCTCAAATTGCTCTGTCAAGGTGTCCCTAATCCTTGCAGCCCCACGCTGGGCCCCTCTAATAGCCCTGCTCTCTGGCTGTGCAAATTCAGCCTCCAGGTGTTGAACCTCCGAGTTCCATGCCTGAGTGAATCTTTCACCCTTCCCTTCACAAATGTTATGGAGGGTACAGCTTGCGGATATAACTGCGGGGATGCTGTCATTGGCCAGGTCCAGCTTCCCATACAGAGAGCACCAGCGGCCCTTTAAACAGCCAAAAGCACACTCCACAGTCATTCTGCACCAGCTCAGACTGTTGTTGAACCCGCTCCTTGCTGCTGTCAAGGCTCCCTGTGTAGGGTTTCATGAGCCACGGCATTAAGGGGTAAGTGGGGTCTCCAAGGATCACAATGGGCATTTTGACTTCCCCAACGGTGAGCTTCTGGTCCGGGGAAAAAGTCCCAGCTTGTAGCTTCCTGAACAGGCCTGTGTTCCGAAAGATGCGTGCGTCATGCACCTTTCCGGGCCAGCCTGTGTTAATGTCATTAAAACGCCCATGGTGATCCACAAGCGCCTGGAGAACCATAGAAAAATACCCCTTTCGGTTAAGGTACTCGGAGGCTAGGTGGGCTGGTGCCACAATTGGAATATGCATTCCATCTATCGCCCCTCCGCAGTTAGGGAAACCAATTTGTGCAAAGCCAGCCACAATGTCATGCACGTTACCCAGAGTCACAGTTCTTCTGAGCAGAATGCGATTAATGGTCCTGCAAACTTACATCAACACGATTCCAATGGTAGACTTTTCCACTCCAAACTGGTTAGTGAATGATCGGTAGCAGTCTGGTGTTGCCAGCTTCCAGATTACAATAGCCACCCGCTTCTTCACCGGCAGGGCAGCTCTCAATCTCATGTCCTTGCGCCGCAGAGTGGGGGTGAGCTCTGGCTTTTCTCATCCAAAAGTTCTGCAGCCACTGCTCATCATCCCAGACTTGCATGAAGATGTGATCCCACCACTCAGTGCTTGTTTTCCAAGCCCAAAAGCGGCATTCCACAGTGGTGAGCATGTCTATGAATGCCACAAGCAATCTTGTGTCATATGCGATACTCGAGTCGATATAATTTTCGGAGTCCTCATTGTCAGTTTGGATGTTAAGGAGTAACTTGACTGCCAAACATGACGTACTGGTGAGACTCGTCAGCATATTCCTCAGCAGATCGGGCTCCATTTCCACTGACCAAAAAGGGAAGACAGAGCGCACAGCACAAAAAAACATTGAAAGATGGTTCCAAATGTGGACGGAAGCAGAGGGATTGCTGGGATGGGAAGCGATGCATCACGGGGCATTGGGACAGGATCCAGAATGCCCCGCATCATCCGCCACCTTCCCACAAGCCACAGCGCCAGAATGGGAAGAGGTGCTCCGTGGGATAGCTGCCCATAATGCACCGCTCCAATGCCGCTACAAGTGCTGCAAATGTGGCCACACCAGTGCGCTTGTAGCTGTCAGTGTGGACAGACTGCAGCACTTTCCCTACTGTGCTCTATGAAGGCTGGTTTAACTCAAAGCGCTCTACATTTGCAAGTGTAGCCATGCCCTCAGGCATTTGGCTGAGTCCCACTGGATATTCTGATTAAAAACCTACCACAAAATAAAATTGTCAATGCCACCCATACTAAATAAAATAAGAACTGGCTAACTGATAGATCTCACAAGGTAATTGTCATTGGGAAATTATGATCCACTAGCGGTGTACATAGAAGGGTGTTGCAGGCCAGTGCCATTCAATATCTTCATCAATGACCTGAAAGAAAATATAAAATCTCTGCTGGTGATATTAGCAGGTGAGAGAAGAATTTGTGGAGTGGTAAATAATGGTGGGGACTGGTCGGTTCTACAGATCTTCCCATATGAAACCAGACACTCTGGGCTGGACACAGAACTCACTGGTGGGGTCTCTGGCCCGTGTGACGCAGGAGGTCAGACGAGATGATCACAATGGTCCCTTCTGGCTTTAACATCTGTGATAACCAAGGCTCCCAGCATGCCCCAGGCCCCTCGCCGGCCTTTGGTTCAGAGACGCTGAGCCTGTGTCCAAGTCCCTGGATAACAGACCCTGAGTCTACCGCCTCTTCCCCAGCATGGTCTGTAACAGGCAGCCCAGGCTCATTGCTCTACTGGCAACACAGGGGCTGACTGATGCCATCACTGTAAGGTTTGGGTTGTCACACACCTCACATCACTGCAAAGGTAATATGTGGGGAGGCATGTGAGGATCAAGTGCCCCCCACCCCCGCAGCTGGCCAGGGTGGGGAGCGGAAGGGGCGGGACCAGATCCTATTCTCATGCCAGCTGCTGGAATGCTGCTCCCCATCCAATCCAAACTTCCGGAGACAGGGGCCAAGTGAGCCAGAGCCCCCCTGTCCTCCAGCATGCTCAGTCCTTGTTCCCATAAGCCAAGCCCGGGCAGGGAGGGGGCCACCACTTCTGCCCCTCCCAAATCAAGCTTTCTATGGGAGCAGTCAGCTTCAGCTGCATGAGAAGCAGTTTCCTCCAACTCGTCGCCCAGGCCCAGCTGCCAGAGAGCGCAGACGAATGTGCCGGAGAGGAGCCAGCAGAGCAGAAGGACAGAGGCTCTTCCCCTCCAAGTAACATGGGGCAGAAAGGTAGGGGGGAGATCGTGGCAGCCCTGGGATGGGGGCAGGGTGGGGGAGGAGACATCTGGGGCAGCCACATGTCCTCCCTTTTAGATTGTGCCCCCCCAGTATGGGGAGACACCAGTCATCTGCAAATACAAGTGAACTAGGTTGAGACAGACCCCAATTTACAGCACATGACTTGAGACCAGTTCCTGCCACAAGAGTCACTCAGGGCTTGGGGGCTCAGGGCAGGTGGAGGGTGCTAAGCCTGGAGGGTGCTCACTGCTGGGTGCTCAGGGACGGAGGGTGGTGGTGATGGGGGTCATTCAGGCAGGGAATCAAACTGCTGCTGTGTCCCCATCACACCCTCTCTTCAAGAAATATGCCCCATGTGTGCCCTGGAATTTGACATCCCTGCATGTACCCCAGAACCTGACAGCACTGCAGTCAGCCATTTTGTATGCTCAGCCACTGCCAGCTGAAAACCAAACGTCACATAGATAGGAATAATCTGAGGCCTTTGTGAGACAACGTTTGTTTGTTAATCAGAATGGGAGGATGGGACAGAAAGTGAGTAGACAGCAACCTTGGTTTTTGGTGCCCCTGACATGTTGTTTTTCTGGCTGGAAATACTAGAAATGTTTGGAGATCATGAGTAGTTTGTTGAAATTAGGAGAATTGGTGACCCAGTAGAGGTTATTGTGCTTACCCACTAGGAGTCACTATAGGTTTGTGCTTTGTTAGAGTTAGCCATAAAAGATTAGGTAAAAGTAAATACCTCAGAGTAGTCCAAGGGAGCTTTTATTCAAGCAAGAAGCTGACATCTAAACTCCCCATTAGCTGGATGGAAAGAGGGCCCCTGGATGCCCAGATGGTGATGACTCAAAACCATCTCAGATTGTGGGCAACTATACCTAGGATGTCCTAAACGCATTGTGTATGTCTGCGTCTGTATGCTTAATATCAAATAAATTGTATTTTTGATAAGAGCACACTTGCTTGTATCAATCATTTCTCTGATGGAATTGCTATGTTCCCAATTATTACTCCTGACACCATCTGGAGAGAAACACTTAAGTTACCACAGCTTTGTGTTCTGAAAACCCTGGGTAACACATGTGCCTTCTGGGCCGTCCGTCTGCCTCAGTGCCTGCCCCAGCGCCCCCTTCCCAGTGCCAGGCTGTGACTCAGCAGCAATAACGCTCGCACTGCCAGCCACGCCAGGGCGTCTCAGGGGGCAGCAGGAAGCTGAGCAGAAGCAGGGGCAGATTGCCATCTCTTATCAGTGTCGTCACTGGGTTTGAACTGTCACATCTGGTCCCATTTCCAAATTCACCCTCCTCCATCTTCCTCCCCCCAACCCCTCCCCCCCCTGCTGGGCTATAAACCCCCCAGGGAACCAGAGCCCAGCACAGGCTGAACTCTAATACCCAGTGCTCTGGACCAGCTGCCTAGACAGACAGACAGATGGACAGGTGAGTCCCTGACCCCTCCAGTCCCTTCTCACCCTCCGTGCTGGGTCCTCGGTGCTGGGTGCTGGGCTCTCGGTGGCAGCCAATCCCTGGGATGGGGCCTGCTGGCCAGACTTACCCTGTGTGAGTTGCCTGGGCCCTGGGACAGTGTCAAACCAGCTCTCCACCACCCACAGCACTGCCCTCCCAAGGACCAGAGTGCCCAGAGTCCCATGCTCCCCAGCTGGCACTGAACTGGGAGTCTCCCCTTTGTGAGGCCTGGCACATCACCCCCTGCAGGGTGGCCCCTGGCTCTCATCTCCCTTTGGTCCTCCCCCACCCCAGGGATGTTTCATAAGTCCTTCCAGCCCCCATCCCGATGGAGCAGGGAGGCAGGAGGGGTGGGGGAACCTCCAATAGCAGATCAGTGAGGGAAGGAAGGGTGGGGGAAGCACCCAGAGCAGAGCATGGAGGTAGGGAGGATGGGGAGCCCCACGGCAGATTAGGAAGATAGGAATGGTGGGGGATGCCCATGACAGGACAGGGATGGCAGAAGGGGTGGGGGAGCCCCATGGCAGGGCAGGGAGGATAGGAGAGGTGGGGAAGCCCAATTAGTGGAGCAGAGAGGGTGGGAGGGGTGCGGGAGCTACCATGGAAGGGCAGCAGGGGTGGGGGGAACCCCCACGGTGGAGTAGGCTGGTGTGGCAGGGAGCTGACTAATCTCCAGCTAAGCTCACCCTTGCTGCAGCCTTGTGGTAACACGGGGGCCACAGCTCTGGGTGTCCCCAAGGGAACATTCCAACCATGGGGTGGGTTTGTTTCCAGTGGGGTCCTGCAGGGACCAGTTCTCGGCCCTACACTAGTTAACATTGTTATCCGCAACTTGGAAGGAAACATAAATCCATCACTGATAAGTTTGCAGGGGACACAAAGTTTGTGGGAGTGCTTAACAATGAAGAGGGCAGGTCAGTGATAGAGAGCGATCTGGATCTCCTGGTAAACTGGGTGCAGCAAACAATTTGTGGGAAGGGATAGCTCAGTGGTTTGAGCATTGGCCTGCTAAACCCAGGGTTGTGAGTTCAATCCTTGAGGGGGCCACTTAGGGATCTGGGGCAAAATCGGTACTTGGTCCTGCTAGTGAAGGCAGGGGACTGGACTCGATGACCTTTCAAGGTCCCTTCCAGTTCTAGGAGATAGGATATCTCCATTAATTAATTTAATTAATTAATTTAATAAATTAATAGCATGGCTAAATGTAAATGCCGACATCTAGGAACACAGAATTCAGGCCAGACTTCCAGGATCAGGGCCTCTGTCCTGGGAAGCAGGGACTCTGTAAAAGATTTGGGGGTGGAGATGGATAACCAGCTGAACATGAGCTCCTAGCACAATGTCGTAGCCAAAAGGACTAATGCAAACCTGGGATACAAAAACAGGGGAATCTCAAGTAGGAGCAGTGAGGTTATTCTACATCTGTGTTTGGCAGTGGATTGAAGAATTAGAAAACCTGCCTTATAGTGCTAGACTCAGGGAGCTTAATCTGTTCAGCTGAGAAAAGAAAAGGTTAAGGGGTGACTTGATTCCAGTCTATAAATACCTACATGGGAACAGATATTTAGCAATGGGCTCCCCAATCTAGCAGACAAAGGTGTAACATGTTCCAATGGCTGGGAGCTGAAGCTAGACAAATTCAGACTGGAAACGAGGCAGACATTTTTACCAGTGAGAGTAACTGGAACAACTTCCCCAGGGTCGTGGTGGATTCTCCATCTCGGGCAATTTTAAAATCGACACTGGATGTTTTTCTGTCATCTCTTCTCTAGGCATTATTGTGGGGCAGGGCTCTGGCCTGTGTTTTACGGGTGGGTGGTGGTGGCAGGATCAGACCAGGTGTTAGGCATCAGCTGGTGCTTGGAAATGAGATGGGTGAAGTTACCAGGTGTCATGAGTTCACAGGGTCTGTGCTATGCCCGGCCTTTAAACAGTCTCACTAGCCCCAGATACAAGCAGCCAAGCCACAGACATGTGACAACAGAGTCACTTCGGGGGCAAGTCTGACACCGCTTTCATTGGGCCATAGTCAGCACCTACATACCGTGGTCAGCACCTACATACCATGGTAATGGACTCCCTTGAAATGCAGCAGAGAGACAGACATGAGGGAGCATGGGCAGCCCAGAACAAGGCCAATACTTCGGCCCCAGGCAGCACCATGAAGTTATAATCCAGTTCTCATGGGCCTGATTGTCCCCGGCCTCATATGACACCATTTACACCACTGCCTGGTATGTGCAAATTGCCGCCCAGGGAGGATGGTGCATTTCACAATCTCTTTGCACAGGTATAAATGACAACACCCAGTGCAGGGCACTGATGAGCCAAGCACAGGGCGCGTGATGGGCCCAGTGCCTCCCCGGGCTTGAGGGCCGGGAATGGGAAAGTTGCCATTTTACCCTGCACTGATGGGGGCCAGGCCCCAGCTGGTGTGACTCCATTGACTCCCGTGGAGCTCTGGCCACTTTACACCCGCTGGGGTTCTAGCCCCGGTGATTCCAGCGGAGCTCTGACCAATGCCCACCCGCTGGGGGTCTGACCCCAATGACTCCAATAGCCCCACACCAGACTGTACCTGCTGGGGATCCCCCCACTGACTTCAGGGGGACTCCAGCAGATTTACACTCCCTGGGGAGCTGCCCGGAACTTTCCATGGGACAAGATGGACCTGAGCAGTTGGGCCAGTCAGGGCAGGGCACGAGGGCTCCCTACAGATTATGTCAATAACGTCACACCTCCCTCCACTTTCCATGTAGGTGGCTACCGTGGGGACCTGCCAGCCCCAGCACTGTGGGACACAGGGACAGTGGGAGATAGCAAATGCCCCTTCTGAGAACTGATTTGCTCTACAAATGGGACCCTGTTGCCTGGAACCAGGTCCCATCTGAGTGACCCCGGCCTCCCTGCTGATCCCCCCTTCTCCCCACCTGCAGCCCTGGTTTGGGGAGTCCCTGGAGATGTGGCTTGCAGAGCCCAGCCACTGCGGAGCTGGGACCCGGCTCCATGCTGGGTGTCCAGTTCTGTCCCTGGGGCATGGCTCAGTGAGGGGTGGAAGAGGAAGGGCCCTTCGGACCCAGGGAGATGGGCTCTGAGCTCGGTGCCCCAGGGCTGGGGGACAGGATCCCCCTCGGGGCCATCCCAGCCCAGCCAGGCCCTTTAGCAAACAGTTCCGGGGGGTGTCTCAGGGTCTTATGGCCCCATCTCCCTTGTGTGTTTTCTCCCCAGAGGAAGCGAGAAGATGGGGCCAGTCGTCTACTTCAGCCTCTGCCTCCTTGGCTGCCTGACCTATAACCCCTCGCTGGCAGGTGAGTCCCTGCCCGGCCCCTCGGAGCTGGAGCCCCCGGGTGCTGGTTGCCATGGTGGAAATTGGGAAGTGAATTCATTTCCCTCGTAACTTCCAGAGCCTCTGCCCATCTCGTGCTGCTGGGGGTCACTGCCCTGGGGGTGACCAACCCTACGGCCCCTCCTGAGGGAGCGGGTGAGAGAAGGTGGATGAAATGCCCCCCATAGGTCAGATCTTCCCATGAGGATTGGGTGGGGCCAGTCCCTGAGAATGGGCGCTCAGCCCCTGTCAGTTTCAGGCAACCATCCCACCCTCCTGTATTCCCCTCCCAATGTCTGGCCATGTAGCCACAGGGTCCCTCTCCAAGGGCTGGTCATGGCTCCGCTCCAGCCCTGGTTTCTCCCCCATCCGGCCTCTGATCCCAGCTGGACTGCCCCATTCCCTGCACAGTGTGTCTTTCTCCTCCAGACTGTCCCATTCCCTCCCTCTGCTGCAACACGGCTCCACCCCTCGCTGTGTTGGGGCGGAGGGGAGGGGAGGGGAACACTGTGCCCCCATCCCTGAGAAGGGCAGTGCCTGCACAGTGTTCCCCTCCCCTCCCCTCCGCCCCAGCCCCACAGATCCCAGCTATTCCCCCTCTTTATGTCCCATCTCCCTGGGCACCTCTCTCCCCTTCCCTCCTCCTTCAACCCCCCAGCTCCTACCATCCAGAACTGGGCCCCTGCTCCCGATTTCCTCTAGTCCCAATCTGTGCCAACCCCATTGCTCCCCCAGCTTCACCCCTTGCCCTGGGTGTTACCTTCACACCCCTCCCCCTCCCTTTCAGCTTCCTGGTCCCACTGTCCCGCATGGCCCAAGGAGAGAGGGGGAGGAGCTCAGGGTGGCAGGAATTCCCTCTGCCTGAGGGCTGCAGCTGAATGGGGGCCACTGTGGCTGGCAGCTCCATATTTCCCCACTTCCCTGGAGCAGGAGCAGGGAGAGTCTATCAGCCCCTGACTGTGCACTGGCTCCTTCCTCCCCTCAGGGAGCCCTGGGGAAAGGAGCCCACACCCCATGTAAACCCCGAGGCCCTGCCCGGCTGGGATCCCTGCTCAGGGCTGGGTTTCAGGGGCCCCATTCTGCCGATGTGGGGTCTGGGCAAACCCAGCTTCTTCCTGCAGTGCCTGGGCCTGGAGGGTCCTGCCAGCCAGACACAGCCCCAAACGGGATCCCGATGTTATTTGTGCTAATGGGAAAGTCACAGCTCTGCCTATGAAACGGCCTCTAACTGCAGTGTCCTGTCCCCACCATTGCCCCCAGCCCCCTCTCTCTCTGCAGGGGCACAGGCTATGTCGTGTCCCACAGGCTGGTTCTCCTTCCATGACAGCTGCTATCGATTCTTCCCCAAAGAAAAAAACTGGATGGAGGCTGAGGTGAGAGGCTGGGGGCAGCAGGGCTCAGGGGCGCTGGGCTGGAGCTGGAAGCTGGGGGGATGGGGAGGTTTAGGGTGAATATCAGAGTCAGTGAGCTGGGCTGGGCTGGGGAATCTGCTTTGGTAGGAGGGGAGGGGATAGCGTTGTCAACTGTCTAAGGACACACCCCAGCCACTCCCTTCTCCGAGACCTCGCCCTGACTCGCTCCATTCCCCCTTCCTCTATCACTCTCCCTCACCCCCACTCACTTTCACCGGTCTGGGGCAAGGCGTACGAGTGCGGGGTGTGTGTGCGGTGATGGCTCTGTCTGGGGATGCGAGCTCTGGGGTGGGCCCAGGGATGATGGATTTGGGGTGTGGAGAGGGCTCCGTGATGGGGCAGGGGGTTGGGATGCAGGGGGGTTTGGGCTCTGGGCTGGGGGTGTGAGCTCTAGGGTGGGGGTGGGGAGAAAGGGTTTGGTGTGGAAGAGGGACTCCAATGTGGGACCGAGAGGTTTGGAGTGCAGGAGGGTGTGTGGGCTCTTGGGTGGGGCTGGAGATGAGGGGTTTGGGGTGCAGGAGAGAACTCCGGGTTGGGACATGGGGTTGGGGTGGGGTCAGGGCTCTGGCTGGGGGTGTGGACTCTGGGGTGGGGCCAGGGATGAGAGGTTTGGGATGCAGGAGGGGGCTCAGGGCTGAGCATTGGGTTGGGATGTGGGAGTGGCTTTGGGTTACTGCAGCTCCCAGGAAGTGGCCGCCAGGTCCCTGCAGCCCCTACACATATGGGTGGCCAGGGAGTCTCTGCATGCTGCCCTCATGCCCACAGGTGCTCCCTGCAGCTCCAATTGGTTGCCAATGGGAGCTGTGGAACTGGAACTCAGGGCGGGAGCAGGATGTGGAGCTTCCCTGGCTGCCCATGTGCCTTGGGGCTGTAGGGATCTGGCGGCCACTTCCAGGAGCCGCACAGAGCCAGGACAGGTAGGGAACCTGCCTTAGCCCTGGGCCTCCACTGTGCTGCTGACCGGACTTTTAACAGCCCAGTCGGCGGTGCCGACCGGAGCCACCAGGGTCCCTTTGCCAACTGGTGTTCTGGTGAAAAACTGGACACCTGGCAACCCTAGGCGGGAGCCCAGGGCTGGCACATTTCACACTGCCTCAAACTGAGCCCTGGGAAGAGGCTGTGAGGGAACATCCTGCCCTGGCCTGGCTGGGGAGCAGAATACAATGTAAATGTAGCCCCCGGTGGAGCACGATCTCCTCTGGACCCAACACATTTGTAATGCCCTGTGTCTGTCAGGGACATCAGGGACGGCCTGGACACAGGTGGGGTCTTGTCTCACTCTAGAAGCCAGCTCATGAAGGGCCTGCTCCTTACTTGGTGTTATAAAAGAAGCTCCCTTAGCTCCAATGGCAGGGCTGTGCTGAAGGTCTCAAGAAGGGGTGAATATCAATAGAAGGAAAATTACTTTTTGGAGTGACCCAGCCACTCCCATTCTTTATTCAGGCCTAATTTGATGATGTCAAGTTTGCAAATTAATTCTAGTTCTGCAGTTTCTCGTTGAAGTCTCTTTTTGAAATTTTGTTGTTGAAGAATGGCCACTTTTAAGTCTGTTATTTAGAGTCCAGGGAGATTGAAGTGTTCTCCTACTGGTTTTTGAATGTTACAGTTCTTGATGTCTGATTTGTGTCCATTTATTCTTTTGCATAGAGACTATCTGGTTTGTCCAATGTACATGGCATAGGGGCATTGCTGGCACACGATGGCATATATCACATTGGTAGATGTGCAGGTGAACGAGCCCCTGATGGTGTTAGGCTGATATGGTTAGGTCCTATGATGGTGTCCCTTGAATAAATATGGGACCAGATTTGACAAAGGGGTTTGTTGCAGGGATAGGTCCTAGGTTAGTGCGTTTGTTGTGTGGTGTGTAGTTGCTGGTGAATATTTGCTTCAGGTTCGGGGGCCATCTGTAAGCGAGGACTGGCCTAACTCCCAAGGACTGTGAGAGTGAGGGATCGTCCTTTAGGATAAGTTGTAGATCCTTGATGATGCACTGGAGGGATTTTGGTTGGGGGCTGTAGGTCACGGCTAGTGGAGTTCTGTTACTTTCTTTCTTGGGCCTGTCCTGTACTAGATGATTTCTGGGTACTCTTCTGACTCTGTCAATCTGTTTCTTCACTTCCCCAGGTGGGTATTGTAGTTTTAAGAACACTTGATAGAGATCCTCTGCCTGAGGGATTGGCACAAATGCAGTTCTATCTTAGGGCTTGTCTGACACCATCAAATTAGGCCTGAATTAAGATTCGGAGCGGCTGAGTCATTGCAAAAAATAATGTTCCCTCTATTGATACTCACACCTACTTGTCAACTGTTGGGAATGGGCCACATCCACCCTCGTTAACACTACAAAAAGTAATTTTCCCTCTGTTGATATTCACCCCTTCTTGTTAACTGTTGGGAATAGACTACATTCACCCTGTTTGAATTGGTCTCGTTAGCACTGACACCCCCACTTGGTAAGGCAACTCCCATCTTTTTATGTGCTGTAATATATATATATACCTGCCTACTGTATATTTCACTCCATGCATCTCATGAAGTGGGTTCTAGCCCACGAAAGCTTATACCGAAATAAATTTGTTAGTCTCTAAGGTGCCACAAGGACTCCTCCTTGTTTTTACCCAGTGGATAGTACCTAGTGGGTAGGGTATAGTGGATAGTAGCTAGTGGATAAGGGATAGATGAAATCGCCCATTGTTTTTTTATTTTTTATTTGTATAGCCTCTCTAATCTCCCTGAGCATTTCACAGTCACTATCACCATCCTGGTCAGGTAGGTGGTAGAACATCCCTACTGCTATAATGTTGTGTAATGCTGTGTGGGGCACTGGGTGCACGTTGATGTGACCATGGGGCTGGGAATTCCCTGTGCTTGTGCTCTGGGGACACTAGGGGCACTGTGGTTTCTGCTGTTTCTGCTGTATAGTGCCCCTGCAATGCTGTTTAGTGCTTTGGCCTGTAGCTATTATGGGAGCAGTTGCTCCATGTTGGCATAGAACAGGGGCAGGTAACAGACCCATTACCCAGCAGGGCTGTGTCTGAGGCATGGGGACAGGGTAAGGCCATCTGTGGATGGGAGGGATGGACAGTGGAAGGAGGGACAGTCAGAAATCTTCTAGCTTTCCTGCAACTCTCCCTCTGTGAGGCAGGTTTTCCAGACCTCATGTTGTTCTTGAAGCTCTCTTCTGAACCCTCTCCAACAAGGACAAGTGCACAGTCCTGCACTTAGGACGGAAGAATCCCATGCACTGCTACAGACTAGGGACCGAGTGGCTAGGCAGCAGTTCTGCAGAAAAGGACCTAGGGGTCACAGTGGATGAGAAGCTGGATATGAGTCAACAGTGTGCCCTTGTTGCCAAGAAGGCTAATGGCATTTTGGGCTGTATAAGTAGGGGCATTGCCAGCAGATCGAGGAACGTGATCATTCCCCTCTATTCGACATTGGTGAGGCCTCATCTGGTGTACTGTGTCCAGTTTTGGGCCCCACACTACAAGAAGGATGTGGAAAAATTGGAAAGAGTCCAGCGGAGGGCAACGAAAATGATTAGGGGGCTGGAGCACATGACTTATGAGGAGAGGCTGAGGGAACTGGGATTGTTCAGTCTGCAGAAGAGAAGAGTGAGAGGGGATTTGATAGCTGCTTCCAGCTACCTGAAAGGGGGTTCCAAAGAGGATGGATCTAGACTGTTCTCAGTGGTGGCAGATGACAGAACAAGGAGTAATGGTCTCAAGTTGCAGTGGGGGAGGTTTAGTTTGGATATTAGGAAAAAAAATAAGGGTTTGGAACGGGTCCCATATGAGGAGAGATTAAAGAGGCTAGGACTCTTCAGCTTGGAAAAGAGGAGACTAAGGGGGGATATGATAGAGGTATATAAAATCATGAGTGATGTGGAGAAAGTGGATAAGGAAAAGTTATTTACTTAGTCCCATAATACAAGAACTAGGGGTCACCAAATGAAATTAATAGGCAGCAGGTTTAAAACAAATAAAAGGAAGTTCTTCTTCATGCAGCGCACAGTCAACTTGTGGAACTCCTTACCTGAGGAGGTTGTGAAGGCTAGGACTGTAACAGAGTTTAAAAGAGAACCGGATAAATTCATGGTGGTTAAGTCCATTAATGGCTATTAGCCAGGATGGGTAAGGAATGGTGTCCCTAGCCTCTGTCTGTCAGAGGGTGGAGATGGATGGCAGGAGAGAGATCACTTGATCATTACCTGTTAGGTTCACTCCCTGTGGGGCACCTGGCATTGGCCACTGTTGGAAGACAGGATACTGGGCTAGATGGACCTTTGGTCTGACCCAGTACGGCCTTTCTTATGTTCTTATGTTCTAAACTTTTTCACTAGAAGGGTGGTGAAACACTGGAATGGGTTACCTAGGAAGGTGGTGGAATCTCCTTCCTTAGAGATTTTTAAGGTCTGGCTGGACAAAGCCCTGGCTGGGTTGATTTAGTTGGGGATTGGTCCTGCTTTGAACAGGGCGTTGGACTAGATACGTCCTGAGGTCCCTTCCAACCCTGAGATTCTATGATTCTATGATTCCTCCTCTCTTCTTCTCTCCTCCATTCCACCCCCCTTCAGAGGTCCCCGCAGCTGGCTGCATCCCTCCTCCTCACCCCCCCCACACAGGGGCTGGGGGGCATTTGAGGATGTGAGCGGTGAGCCAGCAGCAGTCGGGGGAGTGAATAGGGGAGCAGAGGGGATCCTTGAGTATAGGTCCATCAATGGCTATTAGCCAGGATGTACAGGGATGGTGTCCCCTAGCCTCTGTTTGCCAGAAACTGGGAATGAGCAACAGGGGAGGGATCACTTGATGATTACCTGTTCTGTTCATTCCCTCTGGGGCACCTGACATTGGCCACTGTCGGCAGACAGGATACTGGGCTAGATGGACCGTTGGTCTGACCCAGCACGGCCGTTCTTATGTTCTTATGCTCTGAGTAACTTAACACAAGTGAAATAGCCTTACAGAGAACTAGTAGCTGATCACTGAAAGTGTTAATGGGCCATTAAAGTGTTAATGAAGCCGTTTAACAGGCATTTGCCAATGCCCAGGAAGTCTTTGGCCACATTCAGCTGGCTTTTATATTGTAGGAAAATGTGTTATTTGGGTTAAAACCAGTTTCCAAATGACCCGTCAGTAATTCCCATGCCATGCCACCCATCAGTAGTTCTCAATGCATCTGAAGAAGTGGGTTTTTTACCCACAAAAGCTTATGCCCAAATAAATCTGTTAGTATTTAAGGTGCCACCAGACTCCTCGTTGTTTTTATGGATACACTAACACGGCTACCCCTCTGATACTTGGTACCATGCTATGTGACTTATTCTCTGCACCCAGCAGAAGTATTTTTCACTAACCTCGCTCAAGGAGGAGCAGACATAGCCAGTGAGTTTATTTCTTGATCCAGTTGTTTTATTCAAGCCCAGTTTAAGTAAGCGAGTCTGGCAGGGAATTCTGTGTAAGAAAGGTGATTAAAGTATTGCCTTAATGCAGGCTGTCCATGACAAACACTTTTGAAAAAAGGGAGATTAGACTTGAGGTTGGTGCAGGTAGCCTGAAAAACCAAGTCTCTCTCTATACAGTATGCACCGAACTCTGCCACACAGCGGAGAATCCATCTGGCAATTGATCTATAGCTGTTCAGTTCCCACAAGGAAATGTTAGTAGTGCTTTAAGGTGAAAAGGGGGGAGGATCTCACAGCGGTGGGGCCAGCAGCAGGGTGAGGAGGGGAGTGGTGAGCCAGTGGCATGGCAGGAGTGGGGATATCTCGGAGTGGCGGGGCGGTGAGGAGGCGAAAGGAGAGGGGGGAACTTGCGGGGGGGGTGAAGAGATGAGCGGTGAGTCAGCAGCAGGCTGGGCCTGGGGTGGAGCAGGGGTGGAGTCTGGGCGGAGCCATGGGCGGAAGAGTCGGGACAGAAGCTAGCCTCCCCCAGGGGAAGTTTCACCCACTGCCCCGTGCCTGTGCCTGCACGTTCAAAGCTCACACTTGCCCTCTTGTGCAGCACGGCAATGAGAGCTCCCATTCAGCTGGCTGTGGCCATGACCCCTCAGTGCTTTTCAGCCGATTCAGGCTCACAGGGCTCGGGCTATGGGGCAGTTTCATTGCTGTGTAGGCTTCTGGGCTTGGCTGGAGCCCGGGCTCTAGGGCCCTGTGAGATCTGCCAGGAAATCCCCTCGGCCAGGGCTGCACTGAGGTCATGTGGTGCTAATTGCTCATGTGCACAAGCTGAGCGCCTTGCAGAGTCCGAGTGCCTGGGGTCAGCACAGTGACCTGTATCAGCCACACCTGTGCTCCCCTCCCAGCATGACAGCGGGTGTGTCTGGCAGAGCCATGCCCAGGGCAGGCCAGTGCTCAGAGCAGAGCCCAGGAGCTGGCACGGGAGGGATTTGGTGACGCCAGCAGGGCACAGGGTGGCTGTGTCTGTGCCGAGTGGGGTGGGGGCCGAGAAGGTGAAGGGGGATGGAGAGAGGGAGGCGGCTCTACCTGCTCCTCCCATTGGTCCTGGGGAGGAGAGAAGCGCTAACATGGGGTCCTGTCCCCTCACAGCCCTTGCTGCCCGGGGGAGGCAGGGCCCAGAACAGTGCTGGACTCGCTCCTGCTGCTCCTTAAACTGGGAAGTAACTAGCTTTGTTTTTTCTTCTTCCAGGCTTATTGCCAGCACCAGAGGCACGGGGCCCATCTCGTCTCCATTCACAGTCCTGGAGAAAATAAAATGCTGGCCCATTACATCAAGAAGTATCACAGAAAATGCAGGCCCGTCTGGATCGGACTCTCAGACCCTGAGCATGTGAGTACCCGATGCCCGCTCTGCCTGGCAGCCCCGCCCCAGGCCCCTGGGCTCTGTGTCTCTGCTCAGTGAGGTTGTTGTTTGGGGCGGGGGTGCCACCAGAACAGGATTTCCATGGGAATGGGGTGAAAAGGGGCTGTGACCACCTGTGTTTTCAGTTACAGGGTCGATCCCCAGCGCCCGGGGCAGAGTATAAACTGCTGGTATTAATATTCACGTTCATGACACTAGTGCACAGGGACCCACCACACCGGCCTGTTGTGCTCACACCGTACACGCCCGGCACGAGAGTCAGCCCCGCCCCACACAGACGAGTCATCTAGACGAGGGCTCGGGGAAAGGGGCAGCCCCACGGGCAGAGCGACCAATGCGAGGGCACAGAGCCCTGGGAGTGCTGTCGCTCTGTGTGTATTCGTCCTCAGGGTGGGCTCAGTGAGGGGGGGTCACCTGGCCAGAGGCGCTTCAGCTCCAGGCCTGTAGGGGGAGCCCCGGTGGGTCCCGATACCCACCCGACACAGGCTCAGGAAAGGGCAGTGACTGGGGCTGGCGGGAACGGGGAGGTTGCAGATACCCCCGAGCTACAGAGGCTTAATCACTTACAGCTCAAAGTGAGCCACCGCGGCTCTTGTTTGGCCCCTGGGCCAGTCCAGTCGCCAGTCAGGGCCCTGCAGGCCAGTGCCTGGGGGGAGGGAGGGGAGCTCTCCAGTCCAGTCTCTAGTCCAGCAAAGAGGCTCGTTTCCAGGACAGGCTCATTAGTGTCTCTCCCTGGGGCCCTGCTCAGCCGCTGCTGCTCCCCCATGGACTCGGGGCAGGAAGCCGGCGGGGATACTGTGTGTGGTTGTGTGTGTGACGTGGGACTTGAACGAGGACATCGCAGACTCCGGCACGAGGCTCCCTCCAGCTGACAGGCTGTCGTCACTTGCTAAACACGCCCGACTGCTCTTGGCCTCCTCACTTCTCACCGTGATAAAATGCCAGAGACAGAGACCTCCTGGGTCACGTCGCAGCCTTTCACCCTCGGGGGGTCAACTGAGCCTGGGGCAGCGTCAGCCTCTGTCCCCTCGGCAGCTCCCCCTGCACCCGCCCACTGAGGAGCTGCCCACCGAGGGACACGGCCCCGTACAAAACCCTGGGGAATTAATAACCCAGAACTCCCTTCAGGGACAGGGAAGGGGGGGTCAGGACCCACCCGAATCCCTGAACACACAGACAGAACAAGGGGATTGTCGCCAACATTCCCGGCTCCTTCCCATCGGCTGAGGTGCTGGCAGCCCACTCCAGGCACATACGGCTTCTGCTTCCCTCCCAACAAGCAGCCCAAGGGAACACACGATAGAGGCAGGGCTGTGGGCAGTCAGGCTTAATGGTCGGAGCAGGAGCAGGCAGCGGATCCAACACAAGGGTCAGAGCCGGAGTCAGGAATTAATAGCCAAGCCGAGGGTCAGAGCCAGGAGGGGACCCAGGAGGCACATCAAGGGTCAGAGCCGGAGCCCAGGGTCGGGGTAAGGAAGCCGGGACCAGGAGCAAGCTGAGGTGGCCAGGACGGAGCAGGAGCAAGGCTGGGAAACAAGCAGGAGCAGGAGGAGGAGCAGGGCTGGAGCAGGACAGGAGCCCGGCGAGGAGCAGCAGCACAGGGAGGATCGCGGCCGTGGCATGACCACACTGAGCAGCCAGAGAGCTGCTGGGCTAAGAGCCGGCCAGCTGCCCTTCCGGCCCAGGCAGGGGATGCAGTCAGGCGGGTGGCCTGCGGCCGGCTGGCTGCACCGGCTGGGTTGCCAGGTGACTAATTCTGCTGCAGCCCCTGATCCCCGACAGTGCGAACCCCAGCTTCATCCAGCGCCCCCGTCCCCCAGACCTACCGCCGTGATCTCTGCAGCGGGGAGCAGAGTAACTCCCCTCTGGATGGGCTTTGGGAGCGTCGTCGCCTGGGTCTGTGCACACGAGAGAGAACGGGGGCAGCAGCGTGGGGTTGCTGGACAGCGCGTGGGATGACGCTGCAGGTGCTGCCTGTCGGGCTGGGCTGGAGATGGACGTGGAACCTGAGGGCAGGTCGGGGTGCGCTCCCCTCGGTGATGTGGGGTTGGCAGGGGCAGGGGGTGCTGGAGACTCTCCCTTCACTTGCTATTTTCATGCTTCCAAGGGCTTGGGCAGGTCCTGGTGTAACTTCATCTGCCAGTAAATGTAGCCCTGGTTGTCAGCGTTGACGTTTCATAGCAATGATCAGTGTCTCCAGAGTCACTGGGCAGCCTCTGCCCGTGCCCTGCCCATGGCCCCTCGGCTCCGGGGCATGTCTCTAGCTGTGTAACCTTGGGTTTACAGGGGCTCTGCTCTCCTTTGTCTCTGCAGGATCGAGACTGGAGATGGTCAGATAATTCCCTGCTCAGTTTCACAGCTTGGAATAAAGGGCAACCTGATAGTCCGAGCAAAAACGAGCACTGTGTGGTGTTAGAACGTCCAGGTAAGTCGGTGGACCAGAGCCACATGCGCCTACAAGGGGAACCCTGGCAGCCCTCTTACCACACAGGTTCTGACCCAGGCTGTCCCCAGCGCGCTCTGGAGTGCAGATCCTTACTCCTCTCTCTTCCCTGCCCCATGCTGGCAGGGCAGTTAGGAGAGAACCCCTTGTCTCACCTGGTAAAATTCCTACTTACCAAATCCCCTGTGTCAGTTCACGTCTCTGCTCCAGTGACAGGCAGGAGAGACATACACACACACACACACACACACACACACACACACACCCCTGGCCCCAGACGAGGACTCTGCTGAGCTGTTAAAGGGTGACGGCTCTGAGTCACTGTTGCACCCCTGCTGTGCAAACACTGATCCACACAATGATGTGGGCACCAGAGCTGCATTTGGCCCCCTCATAGATTCGTGTTACTCACAAGTATTTGCACACATGCCGGCTGCTTGTGAAAGTGTTGCACAGTCTCAGAACGTTCACAGGTTGAGAACTAATGACTGTTCCCATGGAAACTGGCACTGGGACAGGATCGTTAGCAAAAGCTGCAGCCAGGGAGCAGACCCCGCGGTGCTGTACGTAACCGGGTGCTCACAGCGCCAGCGGGCAGGGGAAGACGTTCCAAATAGCCCAGATGGTTACAGTGACTAGACCCAGTGGTTTTCAACCTTTTTGTATTGGTGCCCCCTGTCGCACAGCCAGCTTCTCAATGTGACCCCCGTTATACATTCACAATGAGGGGGGTCATTTAATTGAATGGGGACTCGGGGCTCTCAGCCCCACAGAACTGACAGCTCGTGACACCCATGAAACCACCTTGTGACCCCAATGGGGGGTCAGTACCCCAAGTTTGAGAACCCCTGGACTAGCCAGTGTTGGTGGATTCAAGGGGTCGCTTTGCAGACAGGCTGTGAACAGGAGAGGGGCGAAATTCACAACTAATTCCCCGCCTGGCCCTGATCACTGAGTGCTGTGTCTGTGTGGGGCCTGCAGTGCCAGTGGGTGGGGGGAGCGAGGGGCAGGGCCGGGTCTCAGACCAATTCCATTTATCACTGGGACAGGCCTGGGCCCGCCATGAGCCGGGTGTGTTAGACAGTCACACGCTAGGGTAACAAGCAGCCCATTGAGCACTGGGCTCTGTTGTAATTGATTAACCTTTGATTAAAACTGTTGTTCGGGCTGACTAAGCAGGAATACTATCTGGGGCGCTCAGGGCTACATCCCACCCTCCTCTTCCTCAGGGCTATGCACAGGAGCTGGGATCTTCTCCGAGGGGCTTGGAATGGGGCAGGGTTGGGGTCACTGTACTAGCAGAAACAGCCCAGCCTGCCCCACCCCACAGGTCATTTCTGTTTTTCTTTCTAGGTTTTCAGAAATGGGATGATTATCCCTGTCATTGGAGATTCTCTTTCGTTTGTAAGTGCAAAACCTAGGGGAGGCAGCTCACCTGCACCTGGGGGCTCCCAGGACATGGGCTGTGTGTGAATCGGGTCCCTCCGGCTCCCCTGGGAGACCAGATCCTGAGTCCCCAGCTGCAAAGTCCCTTCTGCAAAGCATCGCTGTGTTACGCTGTGTCATTCCCGCTCTGCTCTGCCCCCTTCTCTCCCTGTCGCACCCATGCTCTGCTCTTCTCAGCAATCTCAGCACAGTGACGTGATAATAAACTTTCCCTCCAGCATTCAGCTCAGCGTGTGTCTCCTTTCTCGTGTTCCTGACTGTGGCATGGACAGTTCCATGTGTCACCTGGCTCCAGCCTCAGCACCCCAGAGCCAGTCCCTCAGGGGAAGGAAATGGACTGAATTAAGAATGAGGAGGGCCCTGCCCTTCTGGTAAAAACATGGGGCATCACTACCCCGAAACATGGCCCATTCATTCCGCTCCCCTCTGCCCCGCCCTGGGCACTCATCCCTCCTGTCCTGTTTTGGGGGTTAAGAGAGAAGAAGTTGGTTGAGATGGGCTGGAGCTGTTGTTGCTCCTCTCCAACGTTTGTTTGATCCTACCTGGTGTTTGGATTTAGCTGGCACCAGCAGAGGTGCCAATGACATGTGGGATGGTATTTTAGGCCCACTCTGGTCAGGACGTTTTTAGGATGAGGATGATGAAGGCCTGGGGTTCCAGGAGACGATGCGGGTAGCAGCAATGGTGATGAGGCTCACGCCAGTGCCTTTGTCTGCTTTCCCCGGGTTTTTCTGCTGAAGTTTCTTTTTGGATAGTAGAGTCCCTGGGTACATCCTTCCGGCATTTGAAAACCTGTAGACAGGACAGGAATACAAAACAAAAAAGACTGAGCCAGGACTCCTGGGTTCCATTTCCAGCTCTGCCCCAGGCCTCTGCGTGACCTGGGGAACATCCCTTCTACTCTTCCCTGTTACATTTATCTCTGTCCCTGACTGAGGGGGTGTTCTCTGCCCCCAGCATTCATACAGCCTCTCTCAGAGTGTCCCCTTTTTGTGATGGCCCCAGGCCTTTCCTCTAGGAAAAGGGTCTCTCCTGCTTCAGTCCCATTCAAATAGAAGCTAGAATAGTCACCAAACTGGCAAACCCAGTTTGTGAGATTTCAGCTTTAAAATCTAACTGGCCTCCTGCTAAAGCCACAAATGTGAGCCCTGCTCAGGGGTACCAGAAGTAGGGACACCCCCCGCCCCCACCTGCCTAGTACAGCTCCTTTCAAGGAATCCATTGGTTTAGCACAAGCTGGACAAAATCAGCCCTGTGTATGAGCGGGATCTGAATGGGCTCCCCCCTGCCCTGTGGGGATGAGCTGGGGGAGCAGACCTCAGGAGCAGACCGTATCAGACACACCTGGGCTGCCTAGGTGCTCGGCAGACAGACCTGCTTTGCCACAGTGCTCAGTCTGGGCTGTTCGGGGTTAATCTGGGACGCAGGGGAGTGAAATGTTGTTATCCTCATTGTAGGAGTCGAGGGCAGCAGAACCGTACTCAGCCTGCCCCATTGACCCTCACACGCTGAGCGGGGCGAGTGACCCCACATCCAGTGAGAGCCCGAGGGGGTGGGGCCAGGTGTTCTCTCCTTCCTGGGCTGGGGGCTCTGTTTAAAGACAACGTGATCGAAGTCAACACAGGGTGCAGCAGCAGTGGGGTCCCCCCCCCCAGGGAAATCACTAAGCGCTGGGCAAATTGGCAGAGCCTCAGAATCAGCATCGCAGCTCGAGGCAGAAGCGGCAAACGGAAAATGTGGGAGAGCAGCGATGAGCCCACAGCAAAGGGGCAGGGACAGAGACAGCAGCGACTGTGTGAGCAGCGGCAGCAGCAGGGCCATCGCTAGCACCCCCAGGGACTCCACGCCCTGGATGCCTGCTTGCCCTGGAGGACTCTACTTCCCTCTCCCATGAGGCAGATTTCTTGTAACCCTGACAAGGCCGGACTGAGAAACCCTGGAGCCCTTGACCCCTGGTATCCCCATGGGAGACTCAAAATGGAGCTACCGTGTCCCCATTATGGGATAATCTCTGCTCAACAGCCACTTCCCTGACCCCCCAAAAATGAGGGGAAAATGGAAAAGGTGGAAGGATCCAGGAACCCGCCCAATGGGCCTGGGGATGCAGCACACAAAGGTCTCTGGGACTCAAGAAAAATTCACAGCCTGTTCCCTACATTTCTAGGCCCTGGCTGCACTGCAGTGACAGTGTGAGTCAGACACCTGCTCTGGCAGTGCTCACATGCCCTCAGGCTCCAAGTGCCAGGACCCTTCTCCCAAACCTTGCCCCCCATCAGGTTTTTGCCCTGCCCTGAGTCTGTCCTGCCACGGCCTCTGATATGGTGACATCTCCCTGTGCTGGGTCCTCTGCCCAGGGCCCCACTCGCTCTGCCCAGATGCTCACAGCGCCTGGCTCCAGTGTTACTTGTGTAAGCAGAGTCTGAATGAGCTCTCCCCTGACATCTAGTGGTGAGCTGTGGAAAAGGCCATCAGGAGCTGATCTCCTTTGCATGGGCACACCCACCCTGCTTGGTGCTCAGCATGATGGGATTGCTTGCCCAAATGGTCACTTTTGGGGTGTGGGATCCCAGTCTCCTTGTTATTGGATCAGGAGTAATAAAAGGTTGTTATCCTTGTTTTATGAACCATGGGCAGCAGAACTGTACTTGGCATTTCCCAATTGAGAGATTCACCCACAGCTAAAAGTCACTCGTTAGGCATGGGACGTGGTTCCAATGCTCAGTGGTAGAGTATGGTTGGTTGTATATGGGGGGGGATGGACATTGTGTAAAAGTTCTAGGTTCTACTTGATTCTTTTTCTTCTGTGAAACTTGAATTAATTTAGATTCAACTGAGAGTCTTGTTATGTCTTGACAAAGCCCTGGCTGGGATGATTTAGTTGGGAATTGTTCCTGCTTTGAGCAGGGGGTTGGACTAGATGACCTCCTGAAGTCCCTTCCAACCCTGATATTCTATGATTCTATGTGCTGCAAAGCTGAAATTGCTGATGCCCACATTTAAGTATTAGACCTGTTTTTGGACAGTGTCGCTGTTGCAAGAGACTGCCCAGTGTGTCCCAGCAGTGAGGTTCCCCACTAACAACTGAACTCACTGACAGCTGTATTAAGTGGGGAGCCCTGAAAATATCTTGGGGGGAGGTGTGGTGAGTGTCTAGTGTGGCTGGTGGAGCAGTGCGGCCAGCAGGGCACCTGGTGGCGAGTGGGTGGCGAGCGAGTGTCCGAGCAGTGGAGTGTGTAAGGTGCCGCCTTACCCCCATTTCTACCCAGGGTGGGAGGTGAACTCTGCAGATGCACCTCTGAACTCTAGGTTTGCACTGTCCAAGGACAGCAACTGGGAGTGGGGTGCAGGGACGGGATGGGCTAGTTAAAGGGACTTTTGGGTTGCTGGACTTAAGAACCTGAGGGGAAAAGGACACTGCTCAACTTACTTGGGGGTGGGTCTTTTGATCATGATTTATATTACAAAGGAAATTGCAATTGTGGCAGCAACTGTCACCTTTTGATGGGACAATAAAATGGTGACACTGTCATAAATATAAAGGGAGGGGTAACAACAGTATGCAGTAACATAAAATCCCTCCTGGCCAGAGGTACAGAATCACTTTACCTGTAAGGGGTTAAGAAGCTCAAATAACCTGGTTGGCACCTGACCAAAAGGACCAATAAGGAAAGAAGATACTTTCAAATATGGAGGGAGGGAGAGATTTTGTTTGTGCTCTCTTTGTCTGTGCCCTCTCTGGAGAGAGAGATTGACCAAGCAGGTAAACCATCGCGTGAAAAGATACCTGAAATGATACATCTAAAATTGCAGAAATTGCAAGTAAAGCCAAGTATATGCATTAGATTATCTTTTGTTTTAGCTTGTGAATTTTCCCTATGCTAAGAGGGAGTTTTATTCCTGTTTTTTTGTCACTTTGAAGCTAAGCCTAGAGGGGAATCCTCTGTTGTCATAAACATAAAGGGAAGGGTAACAACCTTCCTGTATACAGTACTATAAAATTCCTCCTGGCCAGAGGCATAAAATCTTTTTACCTGTAAAGGGTTAAGAAGCTCAGGTAACACGGCTGGCACCTGACCAAAAGGACCAATAAGGGGACAAGATACTTTAAAATTGAGCAGGGGGAAGTGGGCGGAAATGCTTTGTTTTGTCTATTCTTTGTCTGTTCTGTGTGCTTGCCGGAGATCAACAAAATAAGCAATCCAACTCCATTAGGATTAGTAAGTACTAACAAGGGAATGCGTTAGCTTACTTTTGTTTTGGCTTGTGATTTTCTCTGTGCTGAGAGGAAGGTGTATTACTGGTTTTCTTTTTGTAACTTTAAAGTTTTGCCCAGAGGAAAACCCTCTCTGTTTTGAATCCTATTGCCTGTGAGATTATCTTCCATTCTAATCTTACAGAGGCACTCCTTTCACCTTTTTTCTTTCTAAAAAAGTTCTGGGTTTTTTTAAGAATCTGATTGGGTTTTTTAGTATCCTAGAAATCCAAGGTTGGTTTGTGCTCATCTTGTTTATTCTCAAGCATCCCCAGGAAAGGGGGTGTAGGGCTTGGGGGAATATTAGGGGAAAGTAGGAACACCAAGTGGTCCTTTCCCTGAGTTTTGTCTAATCACTTGGTGGTGGCAGCGTTACCTAATCCAAGGTACAAGGGAGAATTTGTGCCTTGGAGAGTTTTTAACCTAAGCTGGTAGAAATAAGCTTAGGGGGTCTTTCATGCGGTCCCCACATCTGTACCCTAGAGTTCAGAGTGGGGAAGGAACCCTGACATCTGTGTTTTAAATCTTTTTATTTTCCCTGTAAAGTTACCTTCCATCCTGATTTTGCAGGTGGGATTCTTTTATTTGTTGTTGTTTTTTTAAATAAAATTCTTCTTTTAAGAACCTGATTGATTTTCAGTGTCCTAAAAACCAAGGTGTCAAGGCTATATCCCCACTTTGAACTTTAGGGTACAAATGTAGGGGCCTGCATGAGGACTTCTAAGCTTAACTACCAGCTTAGTTCTGGTCCGCTGCCACCATTCCCTACCCTGGGAAGCTTTTAGAAACTCTCTCACCAATTCCCTGGTGAATACAGATCCAAACTCCTTGGATCTAAAACAAGGAGAAATTGACCCTTCCCCCCTCCTTCCTTTCACCAACTCCTGGTGAATACAGATCCAAACCCCCTTGGATCTTAAAACAAGGAGAAATCAATCAGGTTCTTTAAAAGAAGGCTTTTAATTAAAGAAAAAGGTAAAAATCATCTCTGTAAAATCAGTATGGAAAATAACTTTACAGGTTAATCAAACTTAAAGAGCTCAAAGGACCCCCCTCTGTCTTAGGTTCAAAGTATAGCAAACAAAGATAAACACTCTAGTAAAAGGTACATTTACAAGTTGAGAAAACAAAGTAAATCTAAGACGCCTTGCCTGGCTTTTACTTACAATTTTGAAAATAAGAGAGACTTGTTTAGAAAGATGGGGAGAACCTGGATTGATGTCTGGTCCCTCTCAGTCCCAAGAGCGAACCACCCCTTAAAACAAAGAGCACACACAAAAGCCTCCCCCCCCCCCAAGATTTGAAAGTATCTTGTCCCCTTATTGGTCTTTTGGGTCAGGTGTCAGCCTGGTTACCCGAGCTTCTTAACCCTTTACAGGTAAAAGGATTTTGGAGTCTCTGGCCAGGAGGGATTTTAGTACTGTACACAGGAGAGCTGTTACCCTTCCCTTTATAGTTATGACACGCCCCCCAAATCACAGATAGTGTTGGACGTTCGGTTCCACACTGGCTGTGATTTCTTCCTGGAGTTCTAGGAGAAAACAGAGTTAACAAAACACATGTACCTTTAGACATACTACTGATTATATAAAAACTAACAATATGTTTCATTCCAAAAACAATTGTTAACCAGTTAACTCTGGGAAACTTTCCCGGGAGAGTGCATCAGCCACCTTGTTAGAAGCTCCCGAAATGTGTTGTATTTCAAAATCAAAATCTTGGAGAGCTAAACTCCACCGAAGAAGTTTTTTGTTATTTCCCTTGGCGGTATGAAGCCACTGTAGCGCAGCATGGTCTGTTTGTAGTTGGAAACGCCGTCCCCAAACATATGGGTGTAGCTTTTCCAGCGTGTACACAATGGCGTAGCATTCCTTTTCGCTGATTGACCAGTGGCTTTCCCTCTCAGACAGTTTCTTGCTGAGAAACACGACAGGATGGAAGTCTTGATCCGGTCCTTCCTGCATTAAAACTGCTCCTACGCCCCGCTCGGACGCATCTGTGGTTACTAGGAACGGTTTGTCAAAGTCTGGGGCCCTTAGCACAGGGTCAGACATGAGTGTTGCCTTAAGCTGGTTAAAGGCCTTTTGACACTCATCAGTCCACTGAACTGCATTTGGCTGTTTCTTTCTGGTTAGGTCTGTCAGCGGGGCGGCGATTTGGCTGTAGTGTGGTACAAATCGCCTATAATATCCGGCCAAGCCTAAGAAGGATTGGACCTGTTTCTTTGACTTTGGAACCGGCCACTTTTGGATAGCATCCACTTTGGCCTGTAGGGGATTTATAGTTCCTTGACCCACCTGGTGCCCCAGGTACGTCACTCTGTTTTGGCCTATTTGACACTTTTTAGCCTTAACAGTTAGTCCTGCCTGCCGGATGCGCTCGAAGACTTTTTCCAGGTGCTCCAGGTGTTCTGTCCATGAATCAGAAAAAATGGCCACATCATCGAGGTAGGCAACTGCAGATTCTCCCAATCCCGCTAGGAGACCATCTACAAGTCTTTGGAAGGTGGCGGGTGCATTTCGCAACCCGAAAGGAAGTACATTGAATTCATACACCCCTGCCTGGGTGACGAAGGCTGACCTTTCCTTAGCGGGTTCATCTAGTGGTACTTGCCAGTACCCTTTGGTTAAGTCTAAAGTAGAGATGAATTGGGCATGTCCCAATTTCTCCAATAGCTCATCTGTGCGTGGCATTGGATAGTTGTCAGGACGAGTTACAGCATTTAGCTTACGGTAGTCCACGCAAAAGCGTATTTCCCCATCTGGTTTGGGAACTAGAACCACTGGAGATGCCCATGCACTGGTAGAGGGGAGGATTATACCCATCTGTAGCATGTCCTGGATCTCCCTTTGTATAGCAGCTTGGGCATGAGGTGACTCCCGGTAGGGTGGGGTTCTAATTGGGTGAGCATTACCTGTGTCAATGGAGTGGTATGCCCGTTCAGTCCGTCCTGGGGTGGCTGAGAAAATCGGTGCAAAGCTTGTGCACAGCTTCTTGATCTGCTGTCGCTGCAGACGTCCAAGGGTCGTGGAGAGGTTCACCTCTTCCACGCCACCATTCCTTTTTCCTTCGTAGTAGACACCTGCAGGCCACTCCGCGTCATCTGTTTCCTGGACTGTAAACTGGCAAACGTTTAATTCTCTGGAATAAAAGGGCTTAAGAGAATTAACATGGTATACCTTAGGCTTTATGTTGGAGGTGGGGGAGGCTATGAGATAGTTAACAGCTCCTAGGCGCTCCTGGACCGTGAATGGTCCTTCCCACGATGCTTCCATTTTATGGGCCCGGAGCGCCTTTAAGACCATGACTTGGTCTCCTACTTTGAAGGACCGTTCTCTGGAATGTTTATCATACCAGGCCTTTTGCTCTTCCTGAGCATCCTTTAGGTTTTCTTTAGCAAGGGCTAAAGAGTGTCGGAGGGTGCTTTGTAGGTTGCTTACAAAGTCTAGAATGTTAGTTCCTGGAGAAGGTGTAAACCCCTCCCATTGTTGCTTCACCAACTGTAATGGCCCCTTAACCTCGCGGCCATACACAAGTTCAAATGGTGAAAACCCTAAACTGGGATGTGGTACAGCCCTGTAGGCAAAAAGCAACTGCTGCAACACTAGGTCCCAATCATTGGAGTGTTCATTTACGAATTTACGTATCATGGCCCCCAAAGTTCCATTAAACCTCTCCACCAGACCATTGGTTTGATGGTGATGAGGGGTGGCAACCAAGTGATTCACCCCATGAGCTTCCCACAGGTTTTTCATGTTCCCTGCCAGGAAATTAGTTCCCGAATCTGTAAGTATGTCGGAGGGCCACCCTACCCTGGCAAAAATGTCTGCTAATGCCTGGCACACACTGTTAGCCCTGGTGTTGCTTAAGGGTACAGCTTCCGGCCATCGGGTAGCAAAATCCATGAAAGTCAGTACGTACTGCTTTTCTCTGGGTGTCTTCTTTGGGAAAGGACCCAGAATATCCACAGCTACTCGCTGAAATGGGACCTCAATTATGGGTAGTGGCTGGAGAGGGGCTTTAACCTGGTCTTGGGGCTTTCCCACTCGTTGGCACACCTCACAAGACCGGACATAATTAGCAACGTCCTTGCCCATTCCCTCCCAGTGGAAGGACTTCCCCAACCGGTCTTTGGTTCTGTTCACCCCAGAATGGCCACTGGGATGATCATGGGCTAAGCTCAAGAGCTTTACCCGATACTTAGTGGGAACTACCAACTGTCTTTGAGGATGCCAGTCTTCCTGGTGCCCACCAGAAAGAGTCTCCTTGTATAAAAGTCCTTTTTCTACAACAAACCGGGATCGGTTAGAAGAGCTGAGAGGCGGTGGGGTGCTCCGTGCCGCCGCCCAAGCTTTCTGAAGGCTGTCATCTGCTTCCTGCTCGGCCTGGAACTGTTCCCTTGGTGCTGGAGACATCAGTTCCTCCTTGGACTGTGGACTGGGGTTTGGTCCCTCTGGAAGCGATGCAGGTGCTGGGGCTGTTTCCATTGACTGTGAACCGCTGTCCGCTGGTGCACTATGTGGTATTTCAGGCTCTGGCTGAGCCTCTTGGGTAGGGTTATCTGCTGCTTCCACCAGTTCAGACTCGCTGGTGCCCTCTGGCATTGGAGTTGTAGACGGGCTTGCAAGCGCTGGACTCAGTGCTGGCAATGGTTCTGGTGCTGGTTGCGTTGCCAGTTCCGGTTCTGGGACTGGCTTTGGCTGGGTCTCTGGGATTGGATCCACTACGGCTGTTGCAGTCGTTGGCAGGGGATCCGGTTCCACCACCTTTGTTTGGGTCTCTGGTAACACAGACGGGGCCCTGGTGGACGGCTCAGGAACAGGGATGGGGGTGGAAGCTTGTTTAGCCTGGCTGCGGGTGACTATTCCCACCCTCTTGGCTAGCTTCACATGGTTGGCCAAGTCTTCCCCCAGCAGCATGGGGATGGGATAATTGTCATAGACTGCAAAAGTCCACATTCCTGACCAGCCCTTGTACTGGACATGCAACTTGGCTGTAGGCAAGGTTACAGACTGTGACACAAAGGGTTGAATTGTCACTGTAGCCTCCGGGTTGATGAGTTTGGGGTCCACTAGGGATTGGTGGATAGTTGACACTTGTGCCCCAGTGTCCCTCCAAGCGATAACCTTCTTTCCGCCCACTCTCAAGGTTTCCCTTCGCTCCGAGGGTATGAGAGAGGCATCTGGGTCTGGGGATCTTTGGTGTGATTGGGGTGTAATGAACTGTAATCGGTTGGGGTTCTTGGGGCAGTGAGCCTTTATATGCCCCAGTTCATTACATTTAAAACATCGCCCTGCTAAGGTATCACCGGGGCGATGTTGGTTGATGGAGACTGGTGTGGTGGGGTGAGAAGGCGTCTGGGGTTTCCCTTGGGATGTGGGTGGGGCCTTGGGTTGTCCCCGGTGGTAAGTTTTTGTTTTGGCTTGCCCCTTCTGATATTCGCTCCAACTGCTACTAGCTTTTTTCTTTTCTGTCACCTCCACCCACTTGGCTCCAATCTCCCCCGCCTCGGTTACAGTTTTGGGCTTCCCATCTAGGATGCATCTTTCTATTTCCTCAGGAACACCCTCTAAAAACTGCTCCATTTGCAATAGGAAGGGCAACTCTTCCGTAGATTTAACATTTGCTCCTGATATCCAGGCATCCCAATTTTTCCCAATGTGGTAGGCATGTCGGGTAAATGACACATCGGGTTTCCACCTTAGGGCTCTGAACCGCCGACGGGCATGCTCAGGTGTTAGCCCCATTCTGATTCTGGCCTTGTTTTTAAAAAGTTCATAACTGTTCATATGTTCCTTAGGCATTTCAGCCGCCACCTCTGCTAAGGGTCCACTGAGCTGCGGCCTCAGCTCTACCATGTACTGGGTTGGAGTGATGCTGTATCCAAGGCAGGCCCTTTCAAAATTTTCTAAGAAGGCCTCAGTATCATCGCCTGCCTTGTAGGTGGGGAATTTCCTGGGATGGGAAGTGGCACCTGGAGTGGAGTTGCTAGGATGGTCTGATGCATCCTGCCTAGCACTTGCTGCTTCCAGTTCATGCTTCCTTTCTTTTTCTCTCGCCTCCTCTTTGGCTTTTTCCAGCTCCATCTCTCTCTTGTGGGCCTGCTCTTTGGCTTTCTCTCCTCTTTTATGGGCCTCCTCTTTGGCTTTTTCCAGCTCCATCTCTCTCTTGTGGGCCTCCTCTTTGGCTTTCTCTTCTCTTTTTTTGGCCTCCTCTTCAAGATTTTTAATTTGAAGCAGTCTTTGATGTTTTCTTTCATTTTCTTCTGCTTCTAGTTTGGCCAGTTCTATTTTGTTAGCTACTTCTTTGGTAGTCATTTTCCTGTTTTCTTGTGCTGGGTCACACCCCTCTGCAGTTGACTGAAACTGGGATGTACTTAGCTCTGGCTGCTGCTGAGTTAACAGAGACATTCTAACAAGCTACTCCCGAGGATGTAAAAAGAAAAAAAAACAATTCAGCTTGTAAATTGCCTTTACCAGTCAAAGTTTGTTTGCTTATTTGAACACTTCTCTTAACAAAGGACCTTGTTAAAAAAACTTAACACCTCTGCCTTCAGGCAAGGAGAGATAAGATATGCATCTACCTTCAGCTCTGCTTTCCAAGCAGCTAGAAGGAAAAAAAAATCTCTTACTGGCTTCTGGGTTTAAAACGAATCCCACCGCTCTGCCACCATGTCAAGGCTGTATCCCCACTTTGAACTTTAGGGTACAAATGTAGGGGCCTGCATGAGGACTTCTAAGCTTAACTACCAGCTTAGTTCTGGTCCGCTGCCACCATTCCCTACCCTGGGAAGCTTTTAGAAACTCTCTCACCAATTCCCTGGTGAATACAGATCCAAACTCCTTGGATCTAAAACAAGGAGAAATTGACCCTTCCCCCCTCCTTCCTTTCACCAACTCCTGGTGAATACAGATCCAAACCCCCTTGGATCTTAAAACAAGGAGAAATCAATCAGGTTCTTTAAAAGAAGGCTTTTAATTAAAGAAAAAGGTAAAAATCATCTCTGTAAAATCAGTATGGAAAATAACTTTACAGGTTAATCAAACTTAAAGAGCTCAAAGGACCCCCCTCTGTCTTAGGTTCAAAGTATAGCAAACAAAGATAAACACTCTAGTAAAAGGTACATTTACAAGTTGAGAAAACAAAGTAAATCTAAGACGCCTTGCCTGGCTTTTACTTACAATTTTGAAAATAAGAGAGACTTGTTTAGAAAGATGGGGAGAACCTGGATTGATGTCTGGTCCCTCTCAGTCCCAAGAGCGAACCACCCCTTAAAACAAAGAGCACACACAAAAGCCTCCCCCCCCCCCAAGATTTGAAAGTATCTTGTCCCCTTATTGGTCTTTTGGGTCAGGTGTCAGCCTGGTTACCTGAGCTTCTTAACCCTTTACAGGTAAAAGGATTTTGGAGTCTCTGGCCAGGAGGGATTTTAGTACTGTACACAGGAGAGCTGTTACCCTTCCCTTTATAGTTATGACACATGGGGATTGGTCTGTGCTCACTTTTTAACCAATTGGTTAGTATATTATTCTAAAGCCTCCCGAGAAAAGGGGGTGAAGGGGCTTGGGGGAATATTTTGGGGAAACAGGGACTCCAAGTGGCCCCTTTTCCTGGATTTTTTTCAAAATAACTTGGTGGTGGCAGCAATACCGTCCAAGGACAAGGAAAGGGATTTGTGCCTAGGGGAAGTTTTAACCTAAACTGGTAGAAATAAGCTTTGGGGGTCTTTCATGCGAGTCCCCACAGCTGTACTCCAGAGTTCAGAGTGGGTAGGGAACCCTGACACACACTAAACCGGTCTTTGCAGGAGCACTCTGTGCCTGGCCCTTCGGTTCGTATTCCTAGCAATGTGGTCTGGAATTTGAGGAGGATGGGGAAATGCTGGATCCGTGAGGGATGCTATGGATGGGTGAGGGGGTCTTGGAGTGGAGGAGCTGGGCCCATCACAAGTTATAGAGTCATAGAGTTTTAGGCCAGAAGGGACCTCTGTGTCATCTAATCCATCCTGTGTATCACAAGGCACTAACCACCCATCCTCCGCACACCACGCCTAACACCCAGAACTAGCCCAAAGTAGAACAGCCCTTGGGAAATTAACCTATTGTGTGCCACCGGGAGAGAATTGGAGGGACCCAGATGCCCCAATACCCAAGGCCCTGCAATCCAGGGAACTGGTTAAATGGCATATGCCCAAGTGAACCTAACAAGTGACCTGCACCCCATGCTGCAGAGGAAGGCAAAAAAGCCCCAAGATCCAAGACAATCTGATCTGGGGGAAAATGTGTTCCTTCCCTGAGTGTATGAGCTAGGCCCACCAGCCAAGTACTGAGGCCATGCTACACTACAGAGTTTTGGGGCAATAGGCAGCTTTTGATGGCAAAACAGTGGAGGTCTACACACTGCAATGCCACTTTTGGTGACAAAACCCTTCAGTTTTTTTGACAAAGTGCCAATGTAGACATCACACTTGATTTCATCACTTTCATTGGCCCCCAGAAGGTGTCACACAATGTCCCCCCGACCACTCTGGTCAGCAGTTCCAACTCCACTGCCCTGAAACCAGGTAAACAATCATCTGCCCCTCCCCCTTTAAAGTCCCTGGAATTTTTGAAATTCCACTTCCTGTTTGCTTGGCATGGAGAGCTCACATCACGTCTTCCCAGCTGACCATGGCGGCTCTGCGCAGCAGATGATCTCATGCTTGGACCACTGCCGAGCTGCTAGATCTGCTCAGAATTTGGGGAGAGGAGGCTGTGCAGTCCCAGATGTGCTCCAGCTGTAGGAATTTCGATACCGAGATGGAGCAAGGAGGACGTGTTCCAGAAGCTGCTGCAATACTCAGATGCAGAAAAGAGAGAACACATGGCGTGGAGGGAAATTGAAAGGCAGGACAGAAAAGAAAATAAGGCCTTCATTAAGGACCCTACTGAGGATGATTAAAGTTATGGGGGAGCAAACTGAGATGCTGAAGTCCCTCAGAACACTCCAGACTGAGCAGATGTTTGTCCACCCTCCCCTTCAGCACATTCAGAACTCTTTCCCATGTCCTGATCAAACTCCGCCCATGCATTCCTTTCCTGGAGTTCTCGCTGTGCTGTTCACTCTACCCCCACAGACACTTTTTCAAATGATACGAACATAAGACCATAAGAACGGCCAAACATCCATCTAGCCTGGTATCCTGTCTTCTGACAGTGGCCAGTGCCAGGTGCCTCAGAGGGAATGAACAGAACAGGGAATCATCAAGTGATCCATTCCCTGTTGCTCATTCCCAGATTCTGGCAAACAGAGGCTAGGGGACACCATCCCTGCCCATCCTGGCTAACAGGATGGACCTATCCTTCATGCATTTATCTAGTGCATCTCTGAACCCTGTTATAGTCTCGGCCTTCACAACATCATCTAGCAAGGAGTTTCAGAGGTTGAGTGTGTTATGTGAAAAAAATACTTCCTTTTTTTTTGTTTTAACCTGCCGCCAATTAATTTCATTTGGTGACCCCTAGTTCTTGTGTCATCAGAATGAATAAACAACACTTCCTTATTTCCTTTCTCCACACCAGTCATGATTTTATAGACCTCAATCATATCCCCCCTTAGTCATCTCTTTTCCAAGCTGAGAAGTCCAAGTCTTATTAATCTCTCCTCATACAGAAGCTGTTCCATACCTCTAATCAATTTTGTTGCTCTTTTTTGAACTTTTTCCGGTTCCAAGCCAGGTGCCCCAGAGGGTGTTCCCAGCTAATGTGGACGTCCATTCCCAGCTAAGTGTGGATGCGCTCTGCCAACAGGGGGAGTGTATTGTGAATATACAATACTGATTGTCTTATACCGCTTTTTGATCATTAACAAAACATTTGCTGGCTAAACTCTGAAGTGTAGACAAGGCCTGAGAAAGAGAATTTTCAGAACCACCCCAGAGCACTGGCCACCCACAGGCACTGCCCCATGTCCAGCCATCGTGATCTCTAGGGACAACGAACAAAGAATGTCAGCCATAGTTAGAGGATGGGGGACTCTCTCCTGGGAAGCAGTGGCTCTAAAAGAGATTTGGAGGTCATGGGTGATAATCAGTTGAACATGAGCTTCCAGTGTGATGCTGTGGCCAAAAGGTCTATTCTAATCCTGGGGTGTATAAACAGGGAGATCTGAAGCAGGAGTAGAGAGGTTATTTTACCTCTGTATTTGGCCCTGATGTGACTGCTGCTGCAATCCTGGGTCCAGTTCTGATGTTCGCAATACAAGGAGGATGTTGATCAATTGGATAGGGTTCAAAGAAGAGTCACGAGAAAGATTAAAGAATTAGAGTAGTTGCCATAGAATGATAGACCTCTGGGAGCTCAATCTATTTCATTTAACAAAGAGAAAGTTAATGGGTGACTTGATTACAGTCTCTAAATATCTATATAGGAAAAAATGTCTAATAATGGGCTCATCAGTTTAGCAGAGAGCAGATGAACATGATCCAATGGCTATCAGGCCACTGGCAGAGGAGGATATGGTTCTGTCACAGGGAGGACACTAGCTGCTGGTTTCTTCTGGAAACAGGCAGTGCTCCATCCTACTCCCAACCAACCCAACTTAGTGATGAAGAATCGATTGTGACATTGTACCACTCACAAATCACACAGAGAAGGGCACCAGCAAATCTCACAAGCCACCAGCTTCGCATCTCTGGAATATACCATATTTCCCTGGTCAGAAGCCTGCTGGTGGACCCTGCATCTGCCTAGCCATAGCGGGGGGCTGGCGGAATCTGCAGCTGTCCAGCCACCACAAAGAGCAGGGGACCCCCACAACTTCTGAGTCGCAATGGGCAGTGGGGACTCCCCGCAGCTATCAGCTGCCCGGGGGGTGATGGGACTCTACAGCATCCCAGCCCCATGAGCAGAGGGATCCTGGCGCTCCCAGGCACCGCAGCGGTGTGGGACCCAAGAGCCCAGCAGCAGTGGGTGCTGAACCCGCCTACCCATTTTGTCAGGGATATTTGTAGTGAAAGTCAGGGACAGGTCACGGGCTTCTGTGAATTGTTGTTTATTGCCCGTGGCCTGTCCATGACTTTTACTAAAAAAATCTGTGATAAAACTTAGCCTTAATTATAAGTGGAAGGCATACAAGGTCAGAGATAGTTACCAAAGAAAATAAAAGGTAAGCACACAGTTTAAATCTTAAACCTTATTATACTAGGCAGTATTTGTATCAAGCAATTTTTCTCACCCCGCTGGATGTTGCAGGTAGGTTATAGATTTAAATACACAGGCTTCCCCTTTAAGCCTGGGATCAGTCTCCTCAGTTCAAGTCTTTGTCTTCCCAGTGTTCTTGTTGCTTCCAGTGCAGGTGGGGGAGGAGAAATGCAAAAGCATGATGCCACTGTCCCCTATTTTATATCCTCAGTCCATGTGCCTGGAAAACACTGGCCCAGACATGTCCTGGTGGGAAATGCTGTGTCACGGAGTTGAGCAATCCCCTCTTGTGTGATGCTTGCACAGCCCTCTTACAGCATTGCAAGAGCCCTTGTTTACAACACCCCCGCTGATTAATGGTCGCTTAACACCCTCCTGGGAATGGATCACCACCTTTGTTGTCACTGGGGAACTAGTAGTAGTCACTCTCAAACTTACAACATATTTCAGTAACAACCATACAGCAAAATCTCATACCTTCATACACACTAATGATATACATATTTGGACAGAACAATGGGTTTCAGCAGATCATGACCTTTCGTATGATATCTTCCATGGCATGCTTTGTATGAAATACGAGCATTGTGCAGCAGGAATCATCACTGTAAACAGGAAAGTAATCAAGGAATGTGACAAATATATGTATCTGGGTCAGCAACTGAATAGAGACAACTCATTTGAAGGGGAATGAAGTAAGAGGAGAAAGGTGGGGTGGGCAAGTTTCAACAAAATAAAGACGTCTCTAACGGATGATGACCTGCCCATGAAGAAAAGGAAAGAACTGTTTAACTGCACTGTTCTGCCAGCAATTATATACGGAGCGGAAAGCTGGTGAATGATGAAAGCAGAGGAAGAAAAATTCGCTGTCACCCAGAGAGTAATGGAAAGGCGAATGTGTAAGATATCACTCCATGATCACATACCGAATGAAGGCATCAGAAGGCGAACAGAGGTGACTGATGTAGTGCAGGCGATGTACGACACAAAGCGGAGATGGGCGGGTCATGTAGTCCGCGAGAAAAACAATAGGTGGACAACCTGCATCCGAGACTGGATCACCAGAGACCACAAGCGACCGCTAGGCAGACCAAAAACAAGCTGGGACAGAAATAGAAAGAACGTGATGCTGTTCCAGGAAGAAGGACTGCTAAGCAGAGATGGGGTCCAGCGATCGAGGAAGCGGAAGAGCATATTTGGATACAGACTAGCTGATCTAGTGAGGAGGGTTTAAACTGCTTTGAAGGGGGCAGATGACAAAAGAGCACAGGTAAGCCCAAGACATGGAAACTTCAGACAAGGGGCGGAATGGGGGGGGGAGGGGAGCATGGGCCGTTATAGCAGGGATAAGGAGAGAACAGAGAGGACATAGGGGGAAATCAAATCAGTATCTTAGATCTCTGTATACAAATGCGAGAAGTATGGGGAATAAGTAGGAAGAACTTGAAATGCTAGTTAATAAACAAAACTCTGACATAGTTGTCATCACAGAGACTTGGTGGGATAATACGCATGACTAGAATATTGGTATAGAAGGGTACAGCTTGCTCAGGAAGGACAGGCAGGGAAAAAGGGAGGAGGTGTTGCCTTATATATTAAAAAATGTATACACTTGTACTGAGATTTATATGGAAATAAGAGACAGACTGATTGAAAGTCTCTGGGTAAGGATAAAAGGGGTAAAAAACAAGGGTGATGTCATGGTAGGGGTCTACTACAGACCACCTAACCAGGAAGAAGAGGTGGATGAGGCGTTTTTTTAACAACTAATAAAATCACCCAAAGCACGGGACTTAGTAATTATGGGGGACTTCGACTACCCAGACATCTGTTGGAAAACAATACAGCAGGGCACAGATTACCCAAGCTCTTGGAATGTATTGGAGACAATTTTTTAATTCAGAAAGTGGAGAAAGCTACTAGGGGAGAGGCTGTTCTAGATTTTGACAAATAGGAAGGAACTGGTTGAGAATTTTAAAGTGGAAGGAAGCTTATGTGAAAGTAATCTTGAAATGGTAGAGTTCATGATTTTAAGGAATCGTAGGAGGGAAAACAGCACAATAAAGACAATGGATTTCATGAAGGCAGACTTTAGCAAAATCAGAGAGTTCGTAGGTTAGATACCATGGGAAGCAAGTGTAAGGAAAAACAATTTTAAAAAGTTGGCATTTTTTCAAAGAGACGTTATTAAGGGCACAAGAGCAAACTATCCCACTGCAAATGAAAGAAAGGAACTATGGGAAGAGACCACCGTGGCTTAACCAGAAGCTCTTCAGTGACCTGAAATTCAAAAAAGAGGCCTACAAAAAGTGGAAACTAGGTCAAATTACAAAGGATGAAAATGAACAAACAACACAAGTATGTAGGGGGGAAAATAGAAAAGCCAAGCTGCAATACAAAAGTAAACTACTTAGAGACATAAAGGGTAACAAGAAAACATTCTATAACTACTTTAGAAGCAAGAGGAAGATGAAGGACAGGGTAGGCCATTACTCAATGACGGGGGAATGAATAACAGAAAATGTGGAAATGGCAGAAGTGTTAAATGACTTTTTTTGTTTCGGTTTTCACTAAAAAGGTTGGTAACGATTGGACGTCTAACATAGTGAATGCCAGTGAAAATGAGGTAGGATCAGAGGCTAAAATAGGGAAAGAAGAAGGTTAAAATTACTTAGACAAGTTATGTCTTTATGTCACCAGGGCCTGATGACATGCATCCTAGAATACTCAAGGAGCTGACTGAGGAGATATCTGAGCCATTAGCGATTATCTTTGAAAAGTCATGGAAGACAGGGGAGATTCCAGAGGGCTGGAAAAGAGCAAATATAGTGCCCATCTATTGTGACGGGTTGGACCCCTTGGGAAGCCACCTGATGTGCTGAGATATCACTAAAAACAATGAGGAGTCTTTTTGGCACCTTAGAGACTAACAAATTTATTTGGGAATAAGCTTTCATGGGCTAGAACCCACTTCATCAGATGAATTGAGTGGGTTCTAGCCCACAAAAGCTTATTCCCAAATAAATTTGTTAGTCTCTAAGATGCCACAAGGACTCCTAGTCTGTATCAGCAAAAACAACGAACATGGTTACAGCTCTGAGATATCAATGAGTCTATCTGTTCTGCCGCCATGGGCCCCCTTTAACCTGTCTTGCTGAGCCAGGCTCTTAAAACCTCCTCTAACCCACACACAGGCAGGGCCACACCCAGCTGCAGATCAGCTCTGGGCAGACTCAGCTTAAGGGACTTACATATATGTACATATATCTCTGCCTCAACAAATAATCCAATTGCAAACAAAAAGAATTTCCTTTTATTAATCACAGTTTTGTTTTTCATGTTTATTTTTATTTTATATTCAAAGACAGAAAGGTTAAGGTAATATTAATATTAATAAAATGTCAATTTCTTGTTTGGGTTTTTATAAACTTGTTTGCACTTTTAAATTTAGTGATAAAAATGTCATAGCAAAAATGTTTAAACATAGCAAATTATGCATAAAGCTAACCAAACCATTGCAACAGGTTCCCACCTTTTCAACACGCTTCCACCTTTGCCTCCTAAACACAACCAAGTGTCAGAAAATTTAGTACCTTCAAATCATTTGCATTGGCCTGTATTTAAAATTCATTTTGGTTTAATTTTTATTCTCTTTTAAGTTATGTTAAAGGGAAGTAGTGGTTGCTAACATTTGTGCTTCTAAACAGTTAACAAAAGTGTAATTGGTATCACAAGCAAATTAACTCTAAAAAGCTTGATAAAATTATGTTACTAACTCTTTTGTTAAAACAAAGTGTTCAGCAAGGGAAAGCGATACACCTTCTCCTGGAAGATTGTGAGCATCTATTTTAGCTGTTAAGCATCACATTTAGTATAAAATATTAGTAATGTGTGACGTTGCACCCCATAATGCTTTATGGAAATATGCTTATGAATGTAAATATGACATAACGGGAATATGTTTTATGCTACATATGCCTTGTAACATATCTCTGCAAAGGTTATGATCTACTGAATATATTCATCCTATTTGTATGCATGTGTCATTTTTGCATTCGAAGTTAAGAATATTGGCTGTGTACTTGTTTGAGTTTAATTAGCCTTACTAAAGCATTTGGTCAGCTTCTTGAGAAAGAAGAAGTGCATCCGAAGAAGTGGGTATTCACCCACGAAAGCTTATGCTCCAATACGTCTGTTAGTCTATAAGGTGCCACAGGACTCTTTGTTGCTCTTTGAGAAAGGAATGTGCAAATTAACCTGTGACAACAAAGGTCGGTGGGTGGGGAAAGGGGCAGAAAAGAGAGCGACAGAATTAGCTCAAACAAAAAGGCCTCCTGGCAGAACTCCTGGGCCGGGTTAAGATCACGCCTGCTGCAGGAGAAGTGTGGGACCGGAAATCCGGGCACTGACATTGGTGTGCTGGAAATTCGATCTAACTGGTGCACACAGTAACGAGGGGCTGTTTCGCCTTCACCGGCTTCTGGGGTCCTTACAAGAAAAGAGATCAGGGGGGAGGGTGAAAATGACCAGAGGGGAGCTGCTGGGTCCCATGATGCTGGATGACTGACAGATGAGTAGGGGAAGCAGCAAGCTTCCCAATCATGGCTGCACCATCTCCTGGGACCCCAGACCTCCGTCATCCCGATCCTTACAGGGGGCCTGACCAGACCGGGCCGGAAGGAGGGACCCAGATGACATCACCTCATCAGCAGCTCCAGCCTAATCCTGGACACTGCTTGGGATATGAGACATCATCTCCCCCGTTCCCCCAAAGCGTGTCCTGCTCCTTCCCTGCCTCGTTTCTCCTCTTTCCTCTCCCTCCTGTTCCTTCCCTGCCTGGTTTCTCCTCGTTCCTCTCCCTCCTGCTCCTTCCCTGCCTCGTTTCTCCTCTTTCCTCTCCTGCTCCTGCTCCTTCCCTGCCTCGTTTCTCCTCTTTCCTCTCCTGCTCCTGCTCCTTCCCTGCCTCGTTTCTCCTCTTTCCTCTCCTGCTCCTGCTCCTTCCCTGCCTCGTTTCTCCTCTTTCCTCTCCTGCTCCTGTTCCTTCCCTGCCTCGTTTCTCCTCGTTCCTCTCCTGCTCCTGCTCCTTCCCTGCCTCGTTTCTCCTCTTTCCTCTCCCTCCTGCTCCTTCCCTGCCTCGTTTCTCCTCGTTCCTCTCCTGCTCCTGCTCCTTCCCTGCCTCATTTCTCCTCTTTCCTCTCCCTCCTGCTCCTTCTCTGCCTCGTTTCTCCTCTTTCCTCTCCTGCTCCTGCTCCTTCCCTGCCTCGTTTCTCCTCTTTCCTCTCCTGCTCCTGCTCCTTCTCTGCCTCGTTTCTCCTCTTTCCTCTCCTGCTCCTTGCTCCTTCTCTGCCTCGTTTCTCCTCGTTCCTCTCCCTCCTGCTCCTTCCCTGCCTCGTTTCTCCTCTTTCCTCTCCTGCTCCTGCTCCTTCTCTGCCTCGTTTCTCCTCTTTCCTCTCCCTCCTGCTCCTTCTCTGCCTCGTTTCTCCTCTTTCCTCTCCTGCTCCTTGCTCCTTCTCTGCCTCGTTTCTCCTCTTTCCTCTCCTGCTCCTGCTCCTTCCCTGCCTCGTTTCTCCTCTTTCCTCTCCTGCTCCTGCTCCTTCTCTGCCTCGTTTCTCCTCGTTCCTCTCCTGCTCCTGCTCCTTCCCTGCCTCGTTTCTCCTCGTTCCTCTCCCTCCTGCTCCTTCCCTGCCTCGTTTCTCCTCGTTCCTCTCCTGCTCCTGTTCCTTCCCTGCCTCGTTTCTCCTTGTTCCTCTCCCTCCTGTTCCTGTTCCTTCCCTGCCTCATTTCTCCTCTTTCCTCTCCCTCCTGCTCCTTCTCTGCCTCGTTTCTCCTCGTTCCTCTCCTGCTCCTGTTCCTTTCCTGCCTCGTTTCTCCTCTTTCCTCTCCCTCCTGCTTCTTCCCTGCCTCGTTTCTCCTCTTTCCTCTCCCTCCTGCTCCTTCTCTGCCTCGTTTCTCCTCGTTCCTCTCCCTCCTGCTCCTTCCCTGCCTCGTTTCTCCTCTTTCCTCTCCTGCTCCTGCTCCTTCCCTGCCTCGTTTCTCCTCTTTCCTCTCCCTCCTGCTCCTTCCCTGCCTCGTTTCTCCTCTTTCCTCTCCCTCCTGCTCCTTCCCTGCCTCGTTTCTCCTCGTTCCTCTCCTGCTCCTGCTCCTTCCCTGCCTCGTTTCTCCTCTTTCCTCTCCCTCCTGCTCCTTCTCTGCCTCGTTTCTCCTCTTTCCTCTCCTGCTCCTGCTCCTTCCCTGCCTCGTTTCTCCTCTTTCCTCTCCTGCTCCTGCTCCTTCTCTGCCTCGTTTCTCCTCGTTCCTCTCCTGCTCCCGCTCCTTCTCTGCCTCGTTTCTCCTCGTTCCTCTCCCTCCTGCTCCTTCTCTGCCTCGTTTCTCCTCTTTCCTCTCCCTCCTGTTCCTTCCCTGCCTCGTTTCTCCTCGTTCCTCTCCTGCTCCTGCTCCTTCTCTGCCTCATTTCTCCTCTTTCCTCTCCTGCTCCTGTTCCTTCCCTGCCTCGTTTCTCCTCTTTCCTCTCCCTCCTGCTCCTTCCCTGCCTCGTTTCTCCTCTTTCCTCTCCCTCCTGCTCCTTCTCTGCCTCGTTTCTCCTCTTTCCTCTCCTGCTCCTGTTCCTTCCCTGCCTCGTTTCTCCTCTTTCCTCTCCTGCTCCTGCTCCTTCTCTGCCTCGTTTCTCCTCGTTCCTCTCCTGCTCCTGCTCCTTCTCTGCCTCGTTTCTCCTCGTTCCTCTCCCTCCTGCTCCTTCTCTGCCTCGTTTCTCCTCTTTCCTCTCCCTCCTGTTCCTTCCCTGCCTCGTTTCTCCTCGTTCCTCTCCTGCTCCTGCTCCTTCTCTGCCTCATTTCTCCTCGTTCCTCTCCTGCTCCTGCTCCTTCTCTGCCTCATTTCTCCTCTTTCCTCTCCTGCTCCTGTTCCTTCCCTGCCTCGTTTCTCCTCTTTCCTCTCCTGCTCCTGTTCCTTCCCTGCCTCGTTTCTCCTCGTTCCTCTCCCTCCTGCTCCTTCCCTGCCTCGTTTCTCCTCGTTCCTCTCCTGCTCCTTCCCTGCCTCATTTCTCCTCTTTCCTCTCCCTCCTGCTCCTTCTCTGCCTCGTTTCTCCTCTTTCCTCTCCTGCTCCTGCTCCTTCCCTGCCTCGTTTCTCCTCTTTCCTCTCCTGCTCCTGCTCCTTCTCTGCCTCGTTTCTCCTCTTTCCTCTCCTGCTCCTGCTCCTTCCCTGCCTCGTTTCTCCTCGTTCCTCTCCCTCCTGCTCCTTCCCTGCCTCGTTTCTCCTCGTTCCTCTCCTGCTCCTGTTCCTTCCCTGCCTCGTTTCTCCCCCTCCTGTTCCTGTTCCTTCCCTGCCTCATTTCTCCTCTTTCCTCTCGCTCCTGCTCCTTCTCTGCCTCGTTTCTCCTCGTTCCTCTCCTGCTCCTGCTCCTTCCCTGCCTCGTTTCTCCTCTTGCCTCTCCTGCTCCTGTTCCTTCCCTGCCTCGTTTTTCCTCTTTCCTCTCCTGCTCCTGCTCCTTCTCTGCCTCGTTTCTCCTCGTTCCTCTACTGCTCCTGCTCCTTCTCTGCCTCGTTTGTCCTCGTTCCTCTCCCTCCTGCTCCTTCTCTGCCTCGTTTCTCCTCTTTCCTCTCCCTCCTGTTCCTTCTCTGCCTCGTTTCTCCTCGTTCCTCTCCTGCTCCTGCTCCTTCCCTGCCTCGTTTCTCCTCTTTCCTCTCCTGCTCCTGTTCCTTCCCTGCCTCGTTTCTCCTCTTTCCTCTCCTGCTCCTGCTCCTTCTCTGCCTCGTTTCTCCTCGTTCCTCTCCTGCTCCTGCTCCTTCTCTGCCTCGTTTCTCCTCGTTCCTCTACTGCTCCTGCTCCTTCTCTGCCTCGTTTCTCCTCGTTCCTCTCCCTCCTGCTCCTTCTCTGCCTCTTTTCTCCTCTTTCCTCTCCCTCCTGTTCCTTCCCTGCCTCGTTTCTCCTCGTTCCTCTCCTGCTCCTGCTCCTTCTCTGCCTCATTTCTCCTCTTTCCTCTCCTGCTCCTGTTCCTTCCCTGCCTCATTTCTCCTCTTTCCTCTCCTGCTCCTGTTCCTTCCCTGCCTCGTTTCTCCTCTTTCCTCTCCTGCTCCTGTTCCTTCCCTGCCTCGTTTCTCCTCGTTCCTCTCCCTCCTGCTCCTTCCCTGCCTCGTTTCTCCTCGTTCCTCTCCCTCCTGCTCCTTCTCTGCCTCGTTTCTCCTCTTTCCTCTCCTGCTCCTGTTCCTTCCCTGCCTCATTTCTCCTCTTTCCTCTCCTGCTCCTGTTCCTTCCCTGCCTCGTTTCTCCTCTTTCCTCTCCTGCTCCTGCTCCTTCTCTGCCTCGTTTCTGCTCGTTCCTCTCCTGCTCCTGCTCCTTCTCTGCCTCGTTTCTCCTCTTTCCTCTCCCTCCTGCTCCTGTTCCTTCCCTGCCTCGTTTCTCCTCTTTCCTTTCCCTTCTGTCTAACAGAGTCTGGCTTAGCCAGCCAAGACTGCGTAGTTTGGAACACTGCTGTGAACCTGTGACCAGAAAGAGTCGGCTAAAAGCAGTGCCCTGAACCAGTGGTTCTCAGCAAGCGGTACATGTATCCCTGGGGGTACGCAGAGCTCTTCCATGGGGTACATCAACTCATCTAGAGAGTTGCCTAGTTTTACAACAGGCTGCATAAAAAGCTCTAGCGAAGTCAGTACCAACTAAAATTTCATACAGACAATGACTTGTTTATACTGCTCTGTATACTCTACACTGAAATGTTCGTAGAATATTTATATTCCAATTGATTTGTTTTATAATTATATGATAAAGAGGAGAAAGTCAACCATTGTTCAGTAACAGTGTGGCTGTAACACTTCTGTATTTTTACGTCTGGTTTTGTCAGCAAGTAGTTTTTAAGTGAGGTGAAACTTGGGGTATGCAAGACAAATCAGCCTCCCAAAAGGGGAACAGTCATCTGGAAAGGTTGAGAGCCACTGCCCTAAACTCCCTGATGCTGGTACAAGTTGCCGGTCTCAGAGAGGCTGATCAGACCGGGTGCTGGGCCTGTATTTTCCCGGCAGTGAGGTTGCAAGTGCGAGTCAGCACCAGAGGCAGAAGCCGCGTTTTCTCTCTTTGCTGTTCTTTCCTCTCCCCTTTTGTGTTTGTCTTGTTTTGGCTTCTGGGAGCCGATACTGGATTTTAACAACAGCAGCAGCAATGCCAGCTCCAGTCCAGCTCCATGACTTCTCTTTTCTCTGAAAGGGAACAGACACCATTGTTACAACTACGTAAGAGACTGCCAGACAAGGGGTTTTTCCTTCTAAAGGCTCGCTGCAGCTAAAGGGAAAGGGAACCCGGGATGCTGTTGAAATGAACGCCTTACTCAATACTTTACATTTCAAATGGTGTAACTGGGTTTCCTTCTTTGCTGTATCTTAACGAAAGGGTGCAAAGGAGTTGTCAGGGTTTGTTCGCCATGTACTAAGCAGGTGGAGGTCTCTGTGTACTGTGACAAAGCTCTGTCCTTGTCTCCGTGGGTCCTGCATTTCCTGATGGATTTCGCTAGCCTCAGAGTCTCACTGTGACCCTCCCCTTAACCCTTCTCTCTGTAGAGACAAGGGTCACAGTCTACTGAGCCATTTTCATCATAAGCCAGCAAGGGAGGTGAGGAGAAGCTATCCTCCCTTGCACAGTCTCTGTTGTCTCCCAGTCTCAGTGATTAATCAGGGGGCAAAGGGGGGGGAGCCCGGGCCCACCCTCTACTCCGGGCTCCAGCCCAGGGACCGTGTAACGGTGTTGGGTCTCACCACCTGGCGCCTCCTGCTGGTTGCTTCTGGGAATTAGCTCAGTCCAGTGGAGCGCCTTCTCTCGGTGGTGTCCCGTCCGTTGTCTCGCCCCTGGTTGGCGTCTGAGCCCGTGTCGCTCTCCAGCTCGCGGCGTCCTCTTCAGGACCACTGCCCTCCGGCAGTGCCCCTCATTCCATCCACACCCCCTTCCTGGGGGGGGGGGGGTGTTGATCAGCAGTCTCTCTTCGCCCCAGCCACCATGTCCAACCACAAACCCCAAAGTCTAATCCCTCTTGTCAGGGATCTGGCGTAGTCCATGATGGCCGCTCCCTATGGCCGATGGCTGGGTGTACTGCAAGGGGCGAAGGGGGGCCCCAGGCCCTCCCTCTACTCTGGGTCCCAGCCCAGGGACCCTCTGGCGGCAGCCTTGCTGTCCTCCTCTTCCCTCCATCTGTCCACTTCCCTGGGCCACTTCCCGTACGGCCCCTTGCACCCGCTAGGCCCTTCCCTTCAGGGCCTGCAGCCTGGCAGGCTAGAGCGCCCTTTTGCTCCCCGAGCCTGCCCAGCACTGCGCTGTCCGTGGTGCTAATCTCCTACCTCTGGAGACTGACCTTCCCCTCTCCAAGGCCTGGGACAGACTGACTGCTCTCTCCCTGAGCAGCCTTTTATAGGGCTGAGCCTGGCCCTGATTGGCTGCCTCCAATCCGGGCCCTGATTGGCTCCCAATAAGCCCTTCTCCCATTGGCTCTCCGCTTGATACCGGCTGCCATCTAGACATGGAGCCATTGATCACTACTCGTTGAGTCCGATGATCTAGCCAGCTTTCTATCCACCTTATAGTCCATTCATCCAGCCCATACTTCTTTAACTTGCTGGCAAGAATACTGTGGGAGACTGTATCAAAAGCTTTGCTAATGTCAAGGAAAAATACATCCACTGCTTTCCCCTCATCCATGTTATCTCATCATAGAAGGCAATTAGCTTAGTCACTTTCCTCTCCTCTAAGTTCCTGATCACTTTCCTCTCCTCTAAGTGCTTCAGAATTGATTCCTTGAGGACCTGCTCCATGATTTTTCCAGGGACTGAGGTGAGGCTGACTGGCCTGTAGTTCCCCGGATCCTCCTTCTTTCCTTTTTTAAAGCTGGGCACTACATTAGCCTTTTTCCAGTCATCCGGGACCTCCCCCGATCGCCATGAGTTTTCAAAGATAACATTACATTATTTGTTTATAATATTTATCATGTTGTAAACATGCTAAATTAATCTGTGTATTAAATTTGGGTTATTAAAAACAAGAGAAATGTAAAAAAACAAAAACAGTTCTGGTGCATTAGGACCCAGCCCTGAGTGAGCAACTTACCCAACCTACAATGAGGTAACAAAGTTCCAGCTCATTGCCTCTGGGCAGGGGGCAGAGGAGCTCTCAGCTTTCTGGGGTAACCAGGCTCCTCTGACTCTCTCTGTGGCCGGACAGAGCTCCGTATGGTTTGGCCTTTGCATTAGGCTTGGCCAGCTGCTGCTGTGCTGGGCAAGGCTGCTGCTGTCTTCTGCCTTTATGTTTAATTATTGTATTAAAAAACTGTTAAAGCACAAGGGTTTAGGAAAGGCGAGTATGGCAAAGTGATAGGACTTGGGGTGTCTGACCTCAGACAAGTCCCTGTGTTACCTGGGGTTCTTTCAACCCAAAGCTCTTGGTAACTTTTACTCTGTGCAAGGTGGTGTCAGGAAATAAATCAGGGGAGACACGGCCGTCCGACCGATAGATGGCTGGCACAAACAGGACAACACAAGACTGCTTTCACTTAAAGCTAATTTTTACTTAGCCCTGGTCTACACTGGGGGGGGGGGAATCAATCTAAGATACGCAACTTCGGCTACGAGAATATGACGTATCTTAGATCGACTTACCTCGCATCCTCATGGCGCGGGGTCGACGGCCGTGGCTCCCCCGTCGATTCCGCTTCCGCCTCTCAGCAGTGGTGGAGTTCCGGAGTCGACGGCAGAGCGATCGGGGATCGATTTATCATGTCTACACTAGATGCGATAAATCGATCCCCGATAGATCGATCCGGCGGGTAGTGAACACCTGCCCTTAGTCTCAAGCACTTACACACGTCTGCAACAAGTTAATAAAACACCCCCAACCCTTGATAATTACCAAAGCTGAGTGTGGCTTTCGAGTGACACAGCGGCGGACTTCCGGTGGTCAAATCTTCCGTCTCCCAGTGGGGACCGCAAGATGTATCCAGAGTGAGAGTCCAAAAAGAGTCCAAAAGAGTCCCCAACCGAGTCCAACTACCTCAAGCTTTTCCCCCTTATTTATACATTAGTAATAGAATGACATGTCCCTTAAAGAAAACTTGTCAAGTAAGCAGTTTCAATGGTCAGGCAAGAGGATTCTTCTGATTATTGATTGACCAGGTGTGGGTTTTTCCAGAGTCTGCAGCCTTGAGACCCCAATAGACATTCCTGGGGCACATCCTGCTCTTTTAAAACGCATGTATCAGCAACTTCAACACAATTCTTATCAGGAAGGACGCGGGGTCAAGCTGCCCTTTCTGTGGCACCCCAAACCCCCTCCCCTCCTGCCTTGGTCAAGCTGAGACTGCTGAATGGCCAATTTACAGCTTGCTGACGAGGCTGCCTTTAACAATAAGCTGTAGTGGTTTCAGGCACTTTACCGGTTTGCCAAAGTCTCCCCGTACACCCGGGGCCTCATTCTCAGGGGATGACCTGACACCTATCAGCCCTCGCCCCCCACCTAGGGATGTTGCACAAGACCTTCCAACCCCTACCTTGTTGAAGCAGAGATGGCATTAGGGGTGGGGGAGCCCCCATGGCAGATCAGGGATGGCAGGAGAGATGGGGGAGCCCCCACGGTGGATCAGGGAGGGCAGGAGAGATGGGGGAGCCCTGACGCAAAGCAGGGAGGCAGGAGGGGTTGGGAACCCCCCACAGAGGATCAGGGAGGGCACAAGGGGTGGGGGAGACCACACAGAAAAGCAAGGAGGCAGGGAAGGTGGGGGAGCACCATGGAAGATCAGCGAGGGCAGGAGGGGTGGGGGAGACCCCACAGCAGATCAGTGAGGGCAGAAGGGGTGGGGGAGTCCCTACGGCAGAGCAGGGACGATAGAAGGGGTGGGAGATGCCCATGGCAGGGAAGGGAGGGTATATGTGATTGGGAGCCCACACAGAAGGCCAGGGATTTAGGAGGAGTGGGGAGCCACCATGGCAGGTCAGGAAGGGCAGGGGGGTGGGAGAAGCCGCATGGCAGAGCAGGGATGATAGGAGGGGTTGGGGAGTCCCCACAGTGGAAGATGGAGGGCAGGAGGGATGAGGGAACTGGGGTGGGGGAGCCCTCATGGCAGATCAGGAAAGGGTGGGGGAGCACTCTTGGCATAGCAGGGAGGGTGGGAGGGGTGGAGAGAACCCCCATGGTGGAGCAGGCCAGTGTGGCAGGGAGCTGATAAACAGTCTAATCTCCAGCAAAGCTCACCCTTGCTGCAGCCGTGGGGTAACACAGGGGCCCACAGCTCTGGGTGTCCCCAGCGGAACATTCCAACCATGGGACGGGTTTTTTTCCAGTAGGGTCCTGCAGGGGTCAGTTCTCGGCCCTACACTAGTTAACATTGTTATCAGAAACCTGGAAGGAAACATTAATTCATCACTGATAAGTCCATGGGTCCAGATTTAATGCACACGAGGGTACTGAGGGAATTGGCTGATGTGATTGCAGAGCCATTGGCCATTATCTTTGAAAACTCGTGGCAAATGGGTGAGGTCCCAGACGATAGGAAAAAGGCAAATATAGTGCCCATCTTTAAAAAAAAGTAAGGAGACCCCGGAGAATTACAGACTGGTCAGCCTCAGTTCAGTACCTTGAAAAGTCATGCAGCAGGTCCTCAAGGAAACCATTCTGAAGCACTTGGAGGACAGGAAAGTGATCAGGATTCACCAAGGGCAAGTCATGCCTGACCAACCTGATTGCCTTCTATGATGAGCCAACTGGCTCTGTGGATTTGGGGAAAGCAGTGAACGTCATATATCTTGACTTTAGCAAAGCTTTTGATACGGTCTCCAACAGTATTCTTTCCAGCAAGTTAAAAAAGTATGGATTGGATGAATGGACTATAAGGTGGATAGAAAATTGGCTAGATTATGGGGCTCAATGGGTAGTGATCAATGGCTCGATGTCTAGTTGGCAGCCGGTATCAAGTGGAGTGACCCAGCAGTGGGTCCTGAGGCCGGTTTTGTTCAACGTCTTTATTAATGATCTGGATGATGGGATAAATTGCACCCTCAGCAAGTTTGCAGATGACACTAAGCTGCGGGGAGAGGTAGATATGCTGGAGGGTAGGGATAGGGTCCAGAGTGACCTAGACAAATTGGAGGATTGGGCCAAAAGAAATCTGATGAGGTTCAACAAGGACAAGTGGAAGAATCCCATGCACCGCTAGAGGCTGGGGACTGACTGGCTAAGCAGCAGTTCTGCAGAAAACGACCTGGGGATTACTAATTACTAATGCAGCATATTGGGCTGCATTAGTAGGAGCATTGCCAGCAGATCGAGGGAAGTGATTATTCCCCTCTATTTGGCACTGGTGACGCCACATCTGGAGTATTGCATTGAGTTTTGAGCCCCCCACTACAGAAAGGATGTGGACAAAGTGGAGAGTCCAGCAGAGGGCAACAAAATTTATCAGGGGCCTGGGGCACATGACGTACGAGGAGAGGCTGAGGGAACTGGGCTTGTTTAGTCTGCAGAAGAGAAGGGTGAGGGGGGATTTGATAGCAGCTTTCAACTACCTGAAGGGGGGTTCCAAAGAGGACGGACCTCGGCTGTTCTCAGTAGTGGCAGATGACACAAAAAAGAAGCAATTGTCTCAAGTTGCAGTGGGGTAGGACTAGGTTGGATATTAGGAAACACTATTTCACTAGGAGGGTGGTGAAGCACTGGAATGGATTACATAGGGAGGTGGTGGAATCTCCGTCCTTAGTGGTTTTAAAGGCCCAGCTTGACAAAGCCCTGGCTGGGATGATTTAGTTGGGGTTGGTCCTGCTTTGAGCATGGGGTTGGACTAGATGACCTCCTGAGGTCTCTTCCAACCCTAATCTTCTATGCATCTATGATTCTAAGGTTGCAGGTGGCACAAAATTTGGGGGTAAATAATGAAGAGGGCATGTCACTGATAGAGAGCGATCTGGATCTCCTGGTAAACTTGGTGCAGCAAACAATTTGTGTCTCAGCATGGCTAAATGTAAATGCCGACATCTAGGAACACAGAATTCAGGCCAGACTTACAGGATCAGGGCCTCTGTCCTGGGAAGCAGGGACTCTGTAAAAGATTTGGGGGTGGGGGTGGGGGTGGGTAACCAGCTGAACATGAGCTCCCAGTGCAATGCTGTGGCCAAAAGGACTAATGCAAACCTGGGATACAAAAACAGGGGAATCTCAAGTAGGAGCAGCGAGGTTATTCTATGTCTGTGTTTGGCAGTGGTGCGATGGCTGGTGGAATCCTGTGCCCAGTTCTGGTGTCCACAGTTCAAGAAGGATGTTGATAATTTGAGAGGGGTCAGAGAAGATCCACGAGAAGGATTAAAGGATTAGAAAACCTGCCTACCACAAAGCCAGAGAAGCAAACGGAAGGTCCGGGGCTGAGCCGCAAACATGCCGCTTCTACGCGGAGCTGCATGCCATTCTAGGGGGTGCAGCCACCACTACCCCAACCGTGTGCTATGACTCCCTCACTGGAGAAACACACAGGGAAGCGGGTTCGGGGTACGAGGAAGATGAGGATGAAGATAATGTAAATAGCTCACAGCAGCAAGGAAGCGGAGAAACCGGTTTCCCCAACAGCCAGGATATGTTTATCACCCTGGACCTGGAACCAGTAACCCCCAAACTCACCCGAGACCCTGTGGGCACACAGGGGACCTCTGGTGAGTGTACCTTTGTAAATATTACACATGGTTTAAAAGCAAGCGTGTTTAATGATTAATGATTAATTTGCCCTGGCAATCGCGGCCAGTACAGCTACTGGAAAAGTCTGTTAACGTGTATGGGGATGGAACGGAAATCCTCCAGGGACATCTCCAGAAAGCTCTCCTTCATGTACTCCCAAAGCCTTTGCAAAAGGTTTCTGGGGAGGGCTGCCTTATCCCGTCCACCATGGTAGGACACTTTACCACCCCAGGCCAGTAGCACGTAGTCTGGAATCATTGCATAACAAAGCATGGCAGCGTATGGTCCCGGTGTTTGCTGGCATGCAGACAACATCCATTCCTTATCACTCTTTGTTATCCTCAGGAGAGTGATATCATTCACGGTCACCTGGTTGAAATGGGGCAATTTTATTAAGGGGACATTCAGAGGTGCCCCTTCCTGCTCTGCTGAACAGAAATATTCCCCGCTGTTAGCCACACGGTGGGGGGGGGGGGGGAGGGGTGAAGTGATCATCCCAGAGAATTGGGTGTGCGGGGGGGGATGGGAGTTAGTTGGGTTTGTGCTGCATGTTAACCCGGAAACTGCAGCCCCTCCTTTTACGTTGCAAACCCATTTTAAATGGCCAACCCAACGGGTGCTTGGTATGGGAAATGAGAGCGCTACTGTTTGAAACCATTCCCACATGTTAAGAAGGTTAAAAAAGCCAAAAGACTGTGTCTTACCATGGCTGCCTGCAAGCCGAAATCTGTTGCCTGGCACTGCGTGAGTGATCTCTCACACCAAACCGGCAAGCCCTCAATATAAGAGGAAAAATGCGACCTTGTAACGAAAGCACATGTGCTGTGTAATGTGAACAGCAAAATTTAACATGAAAGAGTGTACCCATTGTTCTCTAAAATGTGTCTTTTTTAACCACCTCTCCCTTCTCCTCCACCAGCTGCAAATGTTTCTCCTTCACAGAGGCTAGTGAAGATTAGGAGAAAATGGCGGACTCGGGATGATATGTTCACGGAGCTCCAGATGTCCTCCCATGCTGAGAGAGCACAGCAGAATGCGTGGAGGCAGTCAATGTCAGACTACAGAAAAGCACAGTATGAACGAGAGGAGAGGTGGCGGGCTGAATCGCGGGATGAACAGAGCAAGTGGCGGGCTGAAGATGATAGGTGGTGTCAGCTTGCAGACAGAAGGCAAGAGTCGATGCTCCGGCTGCTGGAGCATCAAACTGATATGCTCCAGCATATGGTTGAGCTGCAGGAAAGACAGCAGGAGCAGAGACCACCGCTACAGCCCCTGTGTAACCAACAGCCCTCCCCCCAAGTTCCATAGCCTCCTCACCCAGATGCCCAAGAACACAGTGGGGGGACCTCCGGCCACCCTGTCACTCCACCCCAGATGATTGCCCGAGCATCAGAAGGCTGGCCTTCAATAAGAGTTAAAGTTTTAAACTGCAGTGTGTCCTTTTCCTTCCCTCCTCCCCCACCCATCCCGGGCTACCTTGGAAATTATGCCCCTAGTTGTGTGATGAATTAATAAAGAATGCATGAATGTGAAGTAACAATGACTTTATTGCCTCTGCAAGCGGTGCTCGAAGGGGGGAGGGGAGGGTGGGGTGGTTGGTTTACAGGGAAGTAGAGTGAACCGGGGGGGGGGGGGGGCGGAGGGTTCATCAAGGAGAAACAAACAGAAGTTTCAAACCGTAGCCTGGCCAGTCACAAAACTCGTTTTCAAAGCTTCTCTGATGCGCACCGCGCCCTGCTGTGCTCTTCTAACCGCCCTGGTGTCTGGCTGCGCGTAATCAGCGGCCAGGCGATTTGCCTCAACCTCCCACCCCGCCATAAATGTCTCCCCTTTACTCTCACAGATATTGTGGAGCGCACAGCAAGCAGCAATAACAATGGGGATATTCTTTTCGCTGAGGTCTGAGTGAGTCAGTAAGCTGCGCCAGCGCGCTTTTAAACGTCCAAATGCACATTCCACCACCATTCAGCACTTGCTCAGCCTGTAGTTGAACAGGTCCTGACTACTGTCCAGGCTGCCTGTGTACGGCTTCATGAGCCATGGCATTAAGGGGTAGGCTGGGTCCCCAAGGATCACGATAGGCATTTCAACATCCCCAACGGTTATTTTCTGGTCTGGGAAGAAAGTCCCTTCCTCCAGCTTTCGAAACAGAGCAGAGTGCCTGAAGACGCGAGCATCATGTACCTTTCCCGGCCATCCCACGTTGATGTTGGTGAAACATCCCTTGTGATCCACCAGGGCTTGCAGCAGCATTGAAAAGTACCCCTTGCGGTTTATGTACTCGGTGGCTTGGTGCTCCGGTGCCAAGATAGGGATATGGGTTCCGTCTATGGCCCCACCACAGTTTGGGAATCCCATTGCAGCAAAGCCATCCACTATGGCCTGCACGTTTCCCAGAGTCACTACCCTTGATATCACCAGGTCTTTCATTGCCCTGGCAACTTGGATCACAGCAGCCCCCACAGTAGATTTGCCCACTCCAAATTGATTCCCGACTGACCGGTAGCTGTCTGGTGTTGCAAGCTTCCACAGGGCTATCGCCACTCGCTTCTCAACTGTGAGGGCTGCTCTCATCCTGGTATTCTGGTGCTTCAGGGCAGGGGAAAGCAAGTCACAAAGTTCCATGAAAGTGCCCTTACGCATGCGAAAGTTTCGCAGCCACTGGGAATCGTCCCACACCTGCAGCACAATGCGGTCCCACCAGTCTGTGCTGGTTTCCCGGGCCCAGAATCGGCATTCCACGGCATGAACCTGCCCCAGTAACACCATGATTTCCACATTGCTGGGGCCTGTGCCTTGTGAGAGGTCTATGTCCATGTCAATTTCCTCATCACTCTCATCGCCGCACTGCAATCGCCTCCTCGGCTAGTCCTGGTTTTGCTTTGGCATGTCCTGGCTCTGCATATACTCCAGGACAATGCGCGTGGTGTTCATAGTGCTCATAATTGCCGTGGTGATCTGAGTGGGCTCCATGATCCCAGTGCTAGCTATGGCGTCTGGTCTGAAAAAAGGCGCGAAACTAGTATCTGACGGACCAGGGGAGGGGCGAGTGACGACATGGCGTACAGGTACAGGGAATTAAAATCAACAAAGGTGGCTGTGCATCAGGGAGAAACACAAACAACTGTCACACAGAATGTCCCCCCCGCAAAGATTGAACTCAAAACCCTCGGTTTAGCAGGCCGTTGATTTCACGGAGGGAGGGAGAAGCAAATGAATACAGAACAAATCTATTTTTTACATCTTAAGCTGGCAGACGACGGTGCAGCATGACTGATAGCCCTCGGCATCTTCTGGGTGCTTGGCAGAAAATACTGGGTGCTTGGGAGAAAATAGCATATTACGATTGATAGCCATCATCATCAAGACCGTTCGCTAGGACTGAGCATGTCTGCCCAGGTGCCCATGATTGACAGCCACTGCAATATGACGATGATGGATACCAGTCGTAATATACCATCTTCTACCAAAAGGCAAAGGGCTGCTGCTGTGTGCAATGCAGCCCCACATCTGCCAGCACCCAGATTGCTGATGAAGGCTACCAGTCATGCTGCACCGTCTACCGCCAAAAGGCAGATAGCTGCTGCTGCTGTGTAGCAATGCAGTACCACGTCTGCCGGCACCCAGATGACATATGGTGACGGGGAGCTGAGCTGAGCGGGCTCCATGCTTGCCGTGGTATGATGTCTGCACAGGTAACCCAGGTAAAAAGGCGCGAATCTATTGTCTGCCGTTGCTGTGACGGAGGGGGAGGGGCCTGACGACATGTACCCAGAACCCCCCGTGACACTGTTTTGCATCATTCAGGCATTGGGATCTCAACCCAGAATTCCAATGGGCGGCGGAGACTGCGGGAACTGTGGGATAGCTACCCATAGTGCAATGCTCCGGAAGTCGACGCTAGCCTCGGTACTGTGGACGCGGTCTGCCGACTAGAGCATTTAGAGCATTTTATGTGGGGACACACAGAATCGGCTGTATACAACCGATTTCTATAAAACCGGCTTCTATAAATTGGACCAAATTTCGTAGTGTAGACATACCCATAGTCAGCACCTACATACCAGGATAATGGGCTCCCTTGAAATGCAGCAGAGACAGACAGGAGGGAGCGTGGGCAGCCCAGAACAGGGCCAATACCTCGGCCACAGGCAGCACCCTCAAGTTATAATCCAGTTCTCATGGGCCTGATTGTCCCGGCACCATACGTCACCATTTACACCAGTGCCCGGTACGTGTAAATCGCCGCCCAGGGAGGATGGTGCATTTCACAGTCTCTTTGCACAGGTGTAAATGACAACACCCAGTGCAGGGCGCTGACGAGCCAAGCACAGGGCGCGTGATGGGCCGAGTGCTCCCCGGGTTTGAGGGCTGGGAATTGGGAAAGTTGCCATTTTACCCTGCACTGATGGGGGCCAGGCCCGAGCTGGTGTGACTCCACTGACTCCCGTGGAGCTCTGGCCAGTTTACACCCAGTGAGGTTCTAACCCCAACGACTTCAATAGCCCCACCCCAGACTGTAGCCGCTGGGGATCCCCCCACTGACTTCAGGGGGACTCCAGCTGACTTACACTCCCTGGGGATCTGCCCGGAACTTTCCATTGGACAAGATGAACGTGAGCAGTTGGGCCAGTCAGGGCCAGGGCACGGTGGCTCCCTACAGCCACACTGACATCAGCTGCTAACAGACAGGCAGGGGAAAGGGAAGGAAATAGCTTTCATTTTATCTTGACAGGTTTCAGAGTAGCAGCCGTGTTAGTCTGTATCCGCAAAAATAACAGGAGTACTTGTGGCACCTTAGAGACTAACAAATTTATTAGAGCATAAGCTTTCGTGGGCTACAACCCACTTCTTCGGATGCATAAAGAGTGAACCATATATTGAGGAGATATATATACACACACATACAGAGAGCACGAACAGGTGGGAGTTGTCTTACCAACTCTGAGAGGCCAATTAAGTAAGAGAAAAAAAACTTTTGAAGTGATAATCAAGATGGCTCAGTACAGACAGTTTGATAAGAAGCAAGTGTAAAAATACTTACAAGGGGAGATAGATTCAATGTTTGTAATGGCTCAGCCATTCCCAATCCCTATTTAGCCCTGAGTTGATTGTGTCTAGTTTGCATATCAATTCCAGCTCAGCAGTCTCTCGTTGGAGTCTGTTTTTGAAGTTTTTCTGTTTTAAGATAGCCACCCGCAGGTCTGTCAAAGAATGGCCAGACAGGTTAAAGTGTTCTCCCACTGGTTTTTGAGTATTATGATTCCTGATGTCAGATTTGTGTCCATTAATTCTTTTGCGTAGAGACTGTCCGGTTTGGCCAATGTACATGGCAGAGGGGCATTGCTGGCACATGATGGCATATATCACATTGGTAGATGTGCAGGTGAACGAGCCACTGATGGTATAGCTGATGTGATTAGGCCCTATGATGGTGTCACTTGAATAGATATGTGGACAGAGTTGGCATCGGGCTTTGTTACAAGGATAGGTTCCTGGGTCAGTGTTTTTGTTCAGTGATGTGTGGTTGCTGGTGAGTATTTGCTTTAGGTTGGGGGGTTGTCTGTAAGCGAGGACAGGTCTGTCTCCCAAGATCTGTGAGAGTAAAGGATCATCTTTCAGGATAGGTTGTAGATCTCTGATGATGCGCTGGAGAGGTTTTAGTTGGGGGCTGAAGGTGACAGCTAGTGGTGTTCTGTTATTTTCTTTGTTGGCCCTGTCTTGTAGGAGGTGACTTCTGGGTACTCGTCTGGCTCTGTCAATCTGTTTTTTCACTTCAGCAGGTGGGTATTGTAGTTTTAAGAATGCTTGATAGAGATCTTGTAGGTGCTTGTCTCTATCTGAGGGATTGGAGCAAATGCGGTTATATCTTAGAGCTTGGCTGTAGACAATGGATCGTGTGGTGTGTCCTGGATGGAAGCTGGAGGCATGTAGGTAAGTGTAGCGGTCAGTAGGTTTCCGGTACAGGGTGGTATTTATGTGACCATCGCTTATTAGCACAGTAGTGTCCAGGAAATGGACCGCTTGTGTGGATTGATCTAGGCTGAGGTTGATGGTGGGATGGAAATTATTGAAATCATGGTGGAATTCCTCAAGGGCTTCTTTTCCATGGGTCCAGATGATGAAGATGTCATCAATGTAGCGCAAGTAGAGTAGGGGCGTTAGGGGACGAGAGCTAAGGAAGCGTTGTTCTAAGTCAGCCATAAAAATGTTGGCATACTGCGGGGCCATGCGGGTACCCATAGCAGTGCCGCTGACTTGAAGGTATATATTGTCCCCAAATGTGAAATAGTTGTGGGTGAGGACAAAGTCACAGAGTTCAGCCACTAGGTTAGCTGTGACATTATCGGGGATACTGTTCCTGATAGCTTGTAGTCCATCTGTGTGTGGAATATTGGTGTAGAGGGCTTCTACGTCCATAGTGGCCAGGATGGTGTTTTCTGGAAGATCACCGATGGATTCTAGTTTCCTCAGGAAGTCAGTAGTATCTCGAAGATAGCTAGGAGTGCTGGTAGCGTAGGGTCTGAGGAGAGAGTCCACATAACCAGACAAGCCTGATGTTAGGGTGCCAATGCCTGAGATGATGGGGCGTCCAGGATTTCCAGGTTTATGGATCTTGGGTAGCAAATAGAATGTCCCTGGTCGGGGTTCTAGGCATGTGTCTGTACAGATTTGTTCCTGTGCTTTGTCAGGGAGTTTTTTTAGCAGATGGTGTAGTTTCTTTAGGTAATCCTCAGTGGGATCAGAGGATAATGGCCTGTAGAATGTGGTGTTAGAGAGCTGTCTAGCAGCCTCTTGGTCATATTCCAATTTATTCATGATGACGACAGCACCTCCTTTGTCAGCCTTTTTGATAATGATGTCAGGGTTGTTTCTGAGGCTGTAGATGGCGTTGTGTTCAGCATGGCTGAGGTTATGGGGCAAGTGATGTTGCTTATCCACAATTTCAGCCTTTGCACGTTGACGGAAGCAATCTATGTAGAAATCCAGTCTGTTGTTTCGACCGTCCGGAGGAGTCCACGCAGAATCCTTTTGTTTGTAGTGCTGGTAGGGGAGATTCTGTGGGTTAGTATGCTGTTCAGAGGTATGTTGGAAATATTCTTTGAGTCGGAGACGTCGAAAGTAGGATTCTAGGTCACCGCAGAACTGTATCATGTTCGTGGGTCTGGAGGGACAAAAGGAGAGGCCCCGAGATAGGACAGACTCTTCTGCTGGGCTAAGAGTATAGCTGGAAAGGTTAACAATATTGCTGGGTGGGTTAAGGGAACTACTGTTGTGGCTCCTTGTGGCATGTAGCAGTTTAGATAGTTTAGTGTCCAGGCTGCACTTGGACTGGCCTAGCACCAGAGCAGCTACCCAGCGAGACAATCAGGTGAGACCCTGGCTTCCTCCAGCTTCTTTCTCCTCCTGCGCTGGGTGGCTGGCAGAAGCTGATCTGTTACGGGGGTGGGTGGCCAAACTTGTCCCGTGTGTGTCCCCCGACCCTGGGGCCATCTCTGTCTCACCCCTTCCTCCCACCCAGCACAGCCCTGCATGCGGCACCCTAACGCCCTGTGGAGCTGTGCCCAGCACTCTGCCCCTCCGGGAGCTGGGCCCAGCCTCCAGTCTGTGTCCAGTCCTTGCTGGATCATCACTGTGCAGGGCGGCTCTTCCATTCGACCCCTTCTCCCAGTCATGGTGCAACAGGGGTCCCAGCCCCCACCATGGGCTGCAGTAACTATAACCCTGACCCTTGCCCCCGTCCCAACCACATGGTGTTGGCTTTCCAGAAACACGATCTCCCTGGAGCTGGAAATATGAGTGTGATTGAAACACCTGTTAGTGGGGAAAGGCCCCGGGGTGAGGTCAGTGGGTGTTTCATGTACCAGGTGCTGGGTGATAACACGAGAGGACTCCAAGTTTCTAACACTAAACTGGTCTCTAGTCAGAGAACGATTGCAGAGGTACTGCACCTGCAGCTGACATTCCAGCCACGTGCCCACAGACTGGCCTCCATCCTGGTGGCACTGGTGCCTCTTCTAAACTCTCCCCCCCCGCCACCTGTGCCCACCCTCCAAGTTCCATGTAGGTGGCTACCAGCTCAAACACTGGTTGAGAGAGGGACAGCAGGAGATGGCAAATGCCCCTTCTGCGAAACACTTTGCTCTGCAAAGGGGACCCTGTTGCCTGAGATCCAGGTCCCATTTGAATGACCATGGCCTCCCTGCTGACTCCCCCCTTCTCCCCACCTGCAGCCCTGGTTTGGGGAGTCCCTGGAGATGCTGCTTGCAGAGCCCAGCCACTGCGTAGCTGGGAACTGGCTCCATGCTGCGTGTCCAGTTCTGTCCCTGGGGCACCGCTCAGTAAGGGGTGGAAGAGGAAGGGCCTTTCGGAATCAGGGAGATGGGCTCCGAGCTTGGTGCCCCAGAGCTGGGGGATGGCATCCCTCTCGGGGACCTTCCAGCCCAGCCAGGCCCTTCAGCAAAACAGCCCAGCACTGAAGCATCTCCCCCTGTGAAATGCCCCATGGGAGATGGGGGGCTGCTCTGGGGAAGCATCTCAGGTTCTCATGGCCCCATCTCCCTGATGTGTTTTCTCCCCAGGGGAAGCGAGAAGATGGGGCCAGTCGCCTACTTCAGCCTCTGCCTCCTCGGCTGCCTGATCTTTAACCCCTCGCTGTCAGGTGAGTCCCTACCTGGCCCTCGGAGCTGGAAGCCCCGGGTGCTGGTTTCCATGGTGGGGATTGGGAAGTGAATTCATTTCCCTCGTCACTCCCAGAGCCACTGCCCATGTCCTGCTGCTGGGGGTCACTGCCCTGGGGAGAGCCCAGGCCCTGCAGCCCCTTCCCAGGGACCAGGTGAGAGAAGGTGGGTGAAATGCCCCCCAGGGTTGGCTCGTCCCATGAGGATTGGGTGGGGCCAGTCCCTGGGCAATGGGCACTCAACCCCCGTCAGCTACAGGCTCCCATCCCACCCTCCTGTATTCCCCTCCCACTGGCTGGCCGTGTCCCCATGGGGGGGTCCCTCTCCAAGGGCTGGTCATGGCTCTGTTCCAACCCCAGCTTCTCCCGCATCCGGCCTCTGATCCCAGTTCGGCTGCCCCATTTCCTGCACACTGTCTTTCTCCTCCAGACTGTCCCATTCCCTCCCCCTGCTGGGATACAGCTCCGCCCCGTCTCTCTGTGCCCCCAACCCTGAGAAGGGCAGTGCCTGCACAGTGTTCCCCTCCCCTCCGCCCCAACACCACAGATCCCTGCTATTCCCCCTCTTTATGTTCCATCTGCCTGGGCACTTCTCTCCCCTTCCCTCCTCCTACAACCCCCCAGATCCTTCCATACAGAACTGGGCCCCTGCTACTGATCTTTTCTAGTCACAATCTGTGCCAACCCCATTTCTCCTCCAGATTCACCCCTTGCCCTGGGTGTTCTCTTCCTGCCCCCTGCCAATTTCCCTGCTCCCACTGTCCTGCATGGCCCAAGGGGAGAGGGGGAGACGCTCAGGGTGGCAGGAATTCCCTCTGCCCGAGGGCTGCAGCTGAATGGGGGCCACTGTGGCTGGCAGCTCCATATTTTCCCCCTTCCCTGGGGATGGGAGTCCATGGTCTATCACTGGGTTCTTCCTTCCCCCAGGGAGCCATGGGGAAGGAGCCCCTGGCCCATTCAAACCCAGAGGCCCTGCCCTCCTGGGATCCCTGTTCAGAGCTGGTTTCCAGGGGCCCCGTTCTGACAATGTGGGGTCTGGGCAAACCCAGTTTATTCCTCCAGCACCAGACACAGCTCCAGACGGGCGCTCGATGTTATTTTTCCTAATTGAAAGCAATGGCTCTGCCTCTGAAACAGCCTCTAACCACCGTGTCTTGTCCCCACCATTTCCCCCGGCACCATCTCTCTCTGCAGGGGTACAGGCTGTGTCCTGTCCCAGGTGTTCGCTACCTTTCCAAGACAACTGCTATCGATATGTCCACCAAGAGAAAAACTGGACGGAGGCTGAGGTGAGAGGCTGGGGGCAGCAGGGCTCAGGGGCGCTGGGCTGGAGCTGGAGGCTGGGGGGATGGGGCGGTTTAGGGTGAATATCAGAGTAAGTGAGCTGGGCTGGGCTGGGAATCCGCTACGGTGGGAGGGGCAGGGGTAGGGTTGCCAACTTTCTAAGTGCACACCCCTGCCCCACCCCTTCTCTGAGGCTCCGCCCCAACTCACTCCATCTCTCCTTTGTCGGTCACTCTCTCCCATCCTCACTCACTTTCACTGGGACGGGGCAAGGGGTTGGGGTCTGGGAGGGGGGTGAGGGCTATGGCTGGGGGTGCATGCCCTGGGGTGGGCCCAGGGAGGAGGGATTTGGGATGTGGGAGAAGGCGCCAGGCTGGGGCAGGGGGGTATGGGCTGGGGGGGGGCTCTGGGAATGAGGGGTTTGGGCTGCAGGCGAGAACTCCGGGCTGGATCAGGGGCTTTGGGGACAGGGATTTGTGAGGACTCCATCAGGGGGTTTGGGGTATAGGAGGGGGCTCCAGGTTGGGATCAAAGGGTTTGGAGTGCGGGAGGGGATTCGGGCTCTGTCCGGGGGTGTGGGCTCTGGGGTAGGTCCAGGGATGAGGGGTTTGGGGTGCAGGATAGAGCTCCGGGCTGGGGCAGGGGTTTCAGGTGCGGGGGTGTGACGATGCTGCCTCTGGCGGGACACAACGGAGAGTACCAATTCAGGACAAATTGCTTAGAGCAGGGCAGACACAGCCCCAGGCTTGTGGTTCTACACCTCTAAGGCACATCAAACCAGCCAATCAGAGAGGACTTCAGTCTCACGCCACTGGCTAACTGTAAGTCATACAAGCAATTCCCTAGACACTCCAATTTCCCAGTATCACCACCAGTACCACTCGTTATGGGGTACTCGTTACCAATACCCCAGTAAAAGAAAAAAGGTTCTCCAGATCCCAAAGGACCAAGCCCCAAACCCAGGTTAATATACAAGTCAGATGTTACCCACAAATCATGCTGTTGCCAATCCTTTAGAATCTAAAATCTAAAGGTTTATTCATAAAAGAAAGAAATATAGTGTGACGATGCTGCCTGTGCTAACAGCTATTAGCAAGTCTTTCTTCTCTCAGTCAGTCAGGTAATTTGCATCAACACAAACACTAGAACTTACATTTTCAGCTGCTATCAATTTCAAGGCTGGACTTTGTCTTAAAGAGATACCACACAAATCCAAAGAGTCTGAGGGTGCGAGTTTGCTTGCTCTCGCCTGCATCCTCAAGCATTTAGCCATAAAACTGTTCTGCTCTGAAGCACCAGTAATCAAATCTGTCCTCAGACCCTGAAGCACAGACTGCTCACTCACAGAATCAGCATGGAGATATTCCTGTCCCAACACCATTGTCTTCCCAACAAGCTGGCCACACACAGCCACTTGGTCATAGGGCTGCTCAACTTTCTTAACAGCTTTTACTCCATCTGAGACCTTCTCAAAGCTACCCACACTGGATCTTTCGAAAGGAAAGTCAGTGGATCCATTCACAACAGAAAATTTCTGGCTGTTAGGAACTGAAACTTCCTTGATTAAATCACTTTTACACACCCTTCAGTTGTAGCAAACTGCGTGCACACTTTACCATGAGGATTCCTTTCCCCAGGAGCTTCTCTAAGCAACAATTCCCCCCTCACAGAAATTCTGCCCTTACCCTCTTCACTTAGGGCTTGCTCTAAAGGAACACTTTCCTGAGCAACAACAGACTCTGTCTGGGTCTTACTCACATCCAGGATCCCCTTTGGCCCATCAGGTGGATTTCTACACAATCCCCTTTCAGGCAAACTCATAGACTCACTAGATAAAAGGTTAGAAGCATTCTCCTTCCCCAGAGGTGAAAGTAAGCTGGAACGGTCCAGCTGCCGGAGCTGCGGCGGGGATTTAAAGGGCCCGGAGCTCTGCGGTGGCCGGAGTCCCATGCCCTTTAATTTGCCCCGGGGGCTCCCAGCCACCTCTGCAGCTGGGAGCCCCCGGGTGATTTAAATCTTCCGGTTGAGGCCACGCCCCCGCTCAGGACTCCGGCCATACGGGTAAGTCCTGTAAGTTACTTTAACCCCTGTCCTTCCCTTTTCCTTCTTGCTACAAGTTGTCAAACTGTCATTAGGTAGTAGCTTATGCTCAAATAAATTTGTTAGTCTCTAAGGTGCCACAAGTACTCCTGTTCTTTTTGTCACAAGGTAACAATCAAATTATCTTTATGCTCTCCTTGTGCCCTGGCTAGGATATCACCCTGATTAGACAGAGTTGCTACACCCTTTTTCAATCACACATTAGCAACAGGCAAAATACAAGCACCAGAATTGTCTGGACTCTGGGATTTTGCTAAGACTGGATGCAACCTAGTTACAGTGTCATTCTCCCCAGCAGACACAAACTTAGGACCATTCCCTTCCTGGGCTTTAGTTGAATCCAAAACCAACTCGGAGACAACTGCACTATTCTCAACCATCACAGGCTGAAAGGCACCTTCTGTCTGCTCCACAGACAAAGAAGAGCAGGAGACACATTCTCCTTCACCAGACACACAGCTTGAGATTTCATTTCCCTTGTCCCAGCGCACAGGGCTGTTCATAGACAACTGCTTGGAGACCAAGGTAGCTTCCTCCATAGGCAAGTCAATACCCCTGACAGACACAGGCACATTTCCTTCACTGTCACAATTCTCCACACAGGTAACAGGTAAGGGATAGGGACACTCATCTTCCACTCTCCCTGCCTTCCCAAACTGCTGACTAGACAAAGCCATCAGCTCACAAGGCTGCCTGAGCCCATCCAAACTTGCCTTACCAGGCACATTGCCACTCCCAACAGATAAACTGCTGCTCTTCTCACTACACTGAGCTACTGCCAGCAAATCACAGTTACCCTTTTCAGGTTCACTTTTACAAGCTGTACTTGCCCATAATTCACCACCGGTCAAAAACCTGCCCTTTCCTTCCTCAGCTAGGGCTTTAACCTGACCATCCACTTCAATCTGCTCCTGAGAAATACTTTCTTGACCAATGAGATCTTTCCGCGCTTGATCTAATTCCAGATTCACTTCTGAGACATTAGACAGATATTCAGAAACTTCATTCACAGACAGACAGCTCTTTTCCTCAGACAAACATTTGGAGAAACCCTCCACAGGCAAATCAATGCCCATAACAGACACCGGTTTAAGCTCATTCCTTTCCTGTGACTGGTTACCTAGACTGAACAAAGCTTTAATATCTTCCCCAATCAAAAGATCCTTGGGCAATAACTTCCTTACACCAGCTATAACTTCATGCTTAGCACTATTCCATTCAAGGTGGATTCTGGCTAAAGGCACACGTACAGTAAACTCATAGAGGACTACAACATTCACACTCGGATTTGGTAAATAATCTTCCTCTTTGACAAGATCTGCTTTAACAAGAGTGATGTTAGAAGCCATAATTTGCCCTAAACAGCTTTTATCATTAACTTTTACACTCTCTGTGAATTTTCCATTACCACTTTCATACATAGCATTGGCACAATTTATGGAGTCACCTTCTACTGAACTCATAGTAACAAGTAACAGCATTTATATAAAAGGTGGCAGTGTTGGGGTACGTTTGGTTACACCCAGATCACTGCTCAGAGTTACACAACATACCAACATCGTTTTAAACTGGACTTTCAAGAGGATACAATTTCTGCTGTTCTTCCCTTGCTTTTTTGACTTTGCCCATCTCCTGTTGCATCTGGTGAGTCTCCTTTTGCATTTGGTGAGCTTTTTCCTCAGCAGCCAGCAGCTCCAGATGCCCCCTACGAGCTCTTTCTTCTCTTTTAGCAGCTCTCTTTCAAATTGAGCATTCCTTTTTTTGGCTTCTTTCTCTAGCTTGGCCAAGGCTTGCTTCTCTCTCATTTGAATTTCTGCCAGTTTTTGTTCATGTTCCAACTGCAGGCTCTCTCTCAGGGCTTGCAGTTTCATTGCTTCTGCTCATCGGTAGTATCAGGTAAGGGCTGTGCTCCTGCCTTCTGATCACTGGCCATTAACAGATCTCTCAGTTCTTGATTTGTAGCTTTCTTTCTAAAGCTTATCCCCTTTTCTGAACACAAATCTTTCAGGGCTTTTTTGTCAAGGCCCTCATATGCTCTTTGCTCATGCATTGCAACTACTCTTTAACTAACCAAACTCTCAATCCCAAAATTCAGATTTGGATAGCGTGGGGTTCTGACCCAAAGCTTAATTGACCTGGTTATAGATTCATAGATTCATAGATTCTAGGACTGGAAGGGACCTCGAGAGGTCATCGAGTCCAGTCCCCTGCCCGCATGGCAGGACCAAATACTGTCTAGACCATCCCTGATAGACATTTATCTAACCTACTCTTAAATATCTCCAGAGATGGAGATTCCACAACCTCCCTAGGCAATTTATTCCAGTGTTTAACCACCCTGACAGTTAGGAACTTTTTCCTAATGTCCAACCTAGACCTCCCTTGCTGCAGTTTAAGCCCATTGCTTCTTGTTCTATCCTCAGAGGCTAAGGTGAACAAGTTTTCTCCCTCCTCCTTAGGACACCCTTTTAGATACCTGAAAACTGCTATCATGTCCCCTCTCAGTCTTCTCTTTTCCAAACTAAACAAACCCAATTCTTTCAGCCTTCCTTCATAGGTCATGTTCTCAAGGCCTTTAATCATTCTTGTTGCTCTTCTCTGGACCCTTTCCAATTTCTCCACATCTTTCTTGAAATGCGGTGCCCAGAAATGGACACAATACTCCAGCTGAGGCCTAACCAGAGCAGAGTAGAGCGGAAGAATGACTTCTCGTGTCTTGCTCACAACACACCTGTTAATACATCCCAGAATCATGTTTGCTTTTTTTGCAACAGCATCACACTGTTGACTCATATTTAGCTTGTGGTCCACTATAACCCCTAGATCCCTTTCTGCCGTACTCCTTCCTAGACAGTCTCTTCCCATTCTGTATGTGTGAAACTGATTTTTTCTTCCTAAGTGGAGCACTTTGCATTTGTCTTTGTTAAACTTCATCCTGTTTAACTCAGACCATTTCTCCAATTTGTCCAGATCATTTTGAATTATGACCCTGTCCTCCAAAGCAGTTGCAATCCCTCCCAGTTTGGTATCATCCGCAAACTTAATAAGCGTACTTTCTATGCCAATACCTAAGTCGTTAATGAAGATATTGAACAGAGCCGGTCCCAAAACAGACCCCTGCGGAACCCCACTCGTTATGCCTTTCCAGCAGGATTGGGAACCATTAATAACAACTCTCTGAGTACGGTTATCCAGCCAGTTATGCACCCACCTTATAGTAGCCCCATCTAAATTGTATTTGCCTAGTTTGTTGATAAGAATATCATGCGAGACCGTATCAAATGCCTTACTAAAGTCTAGGTATACCACATCCACAGCTTCTCCCTTATCCACAAGACTCGTTATCCTATCAAAGAAAGCTATCAGATTGGTTTGACATGATTTGTTCTTTACAAATCCATGCTGGCTGTTCCCTATCACCTTACCACCTTCCAAGTGTTTGCAGATGCTTTCCTTAATTACTTGCTCCATTATCTTCCCTGGCACAGAAGTTAAACTAACTGGTCTGTAGTTTCCTGGGTTGTTTTTATTTCCCTTTTTATAGATGGGCACTATATTTGCCCTTTTCCAGTCTTCTGGAATCTCTCCCGTCTCCCATGATTTTCCAAAGATAATAGCTAGAGGCTCAGATACCTCCTCTATTAGCTCCTTGAGTATTCTAGGATGCATTTCATCAGGCCCTGGTGACTTGCAGGCATCTAACTTTTCTAAGTGATTTTTAACTTGTTCTTTTTTTATTTTATCTGCTAAACCTACCCCCTTCCCATTAGCATTCACTATGTTAGGCATTCCTTCAGACTTCTCGGTTAAGACCGAAACAAAGAAGTCATTAAAGATCTCTGCCATTTCCAAGTTTCCTGTTACTGTTTCTCCCTCTTCACTAAGCAGTGGGCCTACCCTGTCTTTGGTCTTCCTCTTGCTTCTAATGTATTGATAAAAAGTCTTCTTGTTCCCCTTTATTCCCGTAGCTAGTTTGAGCTCATTTTGTGCCTTTGCCTTTCTAATCTAGCCCCTGCATTCCTGTGTTGTTTGCCTATATTCATCCTTTGTAATCTGTCCTAGTTTCCATTTTTTGTATGACTCCTTTTTATTTTTTAGATCATGCAAGATCTCGTGGTTAAGCCAAGGTGGTCTTTTGCCACATTTTCTATCTTTCCTAACCAGCGGAATAGCTTGCTTTTGGGCCCTTAATAGTGTCCCTTTGAAAAACTGCCAACTCTCCTCAGTTGTTTTTCCCCTCAGTCTTGATTCCCATGGGACCTTACCTATCAGCTCTCTGAGCTTACCAAAATCCGCCTTCCTGAAATCCATTGTCTCTATTTTGCTGTTCTCCCTTCTACCCTTCCTTAGAATTGCAAACTCTATGATTTCATGATCACTTTCACCCAAGCTGCCTTCTACTTTCAAATTCTCAACGAGTTCCTCCCTATTTGTTAAAATCAAGTCTAGAATAGCTTCCCCCCTAGTAGCTTTTTCAACCTTCTGAAATAAAAAGTTGTCTGCAATGCAGTCCAATAATTTGTTGGATAGTCTGTGCCCCGCTGTGTTATTTTCCCAACATATATCCGGATAGTTGAAGTCCCCCATCACCACCAAATCTTGGGCTTTGGATGATTTTGTTAGTTGTTTAAAAAAAGCCTCATCCACCTCTTCCACCTGGTTAGGTGGCCTGTAGTAGACTCCTAGCATGACATCACCCTTGTTTTTTACCCCTTTTAGCCTAACCCAGAGACTCTCAACACTTCCATCTCCTATGTCCATCTCTACCTCAGTCCAAGTGTGTACATTTTTAATATATAAGGCAACACCTCCTCCCTTTTCCCCCTGTCTATCCTTCCTGAGCAAGCTGTATCCATCCACACCAACATTCCAATCATGTGTATTATCCCACCAAGTTTCAGTGATGCCAACAATGTCATAGTTGTATTTATTTATTAGCACTTCCAGTTCTTCCTGCTTATTACCCATACTTCTCGCATTTGTATATAGGCATCTAAGATACTGGTTTGATCTTTCCTCCCAGTTTTGTCCTGACCCTCCTTTCTCTCTGCCAATATAGCCCACACTCCCTCTCATTTCCGACCCATCTCCCAGGTCTCCATGTTCCCCACTTACCTGCGGGCTTTGCTCACCTGTCCCCATCGAACCTAGTTTAAAGCCCTCCTCACTAGGTTAGCCAGTCTGTGTCCAAATAGGGTCTTTCCCTTCCTCGAAAGGTGAACGCCATCTCTGCCTAGCAGTCCTTCCTCAAATAGCATCCCATGGTCTAGGAAGCCAAAGCCCTCCTGGCGACACCATCTTTGCAGCCAGGCATTCACCTCCATGATGCATCTGTCTCTGCCCGGGCCCCTACCTTTGACAGGAAGAATCGAAGAGAATACCACCTGCACTCCAAACTCCTTCACCCGTACTCCCAGAGCCCTATAGTCACTCTTGATCCGCTCAGTGTCACACTGCGCAGTATCATTTGTGCCCACATGGATGAGTAGCATGGGTTCTGTGGATCCTTGCACGACTACGCCACTATGACGATGCTGCCCCTCGGAGCCAGCTGAGGTCACTCAATCAGGGTGAACTGCAAACAGAACTGGGCAGACAAACCCCAAAAGCTGGTGGATATTCCAATACTTAGATTTACCAACCAGCCCAAAACAGCCTCTGCATTACCTCGCTGGTTACTCAGAAGTCAAAACAATGCTGTTCCCTTAAAGTACCCAGCCACAGGCCTCCATCCAGACACACATCGAATATGATGATGATTACTGAACATCTTATTTCATCATATAAAAGTAAAGGTTCTTCCAATCCCAAAGGATCAGCCACACACCGAGGTCCAATTATAACATAGATCTTACCCAAAATACACGCTATAGTCAATTCTTGTTAACTAAACTAAAATTTATTTTAAAAGAAAAGAGATAGTGTTGGTTAAAAGATCAATATAAATACAGACTTGAATTCAATTCTTGAGGTTCAGGTACATAGCAGAGGTGAGCTTGTAGTTGCCAAAAGTCCTTTTAGAAATAGTCCATAGGTTATAGTCCAATGTCCATATTCAGGGTGACTCCAGTCAGTGACTGGGGATCTCAGTCCTTATGGCTTAAGGTTTCTCCCTCTTGAAACCCAAAGCAGATCTGAGATGAGGAAGGATCGTGTCCCAGGGTTTTTATACATTTCCAGTAGCCTTTTGGCCTGAGAAAACAATAGGCTTAACTTTCCTTCTCCCAAACATCCTGGCAATTAGCACAGGATAATTTATCCATTAAACAGTTCAGATACAGGTTACCACAACCTTCAAAGAGACATAGAGACAATAATACTATTTCACGTAAGTGTCTTCCTAAGTATTAATACTCCTTTTTTGATCTTTGAATCAAAGCCACAGCAATAGACAAGACTTGTTTGCTTACATTACAAGACCTGAGCAAACATCTACTCTTCTACCTCTAACAATGCAGACTTGCATTTCAAAGCTCTGTTCGTTTACAGATCTTTCTAACCAGTCTCTAAAGTTCCACCATGGGTCAGGTCAGTCTGTGAGTTAATTAACTCTTTCTGGCCCTGTCACCTTTCAATGAGATATTATATTACACTCATAATGTCACATACAGATGAGAGTTAAAATTGGTCAAAGTAATTAATTACATACAGTAATGGCAAAGTTCTTGGTTCAGGCTCGTAGCAGAGATGGAATAAACTGCAGGTTCAAATCAAGTCTCTGGAATACATCCCCAGCTGGGATGGGTCATTCAGGCCTTTGTTCAGAATTTCAGTTTGTAGCAAGGTTCCTCCAGAAGTCAGAAGCAGGATTGAAGACAAGATGGAGGGGTTTCCAGGGCCTTTTATATCCTCTGCCCTGTGGAAGGACCCCTTTGTTCTTACTGTGGAAAGTCACAGCAGCAAGATGGAGTTTGGGGGTCACATGGGCAAGTCACATGTCCACGCATGACTTAGTTTTCAGGTGGCAGCCATTGCTCACATGCTACCTTGAACATCCCCAGGAAGGCTTCTCATCTGGATTGGAGTCTCCCAAGGTCCATTTTCAGTTAAGTGTTTCTTGATTGGGCACTTAATCTGCAAATTCGTTTCTCAAGAAGCTGACCAAATGCTTCACTAATGCTACTCTGAATTAAACACATTGAGTTACAAGTACATAGCCAATATTCATAATTTCAACTACAAAATGGATAAATGCACACAGATAGCATAATCATAACCTGCAAATCATAACCTTCTTATAGACACCTCAGACGACAACCTTTGTACAATAGTTGCTGCAAATATGTAACAGTGGTTGCAACAATGATCTATACGGTCACAGTTTGCCAATAACGTCAAATGGGGTTCGTCATGGCTCTGGCAGGTGGGGTGGTTCTGGGGTGGGGCTGGGGATGAGAGGTTTGGGGTGCAGAAGGGGGCTCTGAGCTGGACACGGGGTTGGGGTGTGGGAAGGGAGTGGGATCCAAGAAGGAGATTGGGTGTAGGAGGAGACTTTGGGCTGGGACAGGGGATTGGGGTGTGGGAGAGGGTTTGGGGTATGGGGTCCCAGCAGCGCTTACTGCAGCTCCCAGAAAGTGGCTGCCAGGTCCCTGTGGCCCCTACACATATGGGTGGCCAGGGAGGCCTGGTGTTCTTCCTTGGCATCCGTAGCTGCTGCCCCGCAGCTCTCATTGGTTGCGGTTCCTAGCCAATGGAAGCTGCAGAACCGGCACTCAGGGTGGGGGCAGCGCATGGAGCCTCCCTGGCTGCCCATGTGCCTAGGGGGCTGCAGGGACCTGGTGGCTGCTTCCAGGAGCCGCATGGAGTCAAGGAAGGTAGAGAGCCTGCCTTAGCCCTGGGCCCCCATTGTGCCGGCGACTGGACTTTTAACGGCCTAGTTGGCGGTGTCGACCGGAGCCACCAGGGTCCCTTTCCAACCAGGCATTCTGGTAAAAAAACTGGATGCCTGGCAACTCTAGGTGGGAGCCCAGGGCTGACACATTTCACACTGCCCCAGACAGAGCCCTGGGAACAGGCTGTGAGGGAACAACCTGCCCTGGCCAGGCTGGGGAGCAGAATACAATGTAAACGTAGCCCCCAGTGGGGCACGATCTCCTCTGGACCCAACGCGCTTGTCATGCGCTGTGTCTAACAGGGACGGTCCGGGCCCAGGTGGGGTCATGGCTCCCTCCAGCAGCCGGCTCAGGAAGGGCCTGCCCCTTACTCGGTGTTACCAAAGCAGAGCCCTTAGCTCCGATGGCAGGGCTGTGCTGAAGGTCTCTGGTTCGATCCCCATTGCTGGCTGGCATTTGGCCAGGAAGTCGCTGCAGGTCAATTATGGAATGATTCCATCCCCTGTCACCCATTCCCAGCTTCTGGCAAACAGAGACTAGGGACAACATCCATGCCCATCCTGGCTATTAGTCATTGATGGACCTATCCTCCATGAATTTATCTAGTTCTTTTATGAACCCTCTTATAGTCTTGGCCTTCACAACACACTCTGGCAAAGTGTTCCATGGGTTGACTGTGTGTTGTGTGAAGAAATACTTCCTTTTTTTTGTTTTAAACCTGCCGCCTATTAATTTAATTTCATGACCCCCTAGTTCTTTTGTCATAAGGAGAAAATAACACTTCCTTATTTATTTTCTGCACACCAGTCATGATTTCATAGACCTCAATCATATCCCCCTTTACTCGTCTCTTTTCCAAGCTGAAAAGTCCCAGTCTTATTAGTCTCTTCTCATATGAAAACTGTTCCATACACCTCACCATTTTTGTTGCCATTCTCTGTACCTTTTCCAGTTCCAATATATCTTTTTTGAGGAGGGGCAATCACATCTGCATGCAGTATTCAAGATGTGGGTATACCATGGATTTATATAGAGGCAATATGATATTTTCTATCTTATTATCTATCCCTTTCTTAATGATGCCCAACATTCTGTTCACTTTTTTGTCTGCCGCTGCACATTTAGTGAGTGTTTTCAGAGAACTATCCACAATGACTCCAAGATCTTTCTTGAGTGGTAACAGATAATTTAGACCCCATCATTTTATATGTGTAGTTGGGATTATGTTTTCCAATGCTCATTTCTTGATATTTATCCACATTGAATTTCATCTGCCATTTTCTTGTCCAGTCACCCAGTTTTGTGAGATCCCTTTCTAACTCTTTACAGCCTGCTTTGGACTTAACTATATTGAGTAGTTTTTTATCGTCTGCAAATTTTGCCATCTCACTCTTTACTCCTTTTTCCAGATCATTAATGAATATGTTGAACAGTACTGGTCCCAGTACAGACCCCTGGGGGACACTACTACTTACCTCTTTCCATTTTGAAAACTGACTATTTATTCCTACCCTTTGTTTCCTGTCTTTTAACCAGTTACTGATCCATGAGAGGACCTTCCTTCTTCCCCCATGACAGCTTACTTTGCTTAAGAGCCTTTGGTGAGGGACCTTGTCAAAGGCATTCTAAATATCTAAGTACACTAGACCCACTGGATTACCCTTGTCCACATGCTAGTTTGTTACCAGATTTGCCTGTTACTTTGGGGTATGCTTATTTATTAGGGTTACTCCTATGGGGGGGGGGAATGTTTTGTAATTCTATTAATGTATTGCTTGTGTCACTTGTGTTTTCATATGGAGCCCTACTCCTCCCTTCTGCAAGTCATCTCCCAATGGAGCTATCCTGCAGGATCTAGGTTCCCCAAAACTGGATGAACACACACACACACACACACACACACACACACACACATTGACAGAGCAAGTCTGAGCAGACCGTGTCAATCAGCACTTTCAAGCTGACCCCTTATATGCCACAGGTTCCGCACTTCCCTATCCCCACTTTCACATTACAATTGTACTGGTAGTAACCCACTTGATGAGCAAACCCCACAGTATTTTTGGGTGCTGCAGGGATCTTTAGCTTAGGTAAAAGAAATGTTGCTGCAGAGTAAATGGGGAAGCTAAAAACACAAAAGAGTAAAGTTCAACAAGAGAGAGGGAAGCAACCAGCTTAACCATAAAAGTTATTTATTGAATAATAGTGATAACTACACAAGAAGAGGCTAAACCAACATAACATACATTATTAAAGGATAATACCTGACATAGAAAAGAAGAGAGAGAGAGAGAGAGAGAGAGAGAACTGGGATCTCACCATTCCATGAAGCTTGAACTGGTCGGAGTTCCCGGGTGTTGGTGGATCAGGGTCCTGAGTGCTGGAGACAGGCAGAGCCCCCAGCATGATCAGTCAGGAGACGATGAAGTCCCAATGGAACTGATGCAGAGTTGTATCCATGCATCAGAACACTTACTTGAACATAGGTAGGGGTTTTTGTAGAGAAACAACAATGGTTCAAGGGAGAACACTAGATTTGTTTATAGGTAAGCAGATGACTCAAGGGTTTTCTTTAGATTAGACAAGAGGAACTGATCACGCTTGGCTATGGGTGGGGTTCCTTCCAGGGAGCTCACAATGCAATTAGGCTTCTTCAGTATTTTGGATCCCAATCAAGGATTCATTCCTAGAATTGGTCTGATAACTGGTGAGCTGGGTGTGTGCAGGAGTGGATTCATTAATATCTGGAGCAGAGATTCCCCCATGATGCAATGCTTCCCTGCTTCTCTGGTCCCCGAGTTCTGTTCGGTTCTTGCCTTGGAATCTCTGTTCTCCATTCTGTACGCTAATGGAGATGCCTCACAGTCCCATCGTTGATGCAGATGAGGCTAGGGGAGTTGCCTTAATCTTGTGACCCTTGTCAGGAGGGGTCTAGGTGTGTCTCCCAACGCCCTTCACTGCTCTCTGCAAGTCTTTTCTCTGATCGGTTTTGGTTCAAGCAGAGGCTGGGGAGGGGAAGGTCTTTCATAAGTCAGACAGGCTGGATATTGCGCCTTGGTTCCCCAGGAACACAGAGCTGACTGGTATCATGTTGACCCCCTCAAAGAATTCTAGTAGATTGGTGAGGCATGATTTCCCTTTACAGAAACCATGTTGACTCTTCCCCAACAAATTATGTTCATCTATATGTGTCTGGCAATTTTTTCTTTACTATACTTTCAACCAGTTTGCCCAGTACTGAAGTTAGGCTTACTGGCCTGTAATTCCAAGGATCGCCTCTGGAGTTTTTTTTTAAAAATTGTGATCACTTTAGGTATCCTCCAATCATCTGGTACAGAAGCTGATTTACATACCATAGTTAGTAGATCTTCAATTTTACATTTGAGTTCCTTCAGAACTCTTGGGTTGATACCATCTGGTCCTGGTGACTTATTGTTTAATTTATCAATTTGTTCCAAAACCTCTTCTAATGATACCTTAATTTGGGACAGTTCCTCAGATTTGTCACATAAAAGAACGGCTCAGGTTTGGGAATCTCCCTCACATCCTCAGCCGTGAAGACTGATGCACAGAATTAATTTAGCTTCTCTGCAATGGCCTTATTGTCCTTGTGTGCTCCTTTAGCATCTCGATCGTCCAGTGGCCCCACTGGTTGTTTACCAGTCTTCCTGCTTCTGATGTACATTAAAAAACTGGATTTAACTTCCACATTTTAAATGATGCCTTTTTGCCTCTCACTGCTTCTTTTACTTTCTTGTTTAGTACAGAGCCCAGGGCAGGCCAGTGCTCAGAGCAGAGCCCAGGAGCTGGCGCGGGAGGGATTCGGTGACGCCAGCAGGGCACAGGGTGGCTGTGTCTGTGCCGAGTGGGGTGGGGGCCGGGAAGGTAAAGGGGGATGGAGAGAGGGAGGCGTCTCTACCTGCTCCTCCCATTGGTCCTGGGGAGGGGAGAGGCGCCAAGATGGGGTCCTGTCCCCTCACAGCCCTTGCTGCCCAGGGGCCCCAGAACAGTGCTGGACTCGCGCCTGCTGCTCCTGCAGTGGGGGGTGGGGGGTAACTAGCTTTGTTTTTTCTTCTCCCAGGCTGAGTGCCAGCAGCATTGGCCTGGGGCCCATCTCGCCTCCATTCACAGTGCCGAAGAAAATAATAAGCTGGCCCATTACATCAAGGGGGACCCCACAAAGAACAATCCCGTCTGGATCGGACTCTCAGACCCTCAGCATGTGAGTACCCGATGCCCGCTCTGCCTCTGGCAGCCCCTCCCCAGGCCCCTGGGCTCTGTGTCTCTGCTCAGTGAGGTTGTTGTTTGGGGCGGGGGTGCCACTAGAGCAGGATTTCCATGGGAACGGGGTGAAAAGGGGCTGTGACCGCCTGTGTTTTCAGTTACAGGGTCGATCCCCAGCGCCCGGTGCAGAGTATAAACTGCTGGTATTAATATTCACATTTGTTACACTAGTGCCCAGGGACCCACCACACCGGCCCATTGTGCTCACACCGTACACGCCCGGCACGAGAGTCAGCCCCGCCCCACACAGACGAGACATCTAGACGAGGGCTCGGGGAAAGGGGCAGCCCCACGGGCAGAGCGACCAATGCGAGGGCAGCAGAGCCCTGGGAGTGCTGTCGCTCTGTGTGTATTCGTCCTCGGGGTGGGCTTAGTGGGGGGGGGGTCACCTGGCCAGAGGCGCTTCAGCTCCACGCCTGTAGGGGAAGCCCCAGTGGGTCCTGATACCCACCCGACACAGGCTCAGGAAAGGGCAGTGACTGGGGCTGGCGGGAACAGGGAGGTTGCAGATAACCCCGAGCTACAGAGGCTTAATCACTTACAGCTCAAAGTGGGCAACCGCGGTTCATTCCAGTGGCGAGTCAGGGCGGGGGTGGGGGCTGGGGGGTAGGGGCTCTCCAGTCCAGTCTCTAGTCCAGCAAACAGCCTGGCATAGGCACCAACTTCCTGATTTCCCGGGGGGTGCTCGACCCCTGCTCAGTCCAAGGCCCTGTCCCCAGTCCCGCTCTCCCACCCTACCACTTCCTGCCCCTGTTCCACCTCTTCCCATCCCATTCTTCCCCCTCCCCCAAGGGCGCCCCTTAGATGACTGGTGCCTCCCCAAACTGGGGTGGGGGGATGATCTAAAGGGAAGGTCACATCTCCCTCCCAGCCAACCCTCCCCTGCGTCAAGCCCGGGGCCACCGCACTCTCCCCACCCCACCTTTCCTGGGGAGGGAGGCTCTGTCCTCCCCCTGCACCTGCCTCCAACCCCAGCAAATTCTGCTGCCCTCCCTGAAGGTAAGGAGCCCGGGTGGGGAGCAGGAGGGAGCCACTTCTAACATCGGCACCCCATGGTCGCTGGCAGCTGCCTGACACAGCCTGGATGGGGAGGCGGCTTCTGCTCCCTGCTCGGCTCGGCTGCCAGGGAGTGAGTGAGGCGGAAATGTGAGGTTTGGGGTGGGGGAGCTCCGGCTCACTCACTCCCTGTCCCCGGCACCTGAGCCCAGAGGGGGAGCAGAAGCCGCCTCCCCAGCCAGGCTCTCTCAGGCATCTGCCAGCCCGCCATGCAGCAGAGCAGTGAGCTAGTGGCTGGGAGGGGCTGGTTCGGCCCCTTCCACTCCCGAGCATCTGGGGAAGTGCCCCCTTATGCGTTGCCAAGCCCTGCCCCCGCCCCCGCCCCGGAGCACCCACAGAGTCTGTGCCTATGCAGGCTGCTTTCCAGGCCAGGCTCAGTCAGTGTCTCTCCCTGGGGCCCTGCCCAGCCGCTGCTCCTCCATAAACCCTGCACAGAGCTGCCCCCGGCTGCAGTGTCTGACAGTCACAGCCTGCCCCACACGCTGCTCCCCGGCTCCTGCTACTGGTGCTGCTGGTGCTGCACGCTGTTCCTCGGTGGGTTCCCCTGCATCCAGCTTCTCTGCTGCTCCGGGCTCGCTGTGCCACTGCTTGTCCCTGAGCCAGGTCATGGCCAACCCCTGCTTGTTAATCCTCACACCCAGCTGCCGAGGCTGAACGGGACGTTTCTGAGCGCTCGGGGCTGGGCGCACGTGGTGGGTGCTGCTGGCCCTGCTGGCCGGCCGGCAGCCGGAGAGCAATGCCGCCGGTGGGACCGATGGGAGACGGGGGAAGCTCCGTGGGCAGCACTGCTGGGCAGCACAGACGCACCCTGCTGCAGCCGCTCCTGTCTGGCCCCAGAGCGCGGGAGAGGCTGGTGTTTCGGGGGGCAGTGACGGCGCAGACTCCTGCACAAGGCTCCCTCCAGCCGACAGACTGTCGTCACTTGCTAAACACGCCCGACTGCTCTTGGCCTCCTCACTTCTCACCGTGATAAAATGCCAGCGACAGAGACCTCCTGGGCCACGTTGCAGCCTTTCACCCCTCGGGGGGTCAACTCAGCCTGGGGCAGCGTCAGCCTCTGCCCCTAGGCAGATCCCCCTGCACCTGCCCACTGAGGAGCTGCCCACCGAGGGACACGGCCCCGTACAAAACCCTGGGGAATTAATAATCCAGAACTCCCTTCAGGGACAGGGAAGGGGGGGATCAGGACCCACCCGAGTCCCTGAACACACAGACAGAACAAGGGGATTGTCGCCAACATTCCCGGCTCCTTCCCATCGGCTGAGGTGCTGGCAGCCCACTCCAGGCACATACGGCGTCTGCTTCCCTCCCCAGCAAACAGCCCAAGGGAACACACGATAGAGGCGGGGCTGTGGGCAGTCAGGCTTAATGGTCGGAGCAGGAGCAGGAAGCGGATCCAATACAAGGGTCAGAGCTGGAGTCAGGAATTAATAGCCAAGCCGAGGGTCAGAGCCAGGAGGGGACCCAGGAGGCACATCGAGGGTCAGAGCCGGAGCCCAGGGTCGGGGTAAGGAAGCCGGGAGCAGGAGCAAGCTGAGGCAGCCAGGACTGAGCAGGAGCAAGGCTGGGAAACAAGCAGGAGCAGGAGGAGGAGCAGGGCTGGAGCAGGACAGGAGCCCGGCGAGGAGCAGCAGCACAGGTAGGATCGTGGCCGTGGCATGAACACACTGAGCAGCCAGAGAGCTGCTGGGCTAAGAGCCGGCCAGCTGCCCTTCCGGCCCAGGCAGGGGGTGCAGTCAGGCGCGTGGCCTGCGGCCGGCTGGCTGCACTGGCTGGGTTGCCAGGTGAATAATTCTGCTGCAGCCCCTGATCCCCGACAGTACGAACCCCAGCTTCATCCAGCGCCCCCGTCCCCCAGACCTACCGCCGTGATCTCTGCAGCGGGGAGCAGAGTAACTCCCCTGTGGATGGGCTTTGGGAGCGTCGTCGCCTGGGTCTGTGCACACGAGAGAGAACGGGGGCAGCAGCGTGGGGCTGCGGGACAGCGCGTGGGATGACGCTGCAGGTGCTGCCTGTCGGGCTGGGCTGGAGATGGACGTGGAACCTGAGGGCAGGTCGGGGTGCGCTCCCCTCGGCGATGTGTGGATGGCAGGGGCAGGGGGTGCTGGAGACTTTCCCTTCACTTGCTGTTTTCATGCTTCCGAAGGCTTGGGCTGGTCCTGGTGTAACTTCAGCTGCCAGTAAATGTAGCCCTGGTTGTCAGTGCTGACATTTCACAGCAATGATCAGTGTCTCCAGTGTCACTGGGCAGCCTCTGCCCGTGCCCTGCCCATGGCCCCTCGGCTCCGGGGCACATCTCTAGCTGTGTAATCTTGGGTTTTACAGGGTCTCTGCTCTCCTTTGTCTCTGCAGGACCAAACCTGGAGATGGTCAGATGATTCTTCATTCAACTTCAGAGCTTGGGATAAGGGGCAACCCAATAATCTGACAGGAGACGAGCACTGCACAGTGTTATTTTACGATACAGGTAAGCAGGCGGCTCAGACCCCCATGGACCTACCACCCTGGCAGCCCTCTGACCACACAAGTCCTGAGATACGATCCGGGCTGGCCCCAGCGCGCTCTGGAGTGCAGATCCTTGCTCCTCTCTCTTCCCTGCCCCATGCTGGGAGGGCAGTCAGGAGAGACCCCCTTGTCTGACCTGGTAAAACTCCTACTTACCAGATCCCCAGTGTCAGTTTACATGTCTGCTCCAGTGACAGGCAGGAGAGATACACACACACACACACACACACACACAGACAGATGGGGACTCTGCTGAGCTGTTAAAGGTTGATGGCTCTGAGTCGCTGTTGCACCCCTACTCCACTGCACCAGGGTGTCGATCAGGCTGAACTGTGCAAACACTGATCCACACAATGATGTGGGGACGGGAGCTGCATTTGGCCCCCTCGGGGGGTCGTGTAGCTCACAACATTCACACACACGCCGGCTGCTTGTGAAAGTGCTGCCCAGTCTCGGAACGTTCACACAATGAACAGGAATGACTGTTCCCGTGGAAACTGGCCCTGGGAGGGGATCATTAGGAAAAGTTCCAGCCAGGGAGCAGAACCTGCAGGAGGTGGTGTAAGTGATTCGGCATTCACGGTACCAGCAGGGAGGGAAAGAAGTTCTGAACGGCCCAGCCAGCAACAGCGACTAGCCAGTGTTGGTGGATAACGAGGGGTCGCTTTGCAGACAGGCTGTGAACAGGCGGGGGTGAAATTCACAACAAATCCCCTGCCTGGCCCTGATCATTGGGGGCTGTATCTGTGTGGGGCCTGCAGTGCCAGTGGCTGTGGGGAGCAAGGGGCAGTGCCGGGGCTCTCAGACCAATTCCATTTATCTTGGGTTGCCAGGCATCCGGTTTTCGACTGGAACAGCAGGTCGAAAAGTGACCCTGGTGACCCTGGGCCATTATAAGTCTGGTTGGCAGTGCAGCGGGGCTAAGGCAGGCTCCCTGGCTCTGCGCGGCTCCCAGAACCGGCCGGCATGTCCAGCTCCTAGGCACAGCTGTGATTAGGGAAGCTCCACATGCTTCCCCCGCCCCCAGAACCAGCTCTGCAGCTCCCATTGGATGGGAACCCCAGCCAATGGGAGCTGCGAGTGCAGTGCCTGTGGGCGTGGGCATCACGCACCACGCAGAGCCACCTGGCCGCACCTCCGCCTAGGGGCCGGGCATGCCGACTGCTTCCGGGAGCCGTGTGGAGCCAGGGCAGGGCAGGAGGGAACCTGACTTAGCCCCGCTGCACTGCCAACCTGGAGCCGCCTGAGGTAAGTGCCACCCACCCGGAGCCCGCACCCTGGACCTGCTCCCGCACCCCAACCCCCTGCCCCAGATCAGAACTCCGTCCTGCACCCAAACTCCCTCTCAGAGCCCACACCCTGCATCCCCTCCTGCACCCAACCCCCTGCCCCAGCCCGGAGTCCCCTCCTGCACCCCAAACCCCTCATCCTCGGCCCCACCCCAGAGCTCACACACCCAGCCAGAGCTTTCACCCCCTCCCTCACTCCACTCCCCTGCCCAGAGCCCCCTCCTGTACACTGAACCCCACATTTCTGGCCCTACCCCAGAGCCTGCACCCCCAGATGGAGACCTCACCCCCTCCTACACCCCAACCCCCTGCCCCAGCCCCATGAAATTGAATGAGGGTGGGGGAGAGCAGGAGACAGGGTAGGGACTAAGAGAAGGGGTGGGGCAGGGGCAGGGTTGGACCTTGGGGATGGGGTGGGGAAGGGGTGTTCGGTTTTGTGCGATTAGAAAGTTGGCAACCCTACATTTATCACTGGGACCAGCCTGATCCAGCCCTAGCCAGGTGTGTTAGACAGTGACACGCAACAGTAACAAGCCACCAATTACCCACTGGGCTTGTAGTAGTCAATTAACCTTTAACTAAAACATCAATTATTTGTTAATTTTATAAACTATTTGCAAATTACACCCAACAACTATGTTAAAGGGAAATGAAGGTCCCCACGTTGAGGAAGTGCCAGGTTATTCTGCCCATGTAACCTTAACGGAGCCCCTGGTACATGTGCATCATGATACAGTCTTGAGTTACAGGCTCAGTGTCCGTCAGGCCTGATGCCGGCAGATGGGCACAGCCAGGGCTGCAGTCACTGGACGGGGATAGAGTCAAACAGCAGCAGAAACCCTCACCCAAGGGAACGGGGCACTGAGACTGGCCTATACCCCCCGCGGAGCTCCCTGCTGGCCCTGGGGTGCTGCTGAGGGGCTGAGCCCACCCAGCCCAGCCCCAGGACTGTCATTCCCTGGGCGCTCTCTGGGCTGACTAAGCAGGAATACTACTGCCGGGGCAGCCCCCAGGCACGGGCACAGACACCCCCAGAGCAGAGGGGTAATGGGGTCTGAGGGAGGAACGTGCTGCTCCGCGCACAGCAGGCCGGTAACACTGACTCCTGGGGCAGGGACACATCCCCTCTGCACGGCGGCTGAGCCCTGCCTGGGACAGATGTTCCCATGGGTGTAGCCAGACCCAGGTGGGCAGGGCATGGAGGGGGCCTGGCTGTGGGCAGCTCACTCAGCAGGGAGGGAGGCAGCAGCTCAGTTCCTGAGCGGGTGCCCCCAGTCCCGGGGCAGGGCTCTCGCTCTCTCCTCGGCCCTCTGGCTGGGGTGGGGGGCACGTGGGGTGGGGGAGGTAGGAGCAGTAGCACATGGACCAGGCGTCTCCCTTTTCACACTGAGCCTCGGCCTCTCTTTGCAGGATGGGGCTGCCCCAATCTGGGGTTCATGGGTGGAGTTTTGGGAGGAGCAGGCAGAGTGAGTGTGTGGAGGAGACAGTTCTGCTGCTCCCAGCTTGTGCCCCTGAGGCAGGGAGTCAGAATTTTGGTCCTAAACAGGGGGATTCACAGGGGATTAAGATAAGAAAGGGCTGTTAGGATGTTTCCTAAAGTTAAATGATCTGTTCCAAGCTTGGTGAACTGAGAAAGTCAGTAGCCTAAATGATAGAGAATAACTGTAGGTTTTTCTACAATGGTTTCAATTGCTGTATTCAAGGGGTGGTAACAATGTTACTAATATCTTTCTTTGAGAAGATAACTGATTTTTTAGACAAAGGAAATATAATAGATCTACTCTACCTCGATGTCAGTTAGGCAGTTAGTGGATACAGTTCCACACGAGAAATTATCAGTTAAATTGGAGAAGATGGGGATTAATCTGAGAACGGAAAGGTGGATAAGGAACTGGTGAAAGGGGAGCCTACAGTGGGTCATACTGAAAGGTGAACTGTCAGGCTGGAGGGAGGTTATTAGAGAAGTTCCTTAGGGATTGGTCCTGGTACCAATCTTATTTAACATTTTTAAAATGTATTTTAATGTTTTTATTACTGACTTTGGCACAAAAAATGGGAGTGTGCTAATAACATTTGTCGATAACACAATGTTGGGGGTATTGCCAATACGGAGGAGGACTGGAATATCATATAAGAAGATCTGGATGATCTTGTAAACTGGACATTAAAGACTAATGTCTTTAAACTGGGTCATTAGTGAACACAGCTTGTAGGTGATTGCACTGATTTTAATATACTGAAATTCATGATAATGTAATTATGTCATTCATAACAATTTTATCATTATTAAAATAGTAAAGATACCAATGATAGGCAGATTCAATAACTAGAATATGAAAGAAATGTATAAGTATGCTGAAAATAGCCTCCCAAAACTGGCAGAGTGATCCCCCCCCCAAACATACAAACCTCTTCAAAAGCACCCAACGGCAAAAACAAGTCAGCGCCTATGATCTGAGGAATGGAAAACCTTCCTTATGGGAGGAGATTCAAAGAGCTCGGCTTGTTTAGCCTAACCAAAAGAAGGCTGAGGGGAGAGACGAGCGCTCTCTATAAACACATCACAGGGATAAATACCAGGGAGGGAGAGGAGTTATTTAAGTTAAGCACCAGTGTGGACCCAAGAACAAATGGATATAAACTGGTCATCAACAAGTTTAGGCTTGAAATTAAGTGAAGGTTTCTAACCATCAGAGGAGTGAAGTTCTGGAGCAGCCTCCAAGAGGAGCAGTGGGGGGAAAAAACCTAACTGGCTTCTAGACTGAGCTTGATAAGTTTATGGAGGGGGTGGTGTGACAGGACTGCCTGCAATGGTGTGTGGCCGAACAGTGGCTGCCTGTAGCAAAAATCCCCAACGGCCAGAGACAGGACACTAGAAGCGAAGGGCTCTGCATTACTACAGAGAATTCTTTCCCAGGTGTTTGCCTGGTAGGTCCTGCCCACATGCTCAGGGTCTAACTGATCACCATATTTGGGGTCAGGAAGGAATTTTCCCCTGGGTCAGATTGGTAGAGACTGTGGGGGTTTTCACGTTCTTCTGCAGCATGGGGCACGGGTCACCGGCAGGTTTAAACTAGTGTAAATGGTGAATTCTCTGTAACTTGAAGTCATTAAACCATGATTTGAGCACTTCAGTAACTCACCCAGAGGTTAGAGGTCTATTACAGGAGTGGGTGGGTGAAGATCTGTGGCCTGCGGTGTGCAGGAGGTCAGACTAGATGATCACAATGGTCCCTTTGGACATTAGGAAGAGTATCTGAGTAAGAATAGACATTACAATCTTAAACCTAACTTGCCACAAGAGGTCAGAATGTGTTAGTATTAGAGCTGAGTGGGTCTAATGTTTATTACATTTTCTTTCTTGATATAGGATTTAGATACAATGCTCCTGTCAGATAATTTCTAAGTTATCTGCCAAAAAAACAAAACAAAAAACCCTAGCATTTTCAGTTAAAGTTGCCCGTCCCCCCAAAATCTGAAATGGTGCCACTGTGGGCAGGCAAGAAATCCTTCCCCGCTCCCCCATGCACAGGGACGTTGGCCTGACAGGAGCTCCCTCCCTCCACAAACTTAGAAGCCAAACTACGCCTAAGCTGGGGCGCTTAGGTCTCTATCCCACCCTCCTCTTCCTTGGGTCCCATGCACAGGAGCTGGGATCTTCTCTGAGGGGCAGAGAATGGGGTGGGGTAGGGGTCCCTGTATGGCCCAGCCTGCCCAACCACAGGGGTCATTTCTGTTTTTCTTTCTAGGTTTTCCGAAATGGCATGATTATCCCTGTGACACCAAATTCTCTTTCATTTGTAAGCGCAAAGCCTAAGGGAGGCAGGTTGCCTGCACCTGGGGTCTCCCAACACCTGGGCTGTGAGTGAATCGGGTCCCTCCGGCTCCCCTGGGAGACCAGATCCTGTGTCCCCGGCTGCAAAGTCCCTTCTACAAAGCATCGCTGTGTTACGCTGTGTCACTCCTGCTCTGCTCTGCCCCCTTCTCTCCCTGTCACACCCACGTTCTGCTATTCTCAGCAATCTCAGCACAGTGACGTGATAATAAACTTTCCCTCCAGCATTCAGCTCAGTGCATGTCTCCTTTCTCGTGTTCCTGACTCTGGCATGGACAGTTCCATGTGTCACCGGGCCCCAGCCTCAGCACCCCAGAGCCAGCGCTTCACAGGGGAGGAAAGGGAACAAATGAGGAATAAGGAGGGCCCTGGCCTTCTGGTAAAGACATGGGGGATCAGTACCCCTGAGACACGGCCTGTTCATCCCGCTCCGCTCTGCCCCTCTGTGACATTCTGTACCTCATGAGAACACCCTACACCCCCATGTCCATCCTTATAAAATGATTGTGTGGTGTCCAATGCAAAGTTTGTCATGTCGGGTGTCTTCGGAAGGCTCATGATGCACTGAGCATTGTTGTTACAGTGATGTTATGGGTTGTAATTTCATGTATATATTTATGAGTTTGAAAATGTGTCCTCATGGCTTAAAGCAAGCCTAGTCAAAAACTCTCCAAGAGCAGAGGGGCAGTTCACACCTCATCAGGGCATGTATGGGACAAATGGGGAGGGATAGCTCAGTGGTTTGAGCATTGGCCTGCTAAACCCAGGGTTGTGAGTTCAATCCTCGAGGGGGCCATTTAGGGATCTGGGGCAAAAATCTGTCTGGGGATTGGTCCTGCTTTGAGCAGGGGGTTGGACTAGATGACCTCCTGAGGTCCCTTCCAACCCTGATATTCTATGACTCAAACCCAGCCCAGCCTCACAGGAACAAAGGACACTGGCCTAGGCAAGAACAAAGGGTCTGTTGGACTACCAAGGGAGGGGTTGAAGCCCTGGTGCATATCAATTTCCTTGGGTCAGAAAGCAGCATTCCGCTCTCAGATAGGGGAGGGGCTGGGACGTGCTCCCTATGCCCAAGGAGGACAGCATGCCCTCAGGGCCAAGGGCAGGGGAAATGTTGTCTGGGACTGAGGTCGCTGTCCCAGTTGCTAGCTGCCAGAATTTTGCAGCTGAGCTAAAGACTGACCCCACTCTAGAAAGCATAAGGAAGTATGTCCTAGAGGGAACCCCAGGGAGGGAGAATGGGGAGAAGTTTTGTGAAGAGGGTGGGAAGTTATATAGGGAGGCTCCTGTGGGAAAAAACCAAAAGCCCTGGGCAGCCCTTTAAACAGTTGGTTGTACCTAGCCAATGTCGTGGGGACTTAATGCAGCTAGTGCATGATAGTCCCTTTGCTGATCACTTGGGGGTACAAAGAACCTATGGCAGGCTGAAGAAGAATTTCTACTGGCGAGGAATACAAAATGACATAAAAGATTATTGCAGGTGTTGTGTATTGTGCCAGGCGAGGAATAGGCCTGTAGGGCCCCCAAAAGTTCCTCTCCGTCCCTTGCCTGTGATACAGGAGGCATTCCTAAGGGTAGCGATGGACATCGTGGGCCCTATGCAGCGTCCCACCCGGACAGGGAACAGGTATATCTTAGTGGTGGTAGATTCTGCCACCAGGTATCCTGAGGCAGCTGCTCTGTCTAATATTGAAGTTGAGACTGTGGCGAGGGCCCTTCTCACTATAGTCAGCAGAGTGGGTTTCCCTAAAGAAATTTTATCTGATTGAGGGTCAAATTTCATGTCACAAATTTTCAATGAACTGTGGAAGTTGTGTGGGACAAAACAACTTAAAACTGCCCCATATCACCCACAGGCCAATGGTTTAGTGGAAAGGTTTAATGTGACTCTAAAATCCATTCTAGGGATGTATACTAAGAAGAGGGGCAAAAATTGGGATGAGTTATTACCATTTCTGTTGTGTACTTACAGGGAAGTACCCCAAGAATCCACAGGTTTTTCCCCATTTAATTTTTTGTATGGAAGAAAAGTGAGGAGACCCCTCGATCTCCTTAAAGATTCCTGGGAGGGAAATACTGAGGTAAAAGAAGAATTGGTAACTGAATATGTTCAGAGATTTAGAAAAGAGTTAAAAGACATGATGGAACTCGTTCAAACCAATCTCCAAGACAGTCAATCCAGGCAAAAGGCGTGGTATGATGAAAATAATTGTAAGAGCACTTTTGAAATAGGGGATTTGGTAATGGTATTAAGCCCTGCGAAAAAGTATAAAATCCAAAACTCTTGTGAGGGTCTCTTCGAGGAAATAGAAGTGGCAAATGAGGACACGTATCAAGTTAAAAAGCCCCTTGATGATGCTGTCCCACAGCTTGTGCATGTGAACAGGCTGAAAGCCTATCACAACAGAGAGGCCATAGTAAAAATGATCTGTTTTATGGAAGGGGAATCTGAGGCACATCCCCTCTTTATGCCATGATCTAAATCATTAATGAAGATATTGATCAGAACCGAACTTATTGAACAGAACTTATCTTATGTTCTTATTGAATCAGGAGAGCCCCTTTTTCTGGAGGAGAGGCCTGAGGCCAGCACAATAAGGGGACGCTCTGAGAGAGGCTGTATGAAGGCTGGGGGCAGAGAACACCCCATCAGTCAGGGACAGAGATAAATGTAACAGGGAAGAGGAGAAGGGATGTTCACTGGGTCACACAGGATCCCTCCAGCAGAGCTGGGACTGGAACCCAGGAGTCCTGGCTCAGTCTTTATTGTTTTGTATCCTGCTCTGCAAGATGAGCCGGTGCATTGCAGGCAGGCTAGACAGATCCTGCTCTGGAAGCGCTGAGATGAGGACAGGAGGGATGAGCGCCCAGGGAGGGTGTGATGCTCCACTGGTGTTATCTGGACCAGTGATCTGCTAGGTCACTCCAATCCTTGACTCTGGGAGCCAGCCTGACCCTGCTCTGCTGTGAGAAACCCCACTCCTGGGCTGTTCACGCACAGCCTCTGCCATGTAAGCTGCTCCTTTGATTGTGCAACCAAATGACACTAGCCAATATCTCTGGTCCCAGACACAACCCTAGGAACCTCCGGCTTGCAGTGTCCAGTTATGCCCGCTGGATGCTGCAAGCTTGTATGAGTTCGTCAATTTAACAAAGAAATTGATATGTACCACGCTTGTTATCCCAAGGGGAGTCTCTGACATGCTTCAAACCAAACATGCTGCTTCAGGTAGAACAAACCAACAGATTTATTAACTACAAAGATAGATTTTAAGTGATTATAAGTCAAAGCGCAACAAGTCAGATTTGGCCAAATGAAATAAAAGCAAAACGCATTCTAAGCTGATCTTAACACTTTCAGTGCCCTTACAAACGTAGATGCTTCTCACCACAGGCTGGCTGGTTGCCCTTCAGCCAGGCTCTCCCCTTTGATCAGCGCTTCAGTCACTCGGTGATGATGTCTGTAGATGGAGGTGGAAGAGAGAGGAAGAACATGACAAACATCTCTCCCTTTTATCATGTTCTTTCTTCCCTCTTGGTTTTGCCCCCACCCTCCCTTCAGAGTCAGGTGAGCATTGCCTCATTGCCGTCCCAAACTGACCAAAGGAAGGGGGGTGACTCACTCAAGAGAGAGTCCAACAGATCCTTTGTTGCTGCCTAGGCCAGTGTCCTTTGTTCCTGTGAGGCTGGGCTGGGTTTGTCCCATACATGCCCTGATGAGGTCTGAACTGTCCCTCTTCTCCTGGAGAGTTTTGCCTGGGCTTGTTTTAAGCCATGAGGACACATTTTCAGCCTCTTAACTATATACATGAAATTACAACCTATAACATCACTATAACAACAATGCTCAGTGCAGCATGAGCCTTCCGAAGACACCTGACATGACAAACTTTGCATTGGATACGACACAATCATATCATAAAGATGAACATGGGAGTTCAGGTTGTTCCCCCCAGGCACAGAGTGTCACAGGAGGTTTAGGTTGAACATTAAGAAAAACTTCCTAACTGCCAGGGTGGTTAAGCACTGGTATACACTGTCCAGTGAGGTTGTGGAATCTCCATCATGGAAGATTTTTAAGAGCAGACTCCCCTTCCACTCTCCCATGCAGCCGAGTTCTCGCAACCCCAACAAGGCTGGGCCCAAGATTCCTGGGAAGTTAACCCCCAAATCTTGTTGTAGTCACTCAGGACAGGGGCAAAGTTGTCCCCATTTCCGGGGGCTCTCTCCTCACCAGCTGCTTCTCTGACCCCCCAGTCACTGTATTAATTTCCATCCAAACACAATTTATTGAATAGAAACTGTAAGAAAAATAAGGGGACAATGGAAAAGGTTAAAGGAACCAGGACCCCACGGTGTGGGCAGGGGGACTCCACACACAGCCAGGGGAGCTGGAACAATTTTTACAGTGAGGGTGCTGAGAGCCATGGAACCAAACTGTAAACCCTGTATATAATGGGAGCCACTTCAAGCCGGGGGTGCGGCAGCACCCCCCGCACCCCTAATTCCAGTGCCTATGCACACAGCCATCTGCAGGACATAAGAAAAGTTCACAGTCTGTTCCTCACCCATCCCAGTTCTCCCTCCCAGCCCTGGCTGCGCTGCGGTGATAGCAGGGGTCAGACACCTGGTCTGGCGGTGGCTACATGCCCTCAGGTTCCAGGGGGCAGGAGCCTTTTCCCCAGCATCAGCCCGTCTGTTGGGGTCAAGACGCCCCCTCTGAGTCCAGCCTGCAAGGGCCTCTTATGTGGTGACATCTCCCAGTGCTGGGCCTTCGCTGCCCAGGGCCCCCTTCGCTGTCCCCAGCCGCTCACCACGCTCAGCTCCAGTGTTACTTGTGGCACGGCCAGTGTCCGCTATTCCGGCTCTGGCCCCATAGCTCCCCGCTGTAAGTTGGCCTTGGCTCCCTGCTGGCATGGCTGGTCTGCGCTGCCCCAGCTCCCGGCTCTGGGCTGGCCAGCTCAAACTGCCCGGCTCTGCCTCCAGCTCACCACCTCTGTCTCCGAAGCAGACAGGGGGCTGCAGACAGGGGAGTTTGAGAGAGAGTTTGACAAAGAGAGGCTTACGATGCTTAGGAAGACCCGCAACACCTGTGCCAGCACTGCTTCTGTCTCCTCCACCTGCGCCTGTAGCCAGACAGAGCGCCTGAGCATGGATGCTTCTACCCAGATCCTGGTGTGGTTTTGCAGGGACTGTAACTTGCAATTTCCACTTACTGATACCCAGGCTGGGGGGACCATCCAATGTGAAAGGTGCCTGCTGGTGGAATCTCTCAGGCAGCAGGTGGGAGAGCTACAGGAGGAGGTGGCTAGGTTGAGGAGCATCCGAATCCAGGAGCAATTCCTGGACAGTATCCATGTGGAGACAGCTAAGGTAGCTGTCCCAGTACACAGGACTGCTGATACACCACTGGTGGAGGAGGAGATGGCTCAGGGTGGACACTGGCAGCAGGTTACTTCTGGCAGCAGGCAGTGCTCCACCCCTGCTCCGAACCCTCCTGCCATGGTAATAGGTAACCGTTATGCTCTTCTTGATACAGGAGAGAAGGCATCACCCCCTACAGTAAAGGAGGAGAAGCCTCGTACCCCTAAGGCTGGGAGGTCTGCTGCCACCACTGCGAATAGGAAACGTAGGGTAGTGGTGGTCAGAGACTCTCTTCTGAGGGGGATGGAGGTGCCCATCTGTTGCCCTGACATTTCATCTCAGGAGGTATGCTGCCTGCCGGGAGCCCGTATCCGAAATGTTACGGAGGCATTGTCGAGGATTATCCAGGCCTCTGACTACCACCCCATGCTACTCATCCATGTGGACACAAATGATACTGCGCGGTGTGACACTGAGCGGATCAAGAGTGACTACAGGGCTCTGGGAGTACGGGTGAAGGAGTTTGGAGCGCAGGTGGTATTCTCTTTGATCCTTCCTGTCAAAGGTAGGGGCCCAGGCAGAGACAGGTGCATCATGGAGGTGAATGCCTGGCTGCGAAGATGGTGTCGCCAGGAGGGCTTTGGCTTCCTCGACCATGGGATGCTATTCCAGGTAGGACTGCTAGGCAGAGATGGCGTTCACCTTTCGACTATTTGGACACAGACTGGCTAACCTAGTGAGGAGGGCTTTAAACTAGGTTCGATGGGGACAGGTGAGCAAAGCCCACAGGTAAGTGGGGAACATGGAGACCTGGGAGATGGGTCGGAAATAGGAGGGAGCGTGGGCTATAATGGCAGAGAGAAAGGAGGGTCAGGGCAAAACTGGGAGGCAAGATCAAACCAGTATCTTAGATGCCTATATACAAATGCGAGAAGTATGGGTAATAAGCAGGAAGAACTGGAAGTGCTAATAAATAAATACAACTATGACATTGTTGGCATCACCGAAACTTGGTGGGATAATAAACATAATTGGAATGTTGGTGTGGATGGATACAGCTTGCTCAGGAAGGATAGACAGGGGAAAAAGGGAGGAGGTGTTGCCTTATATATTAAAAATGTACACACTTGGACTGAGGTGGAGATGGACATAGGAGATGGAAGTGTTGAGAGTCTCTGGGTTAGGATAAAAGGGGTAAAACAAGGGTGATGTCATGCTAGGAGTCTACTACAGGCCACCTAACCAGGAAGAAGAGGTGGATGAGGCTTTTTTTTAAACTAATGTAACCCTTCTGCCAGGCGGAGTTGATAGCAGCAAGGGCCGGGTTCAGTACATAGGGGTCCCCCCCCCAACAGCATAACACAATACCAGCTCGAGCCCCCACCCAGTGACCTGGGAAAATCTTACACACACCCCTGGGCGCCTCGAAGAGGCAATACTTCCCCTCTCGCAAGCACAGAGCCTCGCTGTTGCAGAAAATGTTTAATAACATGAGGTAAACGACATAGAATTCAATTGGGAAAACACCACAACTAGAGTTCATAGACCAAACCATGAGCGAAGACCCAGCCCAGCAAATTGGCCCGTGTCCTTTCCTGCTGGTTCTTGAAACCAGCAACCCAAGAATCACCAAAGTCCTAAAAGTCCAACAACCCCCAAAGTCTCTGTCCCTGGCCAGTGCAGCCCCAGAGTTCAAAGGGGGGGGCACGCAGGTTGTTAAGGGGCACCTTACGTGATCCGAGGTCGACCGGCTGCCTCTCGGTGGGGTTCTGCCGCAACGCCCACCATGAGCCGCTCCACTCCACCAGCCGTCCCGTGAGCCACTCCTGCCGTCCCACTAACTGCTCTGCTCTACCAGCTGCTCCGCTCCGCTCCCAGACCTGTGAGCCGCATGGCTCAGCTCGTCGTTCCTTGGGCCACTCCAACCATCCCCGCAAGGCTCCGCTAGCTGCTCCTCCAGCCATCTCCGTAAACTGCTCTGCCAGCCACTTAGCAATATAGCTTCAGGCTCCCCCACTAGTTAACACAGCACTCAGTGATCTCAGCTCTTAGTAACTTTAGCTCTTTTGTGATTTCAGCTAGTAGTAGGGGAGCCCCCATGCTGGTGCACTATTAGCCAGAAGTGAATTCAGCTCAGCAGCCTGTAACTAGACTCCTAATACAATCAAAGTTAGCTCTGACATTCAACAGTGGGGAGCGGGGAAGGAGCAGACACCACTGGTGTTTCAGGCTTACAAAAAAGCCAAAGCCCCAACCCTCTCTCAATTCACTAGGTTTTGTAACTCATGCCCCTTGTCAAGCAAGTGCTACTTAGTTAATGGTGAATCCTTCTGTCATACAACAGTTCCACTGGCCTTGAGTCACAGAATCAGGGTAACAAAACTTTATTCTTCCTGCCCCAATAACAGAGAAACTGGGGCTCCCACACCAGCCAAAGTAACCACTTTCAGTTGTTGTTGTCGCATGCCAGGCGGGTGGGTGTGCCTATGCAAACAAGATCAGCCCCTGGAGTTCTTTTCCACACTCGCCATAATTCACCACCAGATGTCAGGGTAGAGCTCATCCTGACTCTGCTTACACTAACAAAATCATCCAAAGCCCAAGATTTGGTGGTGATGGGGGACTTCAACTATCCAGATATATGTTGGGAAAATAACACAGCAGGGCACAGACTATCCAACAAATTCTTGGACTGCATTGCAGACAACTTTTTATTTCAGAAGGTTGAAAAAGCTACTGGGGGGAAGCTGTTCTAGACTTGATTTTAACAAATAGGGAGGAACTCGTTGAGAATTTGAAAGGAGAAGGCAGCTTGGGTGAAAGTGATCATGAAATCATAGAGTTTGCAATTCTAAGGAAGGGTAGAAGGGAGAACAGCAAAATAGAGACAATGGATTTCAGGAAGGTGGATTTTGGTAAGCTCAGAGAGCTGATAGGTAAGGTCCCATGGGAATCCAGACTGAGGGGAAAAACAACTGAGGAGAGTTGGCAGTTTTTCAAAGGGACACTATTAAGGGCCCAAAAGCAAACTATTCCGCTGGTTGGGAAAGATAGAAAATGTGGCAAAAGACCACCTTGGCTTAACCACGAGATCTTGCATGATCTAAAAAATAAAAAGTAGTCCTATAAAAAATGGAAACTAGGACAGATTACAAAGGATGAATATAGGCAAACAACACAGGAATGCAGGGACAAGATTAGAAAGGCAAAGGCACAAAATGAGCTCAAACTAGCTACAGGAATAAAGGGAAACAAGAAGACTTTTTATCAATACATTAGAAGGAAGAGGAAGACCAAGGACAGGGTAGGTCCACTGCTCAGTGAGGAGGGAGAAACAGTAACAGGAAATTTGGAAATGGCAGAGATGCTTAATGACTTCTTTGTTTCGGTCTTCACCGAGAAGTCTGAAGGAATGCCTAACACAGTGAATGCTAATGGGAAGGGGGTAGGTTTAGCAGATAAAATAAAAAAAGAACAAGTTAAAAATCACTTAGAAAAGTTAGATGCCTGCAAGTCACCAGGGCCTGATGAAATGCATCCTAGAATACTCAAGGAGCTAATAGAGGAGGTATCTGAGCCTCTAGCTATTATCTTTGGAAAATCATGGGAGACGGGAGAGATTCCAGAAGACTGGAAAAGGGCAAATATAGTGCCCATCTATAAAAAGGGAAATAAAAACAACCCAGGAAACTACAGACCAGTTAGTTTAACTTCTGTGCCAGGGAAGATAATGGAGCAAGTAATTAAGGAAATCATCTGCAAACACTTGGAAGGTGGTAAGGTGACAGGGAATAGCCAGCAGGAATCAGGTGACCTCCTTGCCCAGAAATGGACAAAGGAGAGGAGGAGGGGCTGGAGGGGAAGTCAGTTTGGATCTGGCTGGGGACATGGAGTGGGCGCAGACGTGGGTGTCCATCTGGCTCACTGCCCCCCAAAATGGACCTGGCTGAGGGGGTCCCATTCTCTGTACCTACAAGCTCTGTTTTAGACAATGTTCCTGTCATCTAATAAACCTCTGTTTTACTGGCTGGCTGAGAGTCACGGTGAATCGCAGGAAGCCGGGGGTGCAGGGCCTTGTCTCCCTCCATGCTCTGTGACAGATGCATTAACAGGTGTGTTGTGAGCAAGACACGAGAAGTCATTCTTCCGCTCTACTTGGCTCTGGTTAGGCCTCATCTGGAGTATTGTGTCCAGTTCTGGGCACCGCATTTCAAGAAAGATGTGGAGAAATTGGAGAGGGTCCAGAGAAGAGCAACAAGAATGATTAAAGGTCTTGAGAACATGACCTATGAAGGAAGGCTGAAAGAATTGGGTTTGTTTAGTTTGGAAAAGAGAAGACTGAGAGGGGACATGATAGCAGTTTTCAGGTATCTAAAAGGGTGTCCTAAGGAGGAGGGAGAAAACTTGTTCACCTTAGCCTCTAAGGATAGAACAAGAAGCAATGGGCTTAAACTGCAGCAAGGGAGGTTTAGGTTGGACATTAGGAAAAAGTTCCTAACTGTCAGGGTGGTTAAACACTGGAATAAATTGCCTAGGGAGGTTGTGGAATCTCCATCTCTGGAGATATTTAAGAGTAGGTTAGATAAATGTCTATCCGGGATGGTCTAGACAGTATTCGGTCCTGCCATGAGGGCAGGGGACTGGATTTGATGACCTCTCAAGGTCCCTTCCAGTCCTAGAATCTATTAATGTGATTCCCTGTTCTGTTCATTCCCTCTGGGGCACCTGGCATTGGCCACTGTCAGAGGACAGGATACTGGACTAGATGGACCTTTGGGCTGACCCAGTCTGGCTGTTCTTATGTGGGGCAGTGTGTTCTGCCTCATGTTCTTGAGTTCTACAACCAAAAGTTCTTTTACCGCGCCGCTCTCTGCTCCCTCACCACACCCCACTCACAGTGGTTGTCCTTAGTCAGAGAGGACCCAGGATTCAGTTGAGCGTCACCCCCTCAATCAGGCCAGGCTAAGCACAGATCTGGTGCCCTTTGCTCATACAATAAAGGTAACAACATTGATAACAACATTTCATTGCCCTGCATTCTGTACTAAAGTGATTTGTAAACCAACACCAGCCAAATCTGATCCAACGCTGTCTGCTGGATACCGAGGCAGAGTGGGTGTGGTTATGTAAATACAGTGTGCTCCTGAAGCATGTCCCCTCCCCAGCTAGCTGTCAGGGAGAGCGCATTCCGATCCTGCTTACAGTTAAATCTCTTCTACGGCGCAGTCGCTCTCTCAATACATCTGCTTTAATGCCACAAATGATTCTCTCTGACCAGACTCTGTCAGCTCATCAAACTCACAGGAGGAGGGGGGGATCGCTCAGTGGTTTGAGCATTGGCCTGCTAAACCCAAGGTTGTGAGCTCAATCCTTGAGGGGGCCACTTAGGGATCTGGAGCAAAATCAGTACTTGGTCCTGCTAGTGAAGGCAGGGGGCTGGACTCGATGACCTTTCAAGGTCCCTTCCAGTTCTAGGAGATGGGATATCTCCAGGAATCACTATTATTATTTACTGAGTTTCCTTAGTTCTCTGACCTATTGCTCCCTGGTGTCATCTGTAAAAAATGTGTCTCTCAAAGATCTCATTCCTTTTTGGCACGCAACGTTCCTCAGATTTAATCAGTATTTTACTTAACTTCATGCTTTCATCTTCTTCAACCGTAAAGTTGTTATAACTATCCAATGCTTCCTCCCCGACAACATGCAAAAAGATTGAGGATTTCACTTGATCATGTTTCTCCTCTGCCCCTCTGGCTGCTAAATACCATTCAGATCTCTCTCTGAATTTTTACAAGTTCTCTGCAGCGTTGCCTGACAATTGCAGACTGGATGGAGGTTGCAACATGTCTATTTTGGGCTTCCCCTCCCCCCTCCTCTTAAACTAGTCAGGCTACTCTTGGCTTCATAAAATACATACACAAGCCTTTGTTCTTCTCTGTTTGCTGCTCCACGCGCTCCCTTGCCTCTGCTTTCAGTTTCAAAGACAGGAGTTAACTACCCAATGACGCCCGTCTCCTCCTCATTGGGCACCTGAGCCCGTGTCATGATCTCGGGGTTCCTTAAACAACAAACCCATGAATGAGAGAGGAATACAACTCTGAATAAACAAACTGGAGCTTCCTGAGAATTGCTGTGTACTGCGCCACTGTGTCCTCACCCCACCTTCCTTCCAGGGCACATTGCTAAATTCCTAGAGTTGCCATACTGCCCCTTCTGAGGGAGTGTCCCTAAATTATAATCTTTCACAAACGTACCTCTACAGTTGGATGGCCCCGAGGGGCATGTGGGGTGTGATTCCTGCAGATAAGGGTGATGGGCGGAAACAGCAAACATCTAACTCCTCACAAGAGCAACACCTTGGTTTGCACAGATCCACAGCTGCTCTAGCCAGAAGGAACCATTAAGACCATCTAGTCTGAACTCCTGCATCACACAGGCCAGAGACCCCACCCAGTGAGTTCTGTCTGAAGCCCAGAGCGTCTGGTTTTGGTAAAGCAGATCTGTAGAACTGACCAGTCCCCAGCATTATTTACCCCTCGACAAATTCCTCTAGCTCCTGCTAATATCACCAGAGGTGATTTTATATTCTCTTCCAGATCATTGAAGACTTGTCTGGCACTGGGCTGAGAACCAATCCCTGCAAGTCCCCACTACAAATACCCCCACTGGATGGGGATTTCCCAATGACCATTCCTGAGATCTATCAGTTAGCCAGTTCTTCATTTATTTAATATGGGCGACGCTGATTTTGTGTAGTATACTGTTGTATACTTGGTTTTCTAATCAGAATATCAAGCAGCACTAAGCCTAATGCCTTCAGTTGTTTAAATATATCATTTCACATGGCAAAATATCAGATCCCAGATTCAGATTCCGAGGCCAGAAGGGACCCCTGTGCGCATTTAGTCTGACCTCCTGCATCCCACAGGCCAGAGAACCAACCAGGGGGCAGGGCACTCATGGTCTGAGAGCTGAATCAGTGACTGTATGGGACCACTGGGCTCTGATTGGCTGAGACAATTCCACCCAGCAGCCTGGATCATGACCTTGGTGCTCTCCCTAGGGCTAACAAACGGGATCTGGGAAAGTTCCTGTTACAGGTGCTTTAACATCCAGTTGCCCAAGGTTTTAGCTGAAAGCCTTCTCCTCCCCAAACATTTGCTCAGGGCTCTGAATGCAGCTGCTCTATGTTCTTTGACTAAGGCCTGGTCTACACTGGGGGACGTGGGTAGATATACGTTACGCAACTTCAGCTACGTGAATAACGTAGCTGAAGTCGACGTACTTAGATCTACTCACTGCGGTGTCTTCACTACGGTGAGTCGACTGCTGCCGCTCTCCCGTTGACTCCGCCTGCACCACTCATACAGGAGTCGACAGGAGAGCACTCAGGGGTCGATTTATCGCGTCTACGACCCCCGCTGGATTGATCACTGCCCGCTGATGCGGCGGGTAGTATAAACATACCCTAAGACTTTTCACAGGGCCTCAATTTTTGGGTCCTCAACTGGGGACCCCATAAAGGGGCAGGATGCTGAGCACTCACTCTCTGAAAATCAGGCCCCTCAAAAGTGTCTCAAGTTGAGCATTTTAATATGGATAAATGCAAATGTAGACACCTAGGGACAAAGAACATTGGCCATACTTAGAGGATAGGGCAGCAGTTCTCAAACTTTAGCAAGCCCCCCCCCCCCAACTCAGCCCTTGCCCTGAGGCTACACCCCTGCTCACTACATCCCACCTCCCTCTGTCACTCACTCTCCCCCACCCTCACTCACTTTCACCAGGATGGGGCAGGAGGTTTGGGTGCAGGAGGGGGTGTGGGCTCTGGGCAGGACAGCTGTTCCCTGGCCTGAAGGAGGCGCTGGAAGGGAGGGGGAGCAGTTGATCAGCTGGGCTTGCAGACCCCAGTTTGAGAAATGCTGGATAGGGCACTCTATCCTGAGAAGCAGTGACTCTGAAAAAGTTAGGGCTCATGGTAGATAATCAGGTGACCAGGAGATCCCAATGCAAGGCAGTGACCGAAAGGGCTAATGCAATCCTCAAATGTGTAAACAGGGGAATTTCGAGTAGGAGCAGAGAGGTTATTTTACCTCTGTATATGGCAGTGGTGTGACCACTGCTGGAATCCTCTGTCCAGCTCTGGTGCCCACAGTTCAAGAAGGATGTTGATGATAAATTGCAGAGGGTTCAAAGAAGAGCCGTGAGAATGATTAAAGGGTTGGAAAACATGCTTGATCATTAAGGCTACGATTATGTCACAAAGGTCATGGAATCCATGACTTCCATTGACCTCTGTGACATTTTCTGCCCCGAGGGCTGGAGCTCCCAGCCAGACCTGCGCCCCGCAGCTCCCAGCCCCTGGCCTGGTGGTGGGGAGAACACACCACAGCTGCCCAGCTGTGACAGGCGAGCAGCAGACCCCCTGCAGCTGCCCAGGCATCATGGGCGGCGGGGGGGACCCTGCAGCTACCAGCTGCCCAGGGGCGAGGGGACCCCTCAGCAGTCCAGCCCCTCGGGCAAGGTGACCTGGGGGGGGACCCAGGAGCCCAGCAGCAGTGGGTGCTGAACCCATCTACCCCTCTTGTCAGGGATATTTGTAGTGAAAGTCAGGGACAGGGCCTGGGCTTCCGTGAATTTTTGTTTATTGCCCGTGGCCTGTCCATGACTTTTACTAAAAATATCCATGATAAAAACTTAGCCTTAATGATGATGATAGACTCAAGGTGCTCAACCTGTTTAGCTTAACAAAGAGAAGGTTAAGGGGTGACTTGATCACAGCCTTGTTGAGATGAGTTCCTGTCTGCATCCTGTAAAACTTGCCCATACCGGTATTGCCCTGGCCTCTTCTTTTGTCATTCAGTGTTGAACGCATTCTAAAACAATATGCATTTCCTCACCTTTTGGGGGCAAAGCCAGACTTTAAGGCACCTGCTCCCCTACTTGGTGTAAACTTTGCTTGTGCCAATCAGAAATGAACACAAACAGGTTTTGGGCCCCGTCCCCTATGACACTTCTATGATGTCATAGTTGGTACTTTAGGCCTGCCTGCCATGTGCAGGCAGGGAGAGGAGAAAGAAAAACGAATCTTGTGTATCCTGTGTACACCCGTAACCGAGCCTGATCACCTCGAAGCCTCTCTCTCAGCTCACGTGTTTCAAACAGAGTTTCTACGTTTGCCGGTCGTTATGCATTGGTTTGTATTTGTAAGTATCAGTTATTACTAAATGCTGCATCTTTGTTTATAAATATTGTTAGTAGATATTTTAGTCATTGTGTGTTTTAAGTTTCATTAACTCTATTAGCTAATCATACGCTGCTCCCTTACCCCTTGTAATTATCCCCAATAAAACTTTAAATTGATTAATTTTAGTTGTGTGTGTGTGTCTGCAGTTTGCATCGTGACCCATACTCTCCTTGCATCCCTTACCAATATAGTCTATTGCCACGTGCAGCCTGGTAAATAACAGGCCTGCATTTTCTTTCGCCCCTGCGAGTACGTGGCAATCCACAAGCGTGTGGGTACCTACACGGTGAACAAATATTTGATAATGAGCTCTTCACTCTAGCAGAGAACAGGCTAACAGAGTGTGTGTGTGTGGGGGGGCATTTAACACTGTTACAGTTTACAAGCATTGGGGTGGATTCTCCATCACTGGCAATTTTTAAATCACAATTGGATATTTTTCTAAAAGATCTGTTCTAGGAGTTATTGTGGGGCAGGTCTTTGGCCCGTGTGACACAGGAGGCCACAGTGGTCCCTTCTGGCTTTTAAAAAAGGGGTAAACAGTGAGGTGGCAAAATCTGCAGATGATACAAAACTACTCAAGATAGTTCAGTCCCAGGCAGACTGTGAAGAGCTACAAAGGGATTTCCGAAAACTGGGTGAGTGGGCAACAAAATGGCAGATGAAATTCAATGTTGAAAAATGCAAAGTAATGCACATCGGAAAACATAATCCCAACTATACATATAAAATGATGGAGTCTAAATTAGCTGTTACCACTCAAGAAAGATCTTGGAGTTTCTGTGGATTGTTCTCTGAAAACATCCACTCAATGTGCAGCGGCAGTCAAAAAAGGGAACAGAATGTTGGACATCATTAAGAAAGGGATAGATAAGAAGACAGAAAATATCATTTTGCCTCTATATAAATCCATGGTAAGTCCACATCTTGAATACTGCATGCAGATGTGGTCTCCCCGTCTCAAAAAAGATATATTGGAATTGGAAAAGATGCCCTTCAGAGAAGGGCAACAAAAATGATTAGGGGTATGGAACGGCTGCTGTATGAGGAGAGATTAATAAGACTGAGACTTTTCAGCTTGGAAAAGAGACGACTAAGGGGGTATATGATAAAGGTCTATAAAATCTTGATGGTTGTGGAGAAAGTAAATAAGGAAGTGTTATGTACTTCTTTACATATCACAAGAACTCAGGGTCACCCAATTAAATTAATAGGCAGCAGGTTTAAAAACTAACAAAAAGAATGACTTTTTTGCACAATGCACAGTCAACCTGTGGAACTCTTTGCCAGGGGATGTTGTGAAGGCCAAAACTTTAATGGGGTCCAAAAAAGAACTAGATAATTTCATGGTGGAGAGGTCCATCAATGGCAGGGTGACCATATGTCGCATATTTTGGCTGGGACAGTCCCTTTTTTAAGCCCTGTCCCAGCCATCCCGACTTTTTTGGCAAAAATGGGCATTTGTCCCATTTGCTTTTGGCCACTGATCAAGTTGACAAGAACAAAGGGGACAAATGCCGACTTTTATTTAAAAAGTGCGGTGCGAGGCAGAGGAATGTGCGGCGGGGGGTGGAGGGAGGGCGAGTGGAGATGCCAGCCCTGTGCAGTGGGGAGGCAGGGCTGGAGGGGGCTAGGCAGGGAACCAGTGACAGCCTCGAGTGGGGGGCTGGCAGGGTTTGAGTGACCACTGACAGTCGGGGGGGGAGGAGCTCCTTGAGCAAGCAGCTGGGGCAGCCCATTGGTCTGACCCAGTGTGGCCGTTCTTATGTTCATAACACCCCCCCACACACACAAATAACCCCTGCTCTTTCGCTCCTTGCAAGTATTCCACACTCAGTGACAGTCCTGCTGAGCTGGTCACCTCTCGTTGGACATCCAGGTCCCATGGTATGTCCTCATCACTGAATGAACCTTACTTACAATCTGGTTGCCAGGTGAAGTCACAGTTACATTTGCTTTCCCCGAATATTCTCCAGCATTCACGGGAGTGAGCATTTGACAGAACAAGGAGCAATGGCCTCAAGTTGCAGTGCAGGAGGTCTAGGTTGGATATTAGGAAACACTATTTCACTAGGAGGGTGGTGAAGCACTGGAATGGGTTACCTAGGGAGGTGGTGGAATCTCCTAACAGGATGTTAGGAATCATTAAAAAGGGGATAGAGAATAAGACTGAGAATATATTATTGCCCTTATATAAATCCATGGTACGCCCACATCTCGAATACTGTGTACAGATGTGGTCTCCTCACCTCAAAAAAGATATTCTAGCACTAAAAAAGGTTCAGAAAAGAGCAACTAAAATGATTAAGGGTTTAGAGAGGGTCCCATATGAGGAAAGATTAAAGAGGCTAGGACTCTTCAGTTTGGAAAAGAGAAGACTAAGGGGGGACATGATAGAGGTATATAAAATCATGAGTGATGTTGAGAAAGTGGATAAGGAAAAGTTATTTACTTATTCCCATAATACAAGAACTAGGGGCCACCAAATGAAATTAATAGGCAGCAGGTTTAAAACAAATAAAAGGAAGTTCTTCACGCAGCGCACAGTCAACTTGTGGAACTCCTTACCTGAGGAGGTTGTGAAGGCTAGGACTATAACAATGTTTAAAGGGGACTGGATAAATTCATGGTGGCTAAGTCCATAAATGGCTATTAGCCAGGATGGGTAAGAATGGTGTCCCTAGCCTCTGTTCATCAGAGGATGGAGATGGATGGCAGGAGAGAGATCACTTTATCATTGCCTGTTAGGTTCACTCCCTCTGGGGCACCTGGCATTGGCCACTGTCGGTAGACAGATACTGGGCTAGATGGACCTTTGGTCTGACCCAGTACGGCCTTTCTTATGTTCTTATGTTCCTTCCTTAGAGGTTTTTAAGGTCAGGCTTGACAAAGCCCTGGCTGGGATGATTTAGTTGGGAGTTGGTCCTGCTTTGAGCAGGGGGTTGGACTAGATACCTCCTGATGTCCCTTCCAATCCTGATATTCTATGAGTGGTTGGCTTTCTGCAGGCATTCCCGCCAGTGCCCTCACTGGCCCAAGTGTCCCGGGCTGAATGCCAACTGGGGGCGAACGGAGCCAGTAGGAAACCAGTTCTGTCCTCTAGTGACTATTCAGGGCAGTTTGGGAGCTATTGTTTCAGCTCGCACGAGTCGCTGAAATTGTTCTTTGGGGCTCTCACGTTTTTGCAGCGAATCCCTTCCCCCATCCAGGTCATTCCTACATCCCAGAGTGGTCCTACCCCCATCACCTCCTTCCCTGCCAACGGGCGGAAGGGCAGGGCCAGCTCCAGCTTTTTTGCTGCCCCAAGCGGTGTGTGTGTGTGTGTGTGTGTGTGTGTGTGTGTGTGTGTGTGTGTGTGTGTGAGAAACAAAACCCAGATTGAGCTGCCACAGAAGAGGAAGAGAAGGAGTGAAGGACCCGCTGCCGAAGACCCAGATGTGCCACCCCAATAACGGACGGACTGATGCCCCTTTCTATTGGCCGCCCCAGGCACCTGCTTCCTTTTCTGGTCCCTGGAGCCAGCCCTGTGGAAGTGACACGGCTCTGCTGGGTTTCGCCAATAGATGTACAATGAAGAGGGACGGTCTGTAAGTCTGTCTGTCGTGCAGTCAGTCCCTCCTGCCCCTCAGCTCCTCTGTACCGTCACAGATCCCTGTCCAGTTTCCAGAGTGTTAGACCTGTTACGTCTGGACCCAGGAACTGGCCAATTAAGACAGGGGCAGAGAGCTAAGGAACCTGCTTCTTTATTCAGCTGCTGCATTGCATCTTGTTCCACCACGCTCCACAGCTCTGCTACCAGGAGTCTTGATAGATACAGATGCCCTCTAGTGGGGAAACATGGAGCCCGCACAATTACATCGCATGCATTACAGTCCTCCCCTGCATTGAGTTGTTACCGCCCCCCCTAAATACCTAACCCAACATTAGACATTTCAGCAGCTAGAACTGCAGAGGACAGAAGAGACGAGCTGAGTGAGAGGTTGTTCTGCCTCTGTGCCACTCGTCCGCCTCAGCTAGCAACTCTTTCATCTGCCGACTGAGCGGCTCGGCTGGGTGCCGTTGGCACACAGGGTAGCATCGCTCAGGTTCTGCAGTAGACACTTGAACAGGTGCTTTGGGTGACAGTTCAGGTTCTGGTTCCCCTGTGCCAGGAATCAATGGAACTACAGTGTCCTGAACTTCAGCATTCGGATCAGTCAGATCAGGTACAGATAGTGTCCTGACACTTCGTTTTGGGGGTAAATTCCAAATCTGCTCTGCTCAATTTCCTGGTGCAAGTACTGGAGGAACCAACTAGGGGCAGAGCTCTTCTCGACCTGCTGCTTACAAACAGGGAAGAATTAGTAGGGGAAGCAAAAGTGGATGGGAACCTGGGAGGCAGTGACCATGAGATGGTCGAGTTCAGGATCCTGACACAAGGAAGAAAGGAGAGCAGCAGAATACGGACCCTGGACTTCAGAAAAGTCCCCTCTGGAAAGGGGTCCAGGAGAGCTGGCAGTATTTTAAAGAAGCCTTATTGAGGGCGCAGGAACAAACCATCCCGATGTGCAGAAAGAATAGCAAATATGGCAGGTGACCAGCTTGGCTTAACAGTGAAATCTTCAGTGAGCTTAAACTCAAAAAGGAAGCTTACAAGAAGTGGAAACTTGGAAAGATGACCAGGGAGGAGTATAAAAATATCGCTCAGGCATGCAGGAGTGAAATCAGGAAGTCCAAAACACACTTGGAGTTGCAGCTAGCAAGAGATGTTAAGGGTAACAAGAAGGGTTTCTTCAGGTATGTTAGCAACAAGAAGAAAGTCAAGGAAAGTGTGGGCCCCTTACTGAATGAGGGAGGCAACCTAGTGACAGAGGATGTGGAAAAAGCTAATGTACTCAATGCTTTTTTTTGCCTCTGTCTTCACGAACAAGGTCAGCTCCCAGACTACTGCACTGGGCAGCACAGTATGGGGAGGAGGTGACCAGCCCTCTGTGGAGAAAGAAGTGGTTCGGGACTATTTAGAAAAGCTGGACGAGCACAAGTCCATGGGGCTGGATGCACTGCATCCGAGGGTGCTAAAGGAGTTGGCGGATGTGATTGCAGAGCCATTGGCCATTATCTATGAAAATTCATGGTGTTCGGGGGTGGTCCCGGATGGCTGGAAAAAGGCTAATGTAGTGCCCATCTTTAAAAAAGGGAGGAAGGAGGATGCGGGGAACTATAGGCCAGTCAGCCTCACCTCAGTCCCTGGAAAAATCATGGAGCAGGTCCTCAAGGAATCAATTCTGAAGCACTTAGAGGAGAGGAAAGTGATCAGGAACAGTCAGCATGGATTCACCAAGGGCAAGTCATGCCTGACTAACCTAATTGCCTTCTATGACGAGATAACTGGCTCTGTGGATGAGGGGAAAGCAGTGGATGTGTTATTCCTTGACTTTAGCAAAGCTTTCGATACGGTCTCCCACAGTATTCTTGCCGCCAAGTTAAAGAAGTATGGGCTGGATGAATGGACTATACGGTGGATAGAAAGCTGGCTAGGTCGTCAGGCTCAACGGGTAGTGATCAATGGCTCCATGTCTAGTTGGCAGCTGCTATCAAGCGGAGTGCCCCAAGGGTCAGTCCTGGGGCCGGTTTTGTTCAATATCTTCCTTAATGATCTGGAGGATGGCGTGGACTGCACCCTCAGCAAGTTTGCAGATGACACTAGATTTGGAAGAGTGGTAGCTATGCTGGAGGGTAGGGATGGGATACAGAGGGACCTAGACAAATTAGAGGATTGGGCCAAAAGAAATCTGATGAGGTTTAGCAAGGACAAGTGCAGAATCCTGCACTTAGGACGGAAGAATCCCATGCACTGTTACAGACTAGGGACCGAATGGCTAGGCAGCAGTTCTGCAGGAAAGGACCTAGGGGTCACAGTGGACGAGAAGCTGGATATGAGTCAACAGTGTGCCCTTGTTGCCAAAAAGGCTAACGACATTTTGGGCTGTATAAGTAGGGGCATTGCCAGCAGATGGAGGAACGTGATCATTCCCCTCTATTCAGTATTGGTGAGGCCTCATCTGGAGTACTGTGTCAGTTTTGGGCCCCAAAGAGTCCAGCGGAGGGCAACAAAAATGATTAGGGGGCTGGATCACATGACTTATGAGGAGAGGCTGAGGGAACTGGGATTGTTTAGTCTGCAGAAGAGAAGAATGAGGGGGGATTTGATAGCTGCTTTCAACTACCTGAAGGGGGCGGGGTTCCAAAGAGGATGGATCTGTTCTCAGTGGTACCAGATGAGAGAACAAGGAGTAATGGTCTCAAGTTGCAGTTGGGGAGGTTTAGGTTGGATATTTGGAAAACTGTTTCACTAGGATGGTGGTGAAGCACTGGAATGGGTTCCCTAGGGAGGTGATGGAATCTCCTTCCTTAGAGGTTTTTAAGGTCAGGCTTGACAAATCCCTGGCTGGGATGATTTAGGTGGGAATTTTTCCTGCTTTGAGCAGGGGGTTGGTTTCACGGAGTGTGGGGGAGTCAGGGCCCTGCACCCTCACTTCCTGCGATTCACCGTGACTCTCAGCCAGACAGTAAAACAGAAGCTTTATTAGATGACAGGAACACAGTTCCAAGCAGGGCTTGTAGGTACAACCAGGATCCCTCGGCCAGGTCCCTCTGGGGGGCAAGGATCTTAGACCCCAGACTTGGGGTTCCCTGCCTCTTCCCAGCCAGCCCAAACTGAAACCAAAACCCCTGCAGCCGGCTCTCTCCCCCTCTCCCTTTGTCCAGTTTCTCGGGCAAAGGTGTCGCTGCCTCACCCCACCCCATTCCTGGCTCAGGTTACAGGCTCAGGTATCGTCCCTCACCTAAAGTCACCCCCTGCTCGCCCATCCCCCATGCAGACAGTCCCAGTAAAAATAGACGACATTCCCAGGTCAATCTGCCCCACTCCCGGGGTTGGACTAGATGATCTTCTGAGGTCCCTTCCACCCCTGATATTGTGGCTACGTCCTCACTACATGGGGGGGTCGATTTAAGATACGCAAATTCAGCTACGCGAATAGCGTAGCTGAATTCGACGTATCGGAGCCGACTTACCCCGCTGTGAGGACGGCGGCAAAATCCACCTCCGCGGCTCCCCGTCGACTGCGCTTACTCCCACCTCTGCTGGTGGAGTAAGCATGTCAATTCGGGGATCGATTGTCACGTCCCGACGGGACGCCATAATTTGATCCCCGAGAGATCGATTTTTACCCGCCGATTCAGGCGGGTAGTGTAGACCTGCCCTGTATGTCAGTTTCTTAAATGTTTTACTGGTTCTGCCCTTTAAAACTTCCTCTTACCTGAGTCAATGTCAGAAATCACCTGTTTCAAAGTACCTGGTGTAATGGGAGCTGAGGGCAGATGGACGATGTTAGGGAAACATTAGCCACTTTGCAAACATTCCATGGAAGCCTCCTTTAAACATCCTTTAATCGCCAAGTATTTACTATCACGCAAATGTCCTGTTGAGGTGCTAAAGTGGATGAGGAGGAGCCCTCAACATTAAATCAGCAGAATACCAATTTGGAAAATTCTTTTAATGCTTTTCCTAGTTTCTATGCACTCCAAAATTTTGGACTCCGGACCCCAAATGTGTTTTATTACCTAGGCCTGGCCAGGGAGCGTTTGAGGTTAAACTGCAGTTTTCAAATAAATGCAGAGCCCTACGTGGCTGATAAGGCACAACCCCACCTGATAATAATGTCCATGAGTATCATGAAAACAAACTGATCTGTGTTTGTTATGTTGACTGTAATATTTACTTTGTAATTCCAGGCTAATGATAAAAGATTAATAAGCTTGTAAAGCTGGGTGTCAGTCAGAGGTTGTATTAAATATTCCACAAATAGCAGTAATCAGTAAGGAAATGTTTGTTTAGGAAAATATTTATGTGACAGAATCATCTAGGCACCAGGATGTGAGATGGAGCTGACATTTGGGATGGGAACTTGTCTAGCTCTTATCAGAGGGGTAGCCGTGTTAGTCTGAATCTGTAAAAAGCAACAGAGGGTCCTGTGGCACCTTTAAGACTAACAGAAGTATTGGAGCATAAGCTTTCGTGGGTGAATGCCCACTTGCGTCTGATGAATGCCCACTTGCGTCTGATGAAGTGGGCATTCACCCACGAAAGCTTATGCTCCAATACTTCTGTTAGTCTTAAAGGTGCCACAGGACCTTCTGTTGCTTTCTAGCTCTTGTTATCTTTAGTATCAGAATTATGGAGAGGCAGCAGCCTCTGCATAGTTAAGCTTACCATTCGATTTCAGTTTAAAGCTGAATTTTGCATGGTCTCTAAAATCTAGAATAAGAATCATAGAACTCAACTCCCGAAAGAGCTTCAACACCAGCCGCCTCGGAGCCTGAACAGGAACGCGGAGGGGACAAGCCCACTTACTGGCTTCTCAGAACAGGGTCTGAGCCTAGAACCACAGCACAGGTCTCTGCTCTTGGAGCTAGAGGAGTATCTCCTTCACCCAGTAGTAGTTGGCTCTTATGCGGATCAGTGACTAGCAGGGAACACCTAACGAACCAGTGAGTCATGCTGACTTAGCCCCATAATTATAGCTTTGAACCTATGGGAAGCAGGTATTCTTCACCTTTTACAGTGAGAGTAATTAACCGAACTCAACAGATACCACAAGGTCATTAGTGGCCGAGTCAGGGCGAGCACCTAGGTCCTTCACAGCCACTTAGCCACCCTGAAGAACTGGGCCTGCTGTCTCTGCTTGGCTATGCAGACTATCCAAGGAGGCCTGTCTGGCCAAGCCATGTCTCTAAAGCACCCTGAGACACCAGGTGAATTTGCCTCGCAAAGAACTGAGTGCACAGGGAGCAGTTAAGGAGGAAAGGGACATTGCAGAGAAGAGAAATGTCTTCTCCATGGCAGTTGTTGAGCAGATTGCTGTCCAGGACCTGCTCTTTCCAGCTCATGAAGATTGGGAGCTGTCGGGGCTGGGCGTGCCAGAAGAGGAGATACTGGAGCAAACTGACAATTTAAAGTCCCGACACCCAGCTGAGACATTCTGTGCTGAAAGGGGATTTATGAATGAAGTGACTGAGCAACCGGCGATAGTATCTGATCTCCCATTGAGAGCAGGTTCTGGACTGGAGAGCAGCAGATGCGGGACCTCTATTGTTAAAAGGCTCTACGGGGGTCTAGGGAATTGCAGAGCAGTGAGTCTTACTGCAGGACCCAGTGAACTGCTTGAGTTGACCATTAAAATCAGATGATAAGCACCTAGCAAGGCACGCTATGAGACGGACAGCCCAGTATGGCTCTGCAAAGGAAATGGGCCTCACGGAATCTCTTAGGCTTTGTCTACGCTGGCAAGTGAAAGACACAATTTTTGTCATTCAGAGGTGTTAAAAAAACACTCCTCCGAAAGACAAAAGTTTTGCCAACAACAAGTGCCGGTGGGAACAGCACTTTGTCGGCATGACACCAGTCATGATTTTATAGACCTCTATCATATCCCCCCTTAGTCATCTCTTTTCCAAGATGAAAAGTCCCAGTGTTAGTAATTGCTCCTCATACAGCAGCCATTCCATACCCCGAAGCCTTTTTGTTGCCCTTTTCTGAACCTTTTCCAATTCCAATATATCTTTTTTTGAGATGAGGCGACCACATCTGCACGCAGTATTCAAGCTGTGGATGTACCATGGATTTATATAGAGGCAATATAATATTTTCTGTCTTATTATCTATCCCTTTCTTAATGATTCCCAACATTCTGTTCGCTTTTTTGACTGCCACTGCACAGGGAGTGGATGATTTCAGAGAACTCTCCACAATGACTCCAAGATCTCTTTCTTGAATGATAACAGCTAATTTAAACCCTATTATTTTTCATGTATAGTTGGGATTATGTCTTCCAATGTGCATTACTTTGCATTTATCAACACTGAATTTCATCTGCCATTTTGTTGCCCAGTCACCCAGTTTTGCGAGATCCTTTTGTAGCTCTTCACAGTCTGCCGGGGACTTAACCATCTTGAATAGTTTTGTATCATCTGCAAATTTTAGCAACTCACTGTTTACTCCTTTTTCCAGATCATTTATGAATATGTTGAATAGGACTGGGCCCAGTACAGACCCTTGGGGGGACACAACTATTTACCTCTCTCCATTCTGAAAAATGACCATTTATTCCCACCCTTTGTTTCCTATCATTTAACCAGTTATCAATTCAGGAGAGGACCTTCCCTCTTATCCCGTGGCAGCTTACTTTGCTTAAGAGCCTTTGGTGAGGGACCTTGTCAAAGGCTTTCTGAAAATCTAAAAGTACACTATATCCACTGGATCCCCCTTGTCCACATGCTTGTTGACCCCCTCAGAGAGTTCTAGTAGATTGGTGAGGCATGATTTCCCTTAAAAACCATGTTGACTCTTGCCCAACAAATTATGTTCATCCATGTGTCTGACAATTTTGTTCTTTACTATAGTTTCAACCAGTTTGCCCGGAACTGAAGTCAGGCTTACTGGCCTGTAATTGCCCCGGTCACCTTTGGAGCCCTTTTTAAAAATTGGCGTCTGTGACATTATTGACAGAATATCTAACCGTATAGATCATTGTTGTAACCCCTGTTATATATTTGCAGCAAATATTGTACAAAGGTTGTCATGTGAGGCTCTGTAACTGCTCCCTACAAAGCCTGTCAGGACTCTGGTGAAGTCTCCTCTCTGTGAGAGACTGTCTCCAGGGCATGCAGCTCACACGGCTTCCACCTTCCTGGGTCTAACCTTGGAGCATTCAGCATCCTCTGCCCCTCCATGCACTTCCCACAGCGAGTCTGCCCAGGTGGGGTCCTGGGGAAGCCAGAGGGTCCTGCACCCCCACTTCGCAGTCAGACGTGACTCTCAGCCAGCCAGTAAAACAGAGGTTTATTAGATGACAGGAACACGGTCTAAAACAGAGCTTGTAGGTACAGAGAACAGGACCCCTCGGCCGGGTCCATTTTGGGGGGCAGTGAGCCAGACACCCATGTCTGCACTCACCCCTCGTCCCCAGCCGGCTCCAAACTGACTCCCTCTCCAGCCCCTCCTCCTCTGGGCTTTGTCTCTTTACCGGGCCAGGCAGTCACCTGATCTCTTTGTTCTGCAAAACCTTCAGTTGACATTTTTGCAGAGGAGGGGCCCCGGCCATTAGTTGCCAGGAAACAGAGTGCCGGCCATTCTCTGTCCAGACAGCATCACAGGGGCCTTCTTGGGCTCTGCAACAATTACACCCCCTTTCCCCCCCACCTAGATACCTAAGAAATGCATAGGGGAAACTGAGGCACCCACACAGTATTCAGAGAAAACATTAAGAACATTCCCACTTCATCACATGAGGTGTCTATGGGAAGGTTATGATTGGCTATTTATTACTATGCTATATGTGTATCATTTTTGTAGTTGAAGTTATGAATATTGGCTCTAGACTGTCTGTATTTCAAACTTGTGCTATGCTTCTAGGGAACACCCAGACAAGTTGGTGTCAGCTCTGCCTAGCCTGCTTGATGGCTCATTAAGGAAAATGTCTCCTGCTGTGAAGGCAGGGGGCTGGACTTGATGACCTTTCAGGGTCCCTTCCAGTCCTATGAGACAGGTATATCTCCATTAAAAAAAAAAACATAAAACCATCAGCTATACAATTGACCCATTGAGAGAAGGCAGATACGCCTTGTGACTCAGCAAAGTCTACCGGGACTTGCCTATGGACAGAACTCTGAGGTTTTCCAGGCCATGTGATGGGCGGCTTGTCTTTGGAACAAAGAAAGCAGAGACCACATGGCAAGAGACTATAAAAAGCTGCTGCAGCTTCTCCAACTTGTCTTCAATCCTGCTTCTGACCTCTGGAGGGACTTTGCTACAAACTGAAGCTCTGAACAAAGGACTGATGACCCATCCCAGCTGGGGATGTTCCAGAGACTTGATTTGAACCTACAGTTTATTCTATCGTTGCTACAAGCCTGAACCAAGAACTTTGCCATTACTGTATGGAATTGATTCCATTTAACCAATTCTAGCTCTCATCTCTATCTTTTTCCTTTTATGAGTAAACCTTTAGATTTTAGATTCTAGAGGATTGGCAACAGCGTGATTTGTGGGTAAGATCTAAGTTGTATATTGACCTGCATCTGGGGCTTGGTCCTTTGGGATCGACAGAACCTCTTTTTTTTTACTGGGGTATTGGTTTTCATAACCATTCGTCCCCATATCGAGTGGCACTGGGTGATACTGGGAAACTGGAGTGTCCTAGGGAATTGCTTGTGTGACTTGTGGTTAGCCAGTGGGGTGAGACCAAAGTCCTCTCTGTCTGGCTGGTTTGGTTTGCCTTGGTGTGCATAGAAACCCCAGCCTTGGGCTGTAACTGCCCTGCTTTAAGCAATTTGTCCTGAATTGGCACTCTCCGTTGGGTCCCGCCAGAACCAGCATCGTTACAGTGTCACATTAGCTATCATTAGCTATCCTCCAATCATCTGGCACAGAAGCTCATTTAAATGTTAGGTTACACACTACAGTTAGTAGTCCTGCAATTTTACATTTGAGTTCCTTCAGAACTCTTGGGTGAATACCATCTGGTCCTGGTGACTTATTACTGTTTAGGTTATCAATTTGTTCCAAAACCTCCTCTAATGACATCTCAATCTGGGACAGTTCCTCAGATTTGTTTCCTAAAAAGAATGGCTCATTTTTGGGAATCTCCCCGAAATCCTCAGCTGTGAAGACCGATGCAAAGAATTCATTTAGTTTCTCCACAATGGCCTCGTCCTTTTGTGCTCCTTTAGCATCTCGATCGTCCAGTGGCTCCACTGGTTCTTTAGCAGGCTTCCTGCTTCTGATGTACTTAAAAAATTGTTGTTACTTTTTGAGTCTTTGGCTAGCTGTTCTTCAAATTCTTTTTTGGCCTTCCTAATTATATTTTTACACTTCACTTGCCAATGTTTATGCTCCTTTCTATTTTCTTCACTAGGATTTAACTTCCACTTTTTAAAGGATGCCTTTTTGCCTCTCACTGCTTCTTTTACTTTGTTTAGCCATGGTGGCTCTTTTTAGGTTCTCTTACTATGTTTTTTAATTTGGGGTAAACATTTAAGTCGAGCCTCTATTATGGTGTCTTTAAAAAAATTCCATGCAGTTTGCAGGGATTTCACTTTTTGCGCTGTACCTTTTAATTTCTGTTTAACTAACCTCCTCATTATAGCGCTGTTACATAAATCAATGGTGTCGCCTCGTCTGGATGCTGTGTGCAGTCTGGGTTGGCCCCAGGGGTGGAATGATGCTCATATGGAGAGAGAATAACAGGTTGGGATGGTTACCTTATAGAAAATACTTTTCTCAAACATCATGTGATTTGACTGTGGAACTCACTGCCACAATATATTATTGAGGTCAGTAGCTTAGCAGGATTCAGAAAATGACTCGACATTTACGTGGAGAACAAGAACATGCAGAGTTCTAACAGTGAGGATAAAACTACCCCAGAGCGCAGGCTGGGCTATAAACCCTCCTGCTTCAGGGCGTGAGCTGGGCGCTTAGCACTGGGGGTCAGGCAGCGTCTTCACCAAAGCAGGTTAGCCCCTCGCTGCCACTGCTGGGATTCTTGTCTCGTCCCATGAGGCAGCTGGTCCTGGCCACTGCCGGAGACAGGAGACTGGGCTACAGAGCCCCGGGCTGATGCTCCCTGAGCGCCGGGATGGCAAGGAGCCAGCTGCAGCCCGGCCGAGGGAGACGGCAGTGGGGGGCGGGGGGGGACTCAGGTTTGTGCAGAGGCCCAGGATGGGCCCGTTACCCAATGCCTCTGCCTTTGATCTCACCCTAACTAAGGCTTCCTGATGGCCCCAGCTCAGCTGACGGGCGGGTCACAGAGTCTCTGTTTGCTCTGGGCTGGGATCCTTGTATTTGCCAGCTGGGCTGATTTGCATGTTCAGCATCCTGCCCCCTCCCTTCACCCCCCCCTCGTGTCCCCAGTAGGTCTATAAATACCCCGGAGACCCAGCGCCCTGTACAGGCTGAGCTCCAATCCTCATCACTCCAGACCAGCCGCCCAGACAGACAGACAGACGGACAGGTGAGTCCCTGCCCCCTCCCGGCCCTTCTCCCTCTGTGCAGGGTGCTGGGCACTCGGTGGCATCTGAGCCCTGCAACGGGGCGTCATGGCCGGACTTGCCCTGTGTGAGTCCCTGGGGCCGTCTCTGTCCCATCCCTTCCCCCACAGCGCAGCCCCAGCACCCCGTCCCCTTGTGTCGGTGCTGAGCATCCTCTCCCTGGGGCTCTGCTCCCCGCGCCCCTGGCCTGCCCTGCCCTGTGTGGCTGGAGAGGAGGGGCAGGGAGAGCCGCAGGCTGACTGGCCCTTGGGAACCAGCCCAGGGACACGGGCCCCACACAGCTCCCCTGCCCCTCTGAGTTGAGTCCCCCGGGTCTGGTATCCCTCTCGGGGCCCTTCCAGCCCAGCCAAGCCCTTTAACAAACAGCCCCAGCTCTGAACCACCTCCCCCTGTGTAATGCCACACAGGGGAGGGGTGTCGCTCTGGGGTTGTCTCAGGCTCTCATGGCCCCATCTCCCTGGTGTGTTTTCTCCCCAGGGGAAGCGAGAAGATGGGGCCAGTCGCCTACTTCAGCCTCTGCCTCCTCGGCTGCCTGATCTTTAACCCCTCGCCGGCAGGTGAGTCTCTGCCCAGCACCTCGGAGCTGGAGCCCCGTGGGCCGGTTGCCATGGTGGGAACTGGGAAGTGAATTAATTTCCTTCGTCGCTCCCAGAGCCATTGCCCGTCTCTTGCTGCTGGGGGTCACTGCCTTGGGGAGAGCCCAGGCCCTGCAGCCCCTCCCCAGGGAGCGGGTGAGAGAAGGTGGATGAAATGGCCCCCAGGGTCGGCTCTTCCCATGAGGATTGGGTGGGGCCAGTCCCTGGGCAATGAGCGCTCAGCCCCCATCAGCTACAGCTCCCATCCCACTCTCCCGTGTTCCCCTCCCAATGGCCGGCCGTGTCCCCATGGGGTCCCTCTCCAAGGGCTGGTCATGGCTCCGCTCCAGCCCCAACTTCTCCCCCATCCGGCCTCTGATACCTGCTGGGCTGCCCCATTCCCTGCACAATGTGCCTTTCTCCTCCAGACTGTCCTGTTCCCATCCCCGTTGGGATACGGCTCTGCCCCATCCCTCTGTGTCCCCAGCCCTGAGAAGGGCAGTGCCTGCACAGTGTTCCCCTCCCCTCTGCCCCAACCCCACAGATCCCTACTATCCCCCCTCTATGTCCCATCTCCCTGGGCACCTCTCTCCCCTTCCCTCCTCCTTCAACCCCCCAGATCCTTCCATCCAGAACTGGGCACCATGCTACCGATTTCCTCTCTGCTCCCATGTGTGCCAACCGTAATGCTCCCCCAGCTTCACCCCTTGGTCCTGGCTGTTCCCTTCCCCTTCCCACGCCCTGGCCCCACTGTCCCGCATGGCCCAGGGGGAGACGGGGAGGAGCTCAGGGTGGCAGGAATTCCCTCTGCCCGAGGGCTGCAGCTGAATGGGGGCCACTGTGGCTGGCAGCTCCATATTTCCCCCCTTTCCCAGAGCTTGGAGCCCATGGGGCTCCCTGGGGCAGGGGCAGGGGGGTTCTCCCCCCCCCCACAGTGCACTGGCTCCTTCCCTGCCCACAGGGAGCCCTGGGGAAAGGAGCCCCTGTCCCATGCAAACCCAGAATCCCTGCCCGGCTGGGATCCCTGCTCAGGGCTGGGTTCCAGGGCCCCCTTCTGCCGATGTGCGGTCTGGGCAAACCCAGGTTCTTCCTGCAGTGCCAGGGCCTGGAGGCTCCTGCCCACCAGACACAGCCCCAAACGGGATCCCAATCTTATTCGTCCTAATGGGAAAGCCACGGCTGTGCCTCTGAAACAGCCTCTAACCACGGTGTCCTGTCCCCACCATTACCCCCCGGCACCCTCTCTCTGCAGGGGCACAGCCCTGTCCCAGGGGCTGGCTACTCTTCCAAGGCAACTGCTATGGATACTTCCCCGAAGGGAAAACCTGGATAGAGGCTGAGGTGAGAGGCGGGGGGGGTTGGAAGCAGTGGGGCTCAGGGGTGCTGGGCTGGAGCCAGAGGCTGGGGGGATGGGGAGGTTTAGGTTCGGTATCAGAGTCAGTGGGCTGGGCTGGGCTGGGGAATGAACTCTGGTGGGAGGGGTGGGAGCCCAGGGCTGGCACATTTCACACTGCCCGAGACAGAGTGCTGGGAACAGGCTGTGAGGGAACAACCTGCCCTGGCCAGGCTGGGGAGCAGAATACAATGTAAACATAGCCCCCGGTGGGGCACGATCTCCTCTGGACCCAACGTGCTTGGCATGAGCTGTGTCTGCCAGAGATGGCCTGGGCCCAGATGGGGTCATGTCTCCCTCTAGGCCGGCTCAGGGAGGACCTGCTCCTTACTCGGCGTTACCAGAGCAGCTCCAGTGGCAGGGCTGTGCTAAGGACTGTGGCTGGCTGGCATGTGGCCAAGGACTCTCTGCACAGGACCTGATGGGGGGCTGGAGCCCCGTGTAATGCTGTGTGGGGCGCAGGGTGCACATGAATGTGACCAAGGGGCTGGGAATTCCCTGTGCTTGTGCTCAGGGGGGTTTGTGGTTTCTGTCATCTCTGCTCTGTCGTTCCCCTGCAATGCTGTTTAGTACTTTGATCTGTAGCTATTGTGGGAGCAGTTGCTCCAGGTCGACATAGAACAGGGGCAGGTCACAGACCCAGAACCCAGCAGGGCTGTCTGGGGCATGGGGACAGGGCAAGGCAGTCTGTGGGGACCTCAGCTAGGAGCCAGGGAAGGCTTCCTCTCCTCATGGAGCTGGGGGAGGGGAAAGCCCATTAGCAGGAGTGCCCGGCCTGGCAGGCGCCTCCCCAGGGCACCTATTATGCTAAACCCTGTCTGCGTCTCTATGGGAAGCTGGGCCTGGAAGGAGGGACAGTCAGAAATCTTCTGACTTTCCTGCAAGTCTCCCTCTGTGAGGCAGGTTTTCCAGATCTCACGGAGTTCTTGGAACTCTCTTCTGAACGCTCTTGTAACGATGCTGGTTCTGGCGGGACCCAACTGAGAGTGTCAATTCAGGACAAATTGCTTAAAACAGGGCAGTTACAGCCCAAGGCTGGGGTTTTTCCACCTCTAAGGCAAACCAAACCAGCCAGACTAACAGGACTCTGGTCTCACCCCACTGGCTAACCACAAGTCAGACAAGCAATTCCCTTAGACACTCCAGTTTCCCCGTAACACCACCAGTGCCACTCGTTATGGGGACAGATGGTTATGAAAACCAATACCCCAGTAAAAGAAAAAAGGTTCTCCTGATCCCAAAGGACCAAGCCCCAGACCCCGGTCAATATACAAATCAGATCTTACCCACAAATCACACTGTTGCCAATCCTTTAGAATCTAAAATCTAAAGGTTTATTCATAAAAGGAAAATGATAGAAATGAGAGTTAGAATTGGTTAAATGGAATCAATTCCATACAGTAATGGCAAAGTTCTTGGTTCAGGCTTGTAGCAGCGATAGAATAAACTGCAGGTTCAAATCAAGTCTCTGGAACATCCACAGCTGGGATGGGTCATCAGTCCTTTGTGTAGAGCTTCAGTTTGTAGCAAAGTCCCTCCAGAGGTAAGAAACAGGATTGAAGACAAGATGGAGATGAGGTATCAGCCTTTTATAGTCTTTTCCAGGTGTAAGAACACCTCTTTGTCCTTACTGTGGAAAATAACAGCAAAATGGAGTCTGGAGTCACATGGGCCAGTCCCTGCATACTTTGCTGAGTTACAAGGCGTATCTGCCTTCTCTCAATGGGTCAACTGTATAGCTGATGGTCCTTAATGGGCCATCAAGCAGGCTAGGCAGAGCTAACACCAACTTGTCTGGGGTGTCACCCAGAAGCATAGCACAAGTTTGAAATACAGACTGTATAAAGTCAATATTCATAACTTCAACTATGAAAATGATACACACATAACCAGCAAATCATAACCTTGTCGTGGACACCTTATTTGACCCCCTTTATACAAGATTTGGTGCCACTACAGGACTGTCACCGAAATATCGGGTCCGCCTAGCTGAGAGCCAATAACAGCCAGACAGGGATAAGGAGGAGTTGCTTTATTCTGCAGAAGAAAGGAGAGCTTTGCACCTTGGTACAAAAACTCTGTCTTACACACATTTTACAGATTTTTTTATACACATTCAGACAAAGGCCCTTGCCGTGTTAACACTTGATTGGTGGTTGTCAGACCCGTGCTTTTGCTATCTGGTCAGTGAAAACCGGCTTGGGACTAGCTCCAACTATCTTAAGGCCTTGAAAGGGAAGACAGTTGAAAACTTCAGGCTACTGTGTACTTGAGGTGTTTGCTTCCCCCTAGTGGCCGCTGGCTGACATAATGGCTGCTAGCAGAAAAGGGGGGGGGTCACTAGTAACTTTTACAGTCCCCCCTTCGGGCCTGACAAGCTCAAAAATTGTCAGGCCCGTTACGCAATTTGCGATTAAGCTGGAGGGAAAGATATTTAGAGCCAAGCGGTTCTGGAGAACCATCTGCCTTAGTTTTTTCTGTGCGGTTGCCAAGTTCACCAGGGCATCGGCAGTAATTTAATTTTCCAGATGTCTCAGTGAATTACCCAATTCCACATGCATCCTCTCCATGGACCTGGCGGGATTCGGTATGTGGGAGCCCACACTCCCCTAATCGGTCCATATGCTTGGAAGGAGCATTGAGAACGTTCGCACTTCCACCCAGAAAGTTTTCAAGTATGTTTTTATGGCCACAGATCAGATGGTACTCCTGATGTGTTTGTAAGGGCAGTGGGCCAAGCCTGAACATGCTGGATCCCACTGCAATGCCTTCCCAGCCTCAGTGATATTCAATACCATTTCTGTCAGCAACTTCTGTGTCATAGAACTAAGGGCAGAAATAACATTATTAGTCACTGGAATAATTTTTATGCAAGTAAAATTTTCCGTGGCAGAACAAACTTTTGGGGGTATTGTTCACTAATTAGGTGACCAAATAACAATAAGGGCCTTTCTTATTTAACATAGTGCAAATTTTAGGAACAGCCATTATATTTATTTTGCTATAGAACCCATCAATTGCAATTACAGATCCTTGGGGTTCACTGGTAGTGATATCATATACTTTTATTTTTATTGATTTATTTAATTGTTTACTTATATGGGATATTCTGAACCTTAAAAATTTTTTTTTAAACAATATTTAAATAAATTACTAAAATGTAAAGGCCTTGGCCATTGGTTTTATTAAATATATGGCATTGTCTGTATTTGGATGTGTTACAGGGGTAATAGTGTAATGGAGGAGATGACAGGGGCAGTGGCAACAAGGTGCCTTTGGTACTTGTCATTTAAAATCGAATTAGGGAGGGCAATACATGCTGAAGGACTTACTCAAAACACAGGGTGCAGCCTGTAGAATAAACCCCAAAATTTAATTAATACCACATTTTTAAGCATGGGTTTTACAAGTTTTCTTTTGCCAGTGTATAATTTTTTGTTTTTTCACCAGGGTCAGTTTTTAATGTCTCCTGTAGGCAGGAATCCCTGGACTTTGGTGGTTCCAATGAAGCAAGTGTTCCTTCTTCTCTTTTCCTGAAACAGTCATGGTTCAGCATCATACAGGGGAAAGGTTACTAGCACATCTCCCTGTAATGGTTTTGCTTCTTCTAGAAAAATTTAAAGGCAAAGGAGGTCTGTCAGTGGACAAGGGAGAGGTTACTAGCACTTTACCTTGTTTTTTTCCCTTTTTCCTGCTGTCCAGAAGGCACAGCAGAGCTAGAAGGAGAAATAGGCTTATTAGTCGGAGAGTCCTCCCGAGGTGGAGGGATCGTTTTACAGTGAGAAGCATGGGTCCAGGTAGGCAGTCCTTGGCACTTTACAGCGGTGTTGGTGGTTAACGGGACTTGGAAAGGGCCTTTCCAGTGTGGAGCCAAAGCAGTCTTTCGTTGGTGGATTTTTACATAGACTTAGTTTTTTTGTTTTAATGAATGGCAGGGCTGCTAGGGTCTTTGGGTAGCACGTCTTTTGTTTGTGAGAAAAGAAACCTAACACATTTCATTAATGTCTGGCAGTGTTTTGCAGATTTCATAGTTGCTTGGGCACATTCTGGCCCCCCTTTTCTTGGCTGTCAGCCAAGTCTTAGCTGTGGGCAGTGTTTTTGGATGGGGCCAGCATCTTATCTTTGGACTGAGCTTGCTAGCTATTGTTTTTCCAGTTAACTTGTTTTTTTGTTTTATAGGCAGCCCAGGTTTCAGTGGCTTTTACCTTATTGGTTAGAAAATTGCATTAATACAGAAGCTTTCTGGCTTGCTTCCAGATTTAAAGCTATTTACAGCTTAAAGATTTTTACTTAAAAAGGGACACAATTAACTTTTCCAGACTTTTGATTGCCTTTTACTTCTAACTTCTGTTTTCAAACACACAGTGATTTGAAAAAGACAACACAACCTATATTGGTAGGTTTGCATTTTTTTTACTTTAACTACAATATACACTGCACATGTTCTGGGGAAAATGCACATCCTCTCCACAATTCAATTTTAACAACACTAGCCACATTAATTTTTACACAAGGTGTAACTATTTCTTTTTTGAACACCGGGTAAAGGCCATTTACTTAACATATAATTCAAAGGGCTATCCTCAGAGGGTTTTACCAGAGACCCACCCATCTGCCTGCTGACACTCTAACAGAGAATTACACAGAGAACAGAGGGAATTATGGCCTAATAGGATTCTATTACAGCAATTTTTACTAATTTTTACTAATACTGACCACTACAGGGGACGGGACAGAAGGATCCCAATTCGACCTCAGAGCTTCATCGCACGCGATGGCTTCGACTCTGAGGAATTACGAATGAGCGGCTCAGTTCCGTCCACACACCTAACGCCCAAATGTATAAGACAGAAATTCATTAACCAGACCAGAACCAGAACCAGATAGTGTCTCCTTATCCTATTAGGACTCACCTTATCGGAACACATATAAAAAATGGAAACTAGGACAGATTACAAAGGATGAATATAGGCAAACAACACAGGAATGCAGGGGCAAGATTAGAAAGGCAAAGGCACAAAATGAGCTCAAACTAGCTACGGGAATAAAGGGAAACAAGAAGACTTTTTATCAATACATTAGAAGGAAGAGGAAGACCAAAGACAGGGTAGGCCCACTGCTCAGTGAAGAGGGAGAAACAGTAACGGGAAACTTGGAAATGGCAGAGATGCTTAATGACTTCTTTGTTTCGGTCTTCACCGAGAAGTCTGAAGGAATGCCTAACACAGTGAATGCTAATGGGAAGGGGGTAGGTTTAGCAGATAAAATAAAAAAAGAACAAGTTAAAAATCACTTAGAAAAGTTAGATGCCTGCAAGTCACCAGGGCCTGATGAAATGTATCCTAGAATACTCAAGGAGCTAATAGAGGAGGTATCTGAGCCTCTAGCTATTATCTTTGGAAAATCATGGGAGACGGGAGAGATTCCAGAAGACTGGAAAAGGGCAAATATAGTGCCCATCTATAAAAAGGGAAATAAAAACAACCCAGGAAACTACAGACCAGTTAGTTTAACTTCTGTGCCAGGGAAGATAATGGAGCAAGTAATTAAGGAAGTCATCTGCAAACACTTGGAAGGTGGTAAGGTGACAGGGAATAGCCAGCAGGAATCAGGTGACCTCCTTGCCCGGAAATGGACAAAGGAGAGGAGGAGGGGCTGGAGGGGAAGTCAGTTTGGATCTGGCTGGGGACATGGAGTGGGTGCAGACGTGGGTGTCCATCTTACTCGCTGCCTCCCAAAATGGACCTGGCTGAGGGGGTCCCATTCTCTGTACCTACAAGCTCTGTTTTAGATTATGTTCCTGTCATCTAATAAACCTCTGTTTTACTGGCTGGCTGAGAGTCACGGTGAATCACAGGAAGCCGGAGGTGCAGGGCCTTGTCTCCCTCCATGCTCCGTGACAGATGCATTAACAGGTGTGTTGTGAGCAAGACACGAGAAGTCATTCTTCCGCTCTACTTGGCTCTGGTTAGGCCTCAACTGGAGTATTGTGTCCAGTTCTGGGCACCGCATTTCAAGAAAGATGTGGAGAAATTGGAGAGGGTCCAGAGAAGAGTAACAAGAATGATTAAAGGTCTTGAGAACATGACGTATGAAGGAAGGCTGAAAGAATTGGGTTTGTTTAGTTTGGAAAAGCGAAGACTGAGAGGGGACATGATAGCAGTTTTCAGGTATCTAAAAGGGTGTCATAAGGAGGCTGAGAGCCAATAACAGCCAGACAGGGATAAGGAGGAGTTGCTTTATTCTGCAGAAGAAAGGAGAGCTTTGCACCTTGGTACCAAAACTCTGTCTTACACACATTTTACAGATCCTTTATACACATTCAGACAAAGGCCCTTGCCGTGTTAACACTTGAGTGGTGGTTACCAGACCCATGCTTCTGCTATCTGGTCAGTGAAAACTGGCTTGGGACCAGCTTCAACTACCTTAAGGCCTTGAAAGGGAAGACAGTTGAAAACTTCAGGCTACTGTGTACTTGAGGTTTCTGCTTCCCCCTAACGGCCGCTGGCTGACATAATGGCTGCTAGCAGAAAAGGGGGGATCACAAGTAACTTTCACAGGACCCTGGTTGCAACCATGTTCTATATGGTCCCAGTTTAAGTCAATAATGTGACACCTCTCCAATTAGGTAACGGCCTGTCTGAGGAGGGACCCCAGACATGGACACTGTGCCCTTGCTGGTCTCACTAGTGCCGTATACGTGTAACACCCCCTCCCTGCTCCAAGGCGATCGCCCTGTGCTTACACCTTCAAAGCTCACACTTGCCCTCTTGTGCAGCACGGCACTGAGAGCTCACATTCAGCTGGTTGTGGCCATGACCTCTCAGTGCTTTTCAGTCCCGGCTCCCAGGCTACATCCCCCGGCTGTCAGTGCAGCCGGCTGCCTTGGTTCCTGGCCGTGAGACCCTGCATTTAGCTGTATTAACGCACACGGGGATCAAGTCAGCCCAGCTCACCGTGCGATCCCGATCCCTGCATAGCCCTGACGTGTCCGTCTCTATTTACCGCTCCAGCAATCTCACTGTCACTGGCAGCCTTCACCCGCACTGGTTTTGTATTGTCTCTGATCACTGAGACAGAGACTGAATAGCCCTGGGCTGAGAACAGACCCCTGATCCCTGTTTAACTGGCTTTGTTTCTTCTTGGCCCAGGCTAAGTGCCAGGACCTCGGGCACAGGACCCATCTCGCCTCCATTCACAGTGCTGGAGAAATAAATATGATGGCCCATTACATCAAGCAGTACCGGAAAAGTTACTTTTTTGCCTGGATCGGACTGTTCGATTTTGAGCATGTGAGTACCCGGTGCCCGCTCTGCCTCTGGCAGCCCCTCCCCAGGCCCCTGGGCTCTGTGTCTCTGCTCAGTGAGGTTGTTGTTTGGGGCGGGGGTGCCACTAGAGCAGGATTTCCATGGGAACGGGGTGAAAAGGGGCTGTGACCGCCTGTGTTTTCAGTCACAGGATCGATCCCCAGTGCCCGGTGCAGAGTATAAACTGCTGGTATTAATATTCACATTCGTTACACTAGCGCCCAGGGACCCACCACACCGGCCCGTTGTGCTCACACCGTACACGCCCGGCACGAGAGTCAGCCCCGCCCCACACAGACGAGACGTCTCGACGAGGGCTCGGGGAAAGGGGCAGCCCCATGGGCAGAGCGACCAATGCGAGGGCAGCAGAGCCCTGGGAGTGCTGTCGCTCTGTGTGTATTCGTCCTCAGGGTGGGCTCAGCTGCCGAGGCTGAACGGGACGTTTCTGAGAGCTCGGGGCTGGGCGCACGTGGTGGGTGCTGCTGGCCCTGCTGGCCGGCCGGCAGCCGGAGAGCAATGCCGCCGGTGGGACCGATGGGAGACGGGGGAGCTCCGTGGGCAGCACTGCTGGGCAGCACAGACGCACCCTGCTGCAGCCGCTCCTGTCTGGCCCCAGAGCGCGGGAGAGGCTGGTGTTTCGGGGGGCAGTGACGGCGCAGACTCCTGCACGAGGCTCCCTCCAGCCGACAGGCTGTCGTCACTTGCTAAACACGCCTGACTGCTCTTGGCCTCCTCACTTCTCACTGTGATAAAATGCCAGAGACAGAGACCTCCTGGGCCACGTCGCAGCCTTTCACCCCTCGGGGGGTCAACTGAGCCTGGGGCAGCGTCTGCCTCTGCTCCCTCGGCAGCTCCCCCTGCACCTGCCCACTGAGGAGCTGCCCACCGAGGGACACGTCCCCGTACAAAACCCTGGGGAATTAATAACCCAGAACTCCCTTCAGGGATAGGGAAGGGGGATCAGGACCCACCCGAATCCCTGAATGCACGGCCAGAACAAGGGGATTGTCTCCAACATTCCCATCTCCTTCCCATCGGCTGAGGTGCTGGCAGCCCACTCCAGGCGCATACGGCTTCTGCTTCCTCCCCAGCAAACAGCCCAAGGGAACACACGATAGAGGCGGGGCCGTGGGTGGTCAGGCTAATGGTCAGAGCAGAAGCAGAAAGTGGATCCAATACAAGGGTCAGAGCCGGAGTCAGGAATTAATAGCCAAGCCGAGGGTCAGAGCCAGGAGGGGACCCAGGCGGCACATCAAGGGTCAGAGCCGGAGCCCAGGGGCAGGGTAAGGAAGCCGGGACCAGGAGCAAGCTGAGGTGGCCAGGATTGAGCAGGAGCAAGGCTGGGAAACAAGCAGGAGCAGGAGGAGGAGCAGGGCTGGAGCAGGACAGGAGCCCGGCGAGGAGCAGCAGCACAGGGAGGATCGCGGCCATGGCATGAACACACTGAGCAGCCAGAGAGCTGCTGGGCTAAGAGCCGGCCAGCTGCCCTCCCTGCCCAGGCAGGGGGTGCAGTCAGTCGCGTGGCCTGCGGCCGGCTGGCTGCGCTGGCTGGGTTCCAGGTGACTAATTCTGCTGCAGCCCCTGATCCCCGACAGTGCGAACCCCAGCTTCATCCAGCGCCCCCGTCCCCCAGACCTACCGCCGTGATCTCTGCAGCGGGGAGCAGAGTAACTCCCCTGTGGATGGGCTTTGGGAGCGTCATCATTGGGCTGGTCCTGGTGTAACTTCAGCTGCCAGTAAATGTAGCCCTGGTTGTCAGCGCTGACATTTCATAGCAATGATCAGTGTCTCCAGAGTCACTGGGCAGCCTCTGCCCGTGCCCTGCCCGTTGCCCCTCGGCTCTGGGGCACGTCTCTAGGTGTGTAACTTTGGGTTTACAGGGGCTCTGCTCTCCTTTGTCTCTGCAGACTCTAAGCTGGAAATGGACAGATGATTCTTCATTCAACTTCAGAGCTTGGGATAAGGGGCAACCCAATACTCCGACAGCAGACGAGCACTGCACAGTGTTATTTTACGATACAGGTAAGCAGGTGGCTCACACCCCCATGGACCTACCACCCTGGCAGCGCTCTGACCACACAGGTCCTGAGTTACTGATCCAGGCTGGCCCCAGCGCGCTCTGGAGTGCAAATCCTTGCTCCTCTCTCTTCCCTGCCCCATGCTGGGAGGGCAGTTAGGAGAGAACCCCTTGTCTGACCTGGTAAAACTCCTACTTACCAGATCCCCAGTGTCAGTTTACATGTCTGCTCCAGTGACAGGCAGGAGACACACCCACCCACCCACCCACCCACACACACACACACACCCCTGGCCCCAGACGGGGACTCTGCTGAGCTGTTAAAGGTTGATGGCTCTGAGTCACTGTTGTGTAACCCTTCTGCCCATCTAAGTTGGCAGCAACAAGGGCCGGGTTCTGTATCTAGGGGTTCTGTTTGAGTAACGCAATGCAAAACCGTCTCGAGCCCCCACCCAGTGACCTGGGACAATTACATACCACCCCCTGGGCGCCTCTAAGAGGCAATACTTCCCCTCTCGCAAGCACGGAGTCTGAGTGTAGCAGAAAAGGTTTAATAACATGAGGTAAACGACATCAGCATTAAATTGGGAAAAACACTACAAACAGGATTCATACCACAAACCATGAGCAAAAGACCCACCCCAGCAAATTGGGCTGTGTCCTTTCCCTTTGGTTCTTGAATCCAGCAACCCAAAAATCACCCAGAGTCCCCAAAGTCCAACACCCCAAAGTCTCTTGGGTCCAGCAACCACCCAAAGTCCCCAAAGTCCAACACCCCAAAGTGTCTTGGGTCCAGCAACCACCCAAAGTCCACAAAGTCCAACAACCCCCAAAGTCTCTGTCCCGGGTCAGTGCAGCCCCAGAGTAAGAGGGGGGCACGCAGGGTATTAAGGGGCATCTTACGTGATCCGAGGCCGACCGGCCGTCTCTCCGTGAGGTTCCGCCGCAGCCTTCACCGCAAGCCAGTCCACTTCCTGCCGTCCCACCAATGGCTCTGCTCTACAAGCTGCTCCGCTCTGCTCACCGACCTGTGAGCCGCTCCAGCCGTCCCCGCAAACGGCTCCGCTCCCCGTTCCTTGGGCTGCTCCAACTGTCCCCACAAGGCTCCACGCCGCTCGCTGCTCCTCCAGTCGTCCCCGCAAACTGCTCCGCCAGCCGCTTAGCAATATAGCTTCAGGCTCCCCCACTAGTTAACACAGCACTCAGTGATTTCAGCTCTTAATAACTTTAGCTCTTTTGTGATTTCAGCTCATAGTAGGGGAGCCCCAGTGCCAGTGCACCACTGGCACAAAGTGAATTCAGCTCAGCAGCCTGTAACTAGACTCCTAATAGAATCAAAGTTAGCTCTGACATTCAACAGTGGAGAGAGAAAGTGATACAATTGGTGTTTTGAGCCCTCCAGGTTAGCCCATGCCATCAGGTACAAATGCCTATCCCCATCCTCTCTCAATTCACTAGGTTTTGTAACCCATGCCCCTTGTCAAGCTACGTAGGTAATGGTGAATCCTTCTGTCATACAACAGTTCCACTGGCCTTGATTCACAGAATCAGGGTAACAAAACTTTTATTCTTCCTGCCACAATAACAGAGGAACTGGGGCTCCCACACCAGCCAAAGTAACCACTTTCAGTTGCTGTTGTCTCATGCCAGGCGGGTGGGTGTGCCTATGCAAACTAGATCAGCCCCTGGAGTTCTTTTCCACACTTGCCATAATTCACCACCAGATGTCAGGGTAGAGCTCATCCTGACTCTGCTTACATCCTCCCCCCAGCCGAGAATTTGTCGTCCCAACAAATCACCTCCTTATTATACCAACTCACTAGTTCCCTCCAAAGGGCCTCAGATAGCCCACTTTAGCTTCCACAAACCTGAGTGCTAAACATATTGGTTCCTCACTAGTCACCCCAGGTGCATCATAAATCAACCGTTTTACTGGTCTTATTACCCTGTCTCGTCTATTGAGAATCTCTGTTGCTGTGGTAGGGGGGACAGCCTCTTGAACGACGGATGGAGAGGTTTCCTTTGAGGGCCCCTCGGCTACTGGCATAGGCCCCTGCATTTCTAGTTCTAACAGTGGAGGGTCCAAGGTGCCCAGGACATCCTCCATCTGTATGTCTCCACTGTCCAATAACCTGTGTGTGTCATCACATGGGGGTCCCACCAGTGGCTCAGGGGTGTCAGGAATGGGCCTAAATACTTCTGCCATGGGGTTTAGGGCGGAAGAGGGGGAGCTCTCTTTTGATTTAGCTGATCGAGACTGAAATCTTGTCTCCATCCCAGGATACCCCATGCTTGTGTCTTCCTCCTCAGACTCACTCTCGCATGTGCTGCATAGGGGTAGGTTAGCTGCAGGGGGCTGGCTGTCCACGTTGGAGGGCGGCTGTGGTCCAGCACCTTCGTTCTGCCTGGTTGCCCTGTTGTGGCCCATCTCATAAGGGGTGCCTACCAATTCCCCCACAAGGAGCAAAAGGTTTCTATGCAGTGTCTTTATCTGCCCTGGACCCTCTTCAGGTTTGATCTTGTAGACCGGCAGGTTTCCTAGCTTTTCCATCACCATGTAAGGTATTGCCTTCCATCTGTCAGCTATCTTGTGTTTGCCAGCAATACCCAAATTTCGCAGCAGGACTCTGTCCCCCGGCTGGAGCTCTTGCAGACGTACCCTAGCATCATATCGATGTTTGTTGCGGTCTGCGTTCTTCCGAGCCGCAGATGTAGCTAAGTGATAAGCATCCCGCAGCTTTTCTCTTAGTCGGGATACATATTGCTGATGAGTTTCATAGCTATCTCCATCCTCTGATACACCAAAGCACAGGTATATGGGTAATCTTGGTTCTCGCCCAAACATTAAGAGATATGGGGTGACTCCTGTAGCATCGTTCCTTGTGGCATTGTAGGCGTGCACCAGAAATGCGACATGTTGGCTCCAGGTTGCCTTCTGCTCTGGCTGCAAAGTCCCCAACATATCTAATAGGGTTCGGTTGAACCTCTCTGGCTGAGGATCACCTTGCGGGTGATAAGGCGTTGTTCTAGACTTTTTAATTCCCGCTATCCTCAGCACCTCCTTCAGAAGGTGACTCTCAAAGTCCCGCCCCTGATCCGAGTGTATCTGGGCTGGAAATCCATAAACTGAGAAATATTTCTCCCACAGTACTCGAGCAAGAGTGGTGGCCCTCTGATCACGTGTGGGATATGTCTGCGCATATCGCGTATAATGGTCAGTCACTACTAGAATGTTCCCAATATTCCTCTTGTCTACTTCTAAAGACAAGAAATCAATGCATACCAGCTCCAGAGGTTTGTTGCTAGTGATGTTCTTCAGATATGCAGCCCTCGTGGGCAGAGTTTTCCTTTGCACACATCGAGCGCAGGTCTCACATTTCCTGCGAACATCTTCAGCCATCCGAGGCCAATAGAACCTACTACAAATAAGTTCCAGGGTCCTCTCCATCCCTAAATGTCCAAAGTCATCATGCAGGGCTCCCATGGCCAGGGCTCTGTACTCTTTTGGCAGCACTAGCTGTGCTCGGTGCTTTTGTAAAGGGTCTGTGGTCACTCGGTGTAGCACTCCCTGAATCAGTTTTAGTTTGGTCCATTCTCTCAATAGTAGTTTACCCTCCGGGTTAGGTGGGACAACCACAGCTGGGCTTCGCCCCTCCCTTTTGGCAAGTAGTGTATCACGAATGTCAATATCTTGCAGCTGGGCTTCCTGCCAGTCAGCCGCATTGAGCATGGGCAAAGGAGATTGGTCCAATGCAATATAGTTCACTGAAGCCGAAGGCACGCATTCAGGGGGCAGGCCCAAAGCTTCTGCAGCACATCCATGAAGACTTTCATGGGCCTCTGGCTCTTGGCGACTCACACTGCAAATAGCCCTCACTCCATCTGTGGGTATCACAGCAACTCCTGGTGCCTGTGGACACCGGGACAATGCATCTGCATCTACATTGCTTCTCCCTAATCGGTATTGAATGCTGAAGTCATAGCTAGCCAAAGCAGCCACCCATCTTTGCCCTTTAGCATCCAGCTTAGCACTTGTTAACACGTAAGTCAGTGGATTGTTGTCCGTCCACACCTGGAACCGAGCATCATACAAGTAGTCTCGAAATTTCTCAGTGATGGCCCATTTCAAGGCCAAGAACTCCAGCTTGTGGGTGGGATAGCGAGTTTCACTATCAGACAGTCCTCGGCTGGCAAAGGCTACAGGTTTACGTTTGCCTTCCACCTCCTGGTACAGTACTGCTCCCAGACCCTCCAAACTGGCATCAGTATGCAGGATAAATGGCTTGCTTGGGTCAGCAAAGACTAGGACCGGAGTGTGAGTTAGGCAAGTAATGATTTCTCAAAAAGCCCTTTCACATCTCTCATCCCACCGTGGCCCAAATGGTTCGAAGGGGCCATAGTGTCTCTCCACAGGAGGCTTTGGGGACCTCCCCTTATTCTTGGTTTTAGATTTGTTCTTGCTGGACTGGTATCCCCTGGTAAGATCATTCAGAGGTTTTATGATCGTAGCATAGTTTTTCACAAATCTGCGGTAGTAGCCACTAAACCCAAGAAAGGTCTTGAGTTCTCTGTAGTTACTTGGACATGGCCATGTAGTGAGTGCTTCTATTTTATCGGGATCAGTACTCACACCCTCTTGGGACACGATGTGACCCACATACTTCACTGAGCTCCTGCAGAACTGGCATTTGTCAATTGAAAGCTTCAACCCATAATCCTCCAACCTATCAAGCACTTTAAGAAGTCTTTCTTCATGCTCCTCCAAGGTTCTTCCAAACACAATCAGGTCATCCAAATAAACTAACACTTGCAGTAAATTCATGTCTCCCACAACTTTCTCCATAAGACATTGAAATGTGGCAGGTGCTCCAGAAATCCCTTGGGGCATGCGTTCGAACTGATAAAACCTAATGGGCAGATGAAGGCTGTCTTCTCCTTATCTTCTTCACCCAGAGGGATCTGGTAGTATCCACTCCGAAGATCCAACACAGAGAACCACTGGCTTCCCAGCAAACAGTCTAAGACATCTTGGACTCGGGGCATTGTGAACTGGTCAACCACAGTATGGCGGTTTAGGGTGCGGTAGTCAATACACATCCGGATTTTCCCATTCTTTTTACGGACCACCACAATGGGTGAGGCGTATGGGCTGCGGGACTCCGTAATGATGCCATTCGCAGCCAGCTCCTGAAGATGTTGTCGCACATCTTCCATCTTGGAGTGGGCAATCCTCCTAGATCTCTCCCTGGAAGGTCGAGAGTCATGGAGAGTTGTGCTCTACTCCTTTTGCACATCCCACATCCCACTCATGCAATGAGAACACCTTGGATCTTTCACAAAGTTTCCTCCTCAGGTGATCTTTCCACTCCTCGGACAACGGTGAATCTCCAAAGTCAAACTTTGCTGGGTCTATTGTCGGAACTTGAGTCTCACACTGGGGTTTTACAATTGATTCAGGCTCGAAGAGGTCTGCTATCTTTTGTCCTTGCTTCACAACAACATCTCGACTTGTTTCATTAGCAATCAGTATAGTCATCTTTTCCTGGGCTTCAGCAGGTAGGGTTATGACTCCACTGGGGACCAGCACTCCTTCCGGGAGCTCTCCTTCAACCGGCTGCTCTACCATTGCTAATGCCCTTTTACTGCCTTTCAGCCGGGTACTCATGACAAGCACTTCTTGCTCCATCCTTGCAGGCACTACTAAGGGGGTTGTGCCCATGTACTTCAGCGCTCCAATCGGTAGCTCAGATGTCTCCTTTTTAGCACTCTCAATCTTCCTATAGGCTTCAGGACAAAGCATATGGATCATCAGGGTATTCAGGTACTGGTCCCCAGCCCGTCGTCTGCAGTAATCCGCGAGCACCTTGAAGAGACTGGAGTTGGTCCTTATCAGCACAGACACATCAGAGGTCCCTTTAGGTCAGGGCATATTAATGCAGCTGTGTCCACCTCTTCTCTCACCTCAGCAACCTCCTCTGGGAATTCCAGATGCACTATGACATACCCTTGGTAGGGGTATTCATCCATGCTGAGGCCACACAGACCAACGCCAGTCAGTGGCTGTATAGGCAGGTGCCTAAGCATCTGTTGGTAGAATGACTGAAATATAATAGTCACTTGAGTTCCAGTGTCAAGCATGGCTTTACACTCCGCCCCTTCAATCCTCACTGTGACCTCTGCTCGAGGCCCTATCAGTCCTGCGGGGAGCCCAGCTGGACGGTCTTTTCTGGGGGAATCTTCAAATCCTGCAGGCCTGGGTGGTCCCCGTCCCCGGACCCTCTGGCAGCTACCGGATCTCTCCCAACTGATCCTCAGCTTTCCATACACTAAGGAGGGTTTTTCTTCATTATGGCACTTGGCAGCACTGTGTCCATCCTGACCACATCGGTAGCAGAAGAATTGTCCTTTCCCCCTTCGCCTGGGTGGGACGGTGGCTCTAAATGCTGACTTCTCCATTGCCACAGTCTGAGGCTCCTTATTCCTGGAAGTCTTAGCTCGGTCATTGGTGCTTTGCAGTTCAGCTATCCGTTCTGTCAGGACCTGCATTTGTTGGGCAAGTTCCTCTGTGGTGCTCACCATCAGTACACTGGCCGTTTGCAGTGGTGTTGTGCCGGCTGGCTCCAATGTTTGGGCTTCCCAAAACTCGCTGTCAGCCTGCCTTTCTTCCTCTTCTCTGACCTCCTTTATCAGCTGGGAATAACTGGCGGGATGTTCCCGGTGTTCTCTTAGCCGGAGATGGAGTAGAATCGGGTTCTGATACTGAGTTCCTCTTACAATTTGAGCCAGTCTGGTCCGATCCATCTGTTCAGCAGTCACTGCTCCCCTCATGACAGCTCTCTGAAGCAGTCTCTCCAGCCTCTGTATACAGGCTGAAATCTTCTCGCCATTTTGCTGTCGGGAATTAAGGAACTTACAGTAACTGTCTTCAGGGCCCTCTACGCTCCCAAAGGTATGATCAAGGGCCTCTAGGCAGTCCTTCACACGGACCCCAGGGTCAATGAGCTTCAGGGTGCGAATCACATCTAATGCTGGACCACTAAGGCTCTCTATTAGACATCTTCACTTTTCTGCATCGGGTACGGCCCACTCCCACAGCATTTCAGTGGTATGCTCCAACCAGGGTTCAAACTCCTCTTCCCCAGCAAATAACCTTAACTCACGACAATAGTTTGACGTAGCATGGGACAATACAACCTTTTCCAATATTTGCCCCAGTGCTTTTGCCCAATCATTGGCTGAGACTGCGGCCCCTGAGCTAGAGGCTGCAGGGCCGGGTCCCAACCAAACCCAACATATTAGCCATTATACAAACAGTAATTTCCTCAAAATATAAACACAATTGTTTCCCAATGCAGTGAAACAGTCAACAGGTGCTTGCGAGGGGTACTGACCCAGGGAATCCCGGACAAGCCCCCAAAAATGTAACCCTTCTGCCCATCTAAGTTGGCAGCAACAAGGGCCGGGTTCTGTATCTAGGGGTTCCGTTTGAATAATGCAATGCAAAACCGGCTTGAGCCCCCACCCAGTGACCTGGGACAATTACATACCAGCCCCTGGGTGCCTCTAAGAGGCAATACTTCCCCTATCGCAAGCACGGAGTCTGAGTGTAGCAGAAAAGGTTTAATAACATGAGGTAAACGACATCAGCATTAAATTGGGAAAAACACCACAAACAGGATTCATACCACAAACCATGAGCAAAAGACCCACCCCAGCAAATTGGGCTGTGTCCTTTCCCTTTGGTTCTTGAATCCAGCAACCCAAAAATCACCCAGAGTCCCCAAAGTCCAACACCCCAAAGTGTCTTGGGTCCAGCAACCACCCAAAGTCCCCAAAGTCCAACAAACCCCAAAGTCTCTGTCCCGGGTCAGTGCAGCCCCAGAGTAAGAGGGGGGCACACAGGGTGTTAAGGGGCACCTTACGTGATCCGAGGCTGACCGGCCGTCTGTCCGTGAGGTTCCGCCGCAGCCTTCACCATGAGCCAGTCCACTTCCTGCCGTCCCACAAACTGCTCTGCTCTACGAGCTGCTCCACTCCGCTCACCAACCTGTGAGCCACTCCAGCCATCCCCGCAAGGCTCCACGCCGCTCGCTGCTCCTCCAGCCGTCCCCGCAAACTGCTCCACCAGCCGCTTAGCAATATAGCATCAGGCTCCCCCACTAGTTAACACAGCACTCAGTGATCTCAGCTCTTAATAACTTTAGCTCTTTTGTGATGTCAGCCCTTAATGATTTCAGCTCATAGTAGGAGAGCCCCAATGCTTATACACCATGGGCCCAAAGTGAATTCAGCTCAGTAGCCTGTAATTAGATTCCTAATGCAATCAAAGTTAGCTCTGACATTCAACAGTAGAGAGGGACAGAGATACTATTGGTGTTTTGAGCCCTCAAACGGGCCCATACCATCAGGAGCAAATCCCTGTCCCCATCCTCTCTCCATTCACTAGGTTTTGTAACCCATGCCCCTTGTCAAGCAAATGCTACCTAGGTAATGGTGAATCCTTCTGTCATACAACAGTTCCACTGGCCTTAAGTCACAGAATCAGGGTAACAAAACTTCATTCTTCCTGCCCCAATAACAGAGAAACTGGGGCTCCCACACCAGCCAAAGTAACCCCTTTCAGTTGCTGTTGTCTCATGCCAGGTGAGTGGGTGTGCCTATGCAAACAAGATCAGCCCCTGGAGTTCTTTTCCACACTTGCCATAATTCACCACCAGATGTCAGGGTAGAGCTCATCCTGACTCTGCTTACAGTTGCACCCCTACTCCACTGCACCATTGTGTCGAGCATCTGAACTGTGCAAACACTGATCCACCCAATGATGTGGGGGCGGGAGCTGCATTTGGCCACGCGCGGGGTCGTGTAGCTCAGAACATTCACACACACGCCGGCTGCTTGTGAAAGTGTTGCCCAGTCACGGAACGTTCACACAATGAACAGGAATGACTGATCCCGTTGAAACTGGCCCTGGGAGGGGATCGTTAGGAAAAGTTCCAGCCAGGGAGCAGAACCCGCAGGAGGCGGTGTAAGTGATTCGGCATTCACGGTACCAGCAGGGAGGGAAAGAAGTTCTGAACGGCCCAGCCAGCAACAGCGACTAGCCAGTGTTGGTGGATAACGAGGGGTCGCTTTGCAGACAGGCTGTGAACAGGAGAGGGGCGAAATTCACAACAAATCCCCTGCCTGGCCCTGATCATTGGGGGCTGTATCTGTGTGGGGCCTGCAGTGCCAGTGGCTGTGGGGAGCAAGGGGCAGGGCCGGGGCTCTCAGACCAATTCCATTTATCTTGGGTTGCCAGGCATCCGGTTTTCGACTGGAACAGCAGGTCGAAAGTGACCCTGGTGACCCTGGGCCATTATAAGTCTGGTTGGCAGTGCAGCGGGGCTAAGGCAGGCTCCCTGGCTCTGCGCGGCTCCCAGAACCGGCCGGCATGTCCAGCTCCTAGGCACAGCTGCGATTAGGGAAGCTCCACATGCTTCCCCCACCCCCAGAGCCAGCTCTGCAGCTCCCATTGCTGGGAACCCCAGCCAATGGGAGCTGCAGGTGCAGTGCCTGTGGGCGTGGGCATCGCACACCACGCAGAGCCACCTGGCCACACCTCCACCTAGGGGCCGGGCATGCCGGCTGCTTCCGGGAGCCGTGTGGAGCCAGGGCAGGGCAGGAGGGAGCCTGACTTAGCCCCGCTGCACTGCCAACCTGGAGCCGCCTGAGGTAAGTGCCACCCACCCGGAGCCCGCACCCTGGACCTGCTCCCGCACCCCAACCCCCTGCCCCAGATCAGAACCCCGTCCTGCACCCAAACTCCCTCTCAGAGCCCACACCCTGCATCCCCTCCTGCACCCAACCCCCTGCCCCAGCCCTGAGCCCTCCCACACTCTGAATCCCGTGGCCCCAGCCCAGAGCCCCCTCCTGCACCCCAAACCCCTCATCCTCGGCCCCACCCCAGAGCTCACACACCCAGCCAGAGCTTTCACCCCCTCCCTCACTCCACTCCCCTGCCCAGAGCCCCCTGCTGTACACTGAACCCCACATTTCTGGCCCTACCCCAGAGCCCGCACCCCCAGATGGAGACCTCACCCCCTCCTGCACCCCAACCCCCTGCCCCAGCCCCATGAAATTGAATGAGGGTGGGGGAGAGCAGGCGACAGGGTAGGGACTAAGAGAAGGGGTGGGGCAGGGGCAGGGTTGGACCTTGGGGATGGGGTGGGGAAGGGGTGTTCAGTTTTGTGCGATTAGAAAGTTGGCAACCCTACATTTATCACTGGGACCAGCCTGATCCAGCCCTAGCCAGGTGTGTTAGACAGTGACACGCAACAGTAACAAGCCACCAATTACCCACTGGGCTCGTAGTAGTCAATTAACCTTTAACTAAAACATTAATTATTTGTTAATTTTATAAACTATTTGCAAATTTCACCCAACAACTATGTTAAAGGGAAATGAAGGTCCCCACGTTGAGGAAGTGCCAGGTTATTCTGCCCATGTAACCTTAACGGAGCCCCTGGTACATGTGCATCATGATACAGTCTTGAGTTACAGGCTCAGTGTCCGTCAGGCCTGATGCCGGCAGATGGGCACAGCCAGGGCTGCAGTCACTGGACGGGGATAGAGTCAAACAGCAGCAGAAACCCTCACCCAAGGGAACGGGGCACTGAGACTGGCCTATACGCCCCGCGGAGCTCCCTGCTGGCCCTGGGGTGCTGCTGAGGGGCAGAGCCCACCCAGCCCAGCCCCAGGACTGTCCTTCCCTGGGTGCTCTCTGGGCTGACTAAGCAGGAATACTACTGCCGGGCAGCCCCCGGGCACGGGCACAGACACCCCCAGAGCAGAGGGGTAACGGGGTCTGAGGGAGGAACGTGCTGCTCCAAGCACAGCAGGCCGGTGACACTGACTCCTGGGGCAGGGATACATCCCCTCTGCATGGCGGCTGAGCCCTGCCTGGGACAGATGTTCCCATGGGTGTAGCCAGACCCAGGTGGGCAGGGCATGGAGGGGGCCTGGCTGTGGGCAGCTCACTCAGCAGGGAGGAAGGCAGCAGCCCAGTTCCTGAGCGGGTGCCCCCAGTCCTGGGGCAGGGCTCTCGCTCTCTCCTCGGCCCTCTGGCTGGGGTGGGGGGCACGTGGGGTGGGGGAGGTAGGAGCAGTAGCACATGGACCAGGCGTCTCCCTTTTCACACTGAGCCTCGGCCTCTCTTTGCAGGATGGGGCTGCCCCAATCTGGGGTTCATGGGTGGAGTTTTGGGAGGAGCAGGCAGAGTGAGTGTGTGGAGGAGACAGTTCTGCTGCTCCCAGCTTGTGCCCCTGAGGCAGGGAGTCAGAATTTTGGTCCTAAACAGGGGGATTCACAGGGGATTAAGATAAGAAAGGGCTGTTAGGATGTTTCCTAAAGTTAAATGATCTGTTCCAAGCTTGGTGAACTGAGAAAGTCAGTAGCCTAAATGATAGAGAATAACTGTAGGTTTTTCTACAATGGTTTCAATTGCTGTATTCAAGGGGTGGTAACAATGTTACTAATATCTTTCTTTGAGAAGATAACTGATTTTTTAGGCAAAGGAAATATAATAGATCTAATCTACCTCGATGTCAGTTAGGCAGTTAGTGGATACAGTTCCACACGAGAAATTATCAGTTAAATTGGAGAAGATGGGGATTAATCTGAGAACGGAAAGGTGGATAAGGAACTGGTGAAAGGGGAGCCTACAGTGGGTCATTCTGAAAGGTGAACTGTCAGGCTGGAGGGAGGTTATTAGAGAAGTTCCTTAGGGATTGGTCCTGGTACCAATCTTATTTAACATTTTTAAAATGTATTTTAATGTTTTTATTACTGACTTTGGCACAAAAAATGGGAGTGTGCTAATAACATTTGTCGATAACACAATGTTGGGGGTATTGCCAATACGGAGGAGGACTGGAATATCATATAAGAAGATCTGGATGATCTTGTAAACTGGACATTAAAGACTAATGTCTTTAAACTGGGTCGTTAGTGAACACAGCTTGTAGGTGATTGCACTGATTTTAGTATACTGAAATTCATGATAATGTAATTATGTCATTCATAACAATTTTATCATTATTAAAATAGTAAAGATACCAATGATAGGCAGATTCAATAACTAGAATATGAAAGAAATGTATAAGTATGCTGAAAATAGCCTCCCAAAACTGGCAGAGTGATTCCCCCCCCCCCAAACATACAAACCTCTTGAAAAGCACCCACCGGCAAAAACAAGTCAGCGCCTATGATCTGAGGAATGGAAAACCTTCCTTATGGGAGGAGATTCAAAGAGCTCGGCTTGTTTAGCCTAACCAAAAGAAGGCTGAGGGGAGAGACGAGCGCTCTCTATAAACACATCACAGGGATAAATACCAGGGAGGGAGAGGAGTTATTTAAGTTAAGCACCAGTGTGGACCCAAGAACAAATGGATATAAACTGGTCATCAACAAGTTTAGGCTTGAAATTAAGTGAAGGTTTCTAACCATCAGAGGAGTGAAGTTTTGGAGCAGCCTCCAAGAGGAGCAGTGGGGGGAAAAAACCTAACTGGCTTCTAGACTGAGCTTGATAAGTTTATGGAGGGGATGGTGTGACAGGACTGCCTGCAATGGTGTGTGGCCGAACAGTGGCTGCCTGTAGCAAAAATCCCCAACGGCCAGAGACAGGACACTAGAAGCGAAGGGCTCTGCATTACTACAGAGAATTCTTTCCCAGGTGTTTGCCTGGTAGGTCCTGCCCACATGCTCAGGGTCTAACTGATCACCATATTTGGGGTCAGGAAGGAATTTTCCCCTGGGTCAGATTGGTAGAGACTGTGGGGGTTTTCACGTTCTTCTGCAGCATGGGGCACGGGTCACCGGCAGGTTTAAACTAGTGTAAATGGTGAATTCTCTGTAACTTGAAGTCATTAAACCATGATTTGAGCACTTCAGTAACTCACCCAGAGGTTAGAGGTCTATTACAGGAGTGGGTGGGTGAAGATCTGTGGCCTGCGGTGTGCAGGAGGTCAGACTAGATGATCACAATGGTCCCTTTGGACAGTAGGAAGAGTATCTGAGTAAGAATAGACATTACAATCTTAAACCTAACTTGCCACAAGAGGTCAGAATGTGTTAGTATTAGAGCTGAGTGGGTCTAATGTTTATTACATTTTCTTTCTTGATATAGGATTTAGATACAATGCTCCTGTCAGACAATTTCTAAGTTATCTGCCAAAAAAACAAAACAAAAAACCCTAGCATTTTCAGTTAAAGTTGCCCGTCCCCCGAAAATCTGAAATGGTGCCACTGTGGGCAGGCAAGAAATCCTTCCCCGCTCCCCCATGCACAGGGACATTGGCCTGACAGGAGCTCCCTCCCTCCACAAACTTAGAAGCCAAACTACGCCTAAGCTGGGGCGCTTAGGTCTCTATCCCACCCTCCTCTTCCTTGGGTCCCTTGCACAGGAGCTGGGATCTTCTCTGAGGGCAGAGAATGGGGTGGGGCAGGGGTCCTGTATGGCCCAGCCTGCCCAACCACAGGGGTCATTTCTGTTTTTCTTTCTAGGTTTTCCGAAATGGCACGATTATCCCTGTGACACCAAATTCTCTTTCATTTGTAAGCGCAAAGCCTAAGGGAGGCAGGTCGCCTGCACCTGGGGTCTCCCAACACCTGGGCTGTGAGTGAATCGGGTCCGTCCCGCTCTCCTGGGAGACCAGATCCTGTGTCCCCGGCTGCAAAGTCCCTTCTGTAAAGCATCGCTGTGTTACGCTGTGTCACTCCCGCTCTGCTCTGCCCCCTTCTCTCCCTGTCACACCCACGTTCTGCTATTCTCAGCAATCTCAGCACAGTGACGTGATAATAAACTTTCCCTCCAGCATTCAGCTCAGTGCATGTCTCCTTTCTCGTGTTCCTGACTCTGGCATGGACAGTTCCATGTGTCACCAGGCCCCAGCCTCAGCACCCCAGAGCCAGCGCTTCACAGGGGAGGAAAGGGAACAAATGAGGAATAAGGAGGGCCCTGGCCTTCTGGTAAAGACATGGGGGATCAGTACCCCTGAGACACGGCCTGTTCATCCCGCTCCCCTCTGCCCCTCTGTGACATTCTGTACCTCATGAGAACACCCTACACCCCCATGTCCATCCTTATAAAATGATTGTGTGGTGTCCAATGCAAAGTTTGTCATGTCGGGTGTCTTCGGAAGGCTCATGATGCCCTGAGCATTGTTGTTACAGTGATGTTATGGGTTGTAATTTCATGTATATATTTATGAGGCTGAAAATGTGTCCTCATGGCTTAAAGCAAGCCTAGTCAAAAACTCTCCAAGAGCAGAGGGGCAGTTCACACCTCATCAGGGCATGTATGGGACAAATGGGGAGGGATAGCTCAGTGGTTTGAGCATTGGCCTGCTAAACCCAGGGTTGTGAGTTCAATCCTCGAGGGGGCCATTTAGGGATCTGGGGCAAAAATCTGTCTGGGGATTGGTCCTGCTTTGAGCAGGGGGTTGGACTAGATGACCTCCTGAGGTCCCTTCCAACCCTGATATTCTATGACTCAAACCCAGCCCAGCCTCACAGGAACAAAGGACACTGGCCTAGGCAAGAACAAAGGGTCTGTTGGACTACCAAGGGAGGGGTTGAAGCCCTGGTGCATATCAATTTCCTTGGGTCAGAAAGCAGCATTCCGCTCTCAGATAGGGGAGGGGCTGGGACGTGCTCCCTATGCCCAAGGAGGACAGCATGCCCTCAGGGCCAAGGGCAGGGGAAATGTTGTCTGGGACTGAGGTCGCTGTCCCAGTTGCTAGCTGCCAGAATTTTGCAGCTGAGCTAAAGACTGACCCCACTCTAGAAAGCATAAGGAAGTATGTCCTAGAGGGAACCCCAGGGAGGGAGAATGGGGAGAAGTTTTGTGAAGAGGGTGGGAAGTTATATAGGGAGGCTCCTGTGGGAAAAAACCAAAAGCCCTGGGCAGCCCTTTAAACAGTTGGTTGTACCTAGCCAATGTCGTGGGGACTTAATGCAGCTAGTGCATGATAGTCCCTTTGCTGATCACTTGGGGGTACAAAGAACCTATGGCAGGCTGAAGAAGAATTTCTACTGGCCAGGAATACAAAATGACATAAAAGATTATTGCAGGTGTTGTGTATTTTGCCAGGCGAGGAAAAGGCCTGTAGGGCCCCCAAAAGTTCCTCTCCGTCCCTTGCCTGTGATACAGGAGGCATTCCTAAGGGTAGCGATGGACATCGTGGGCCCTATGCAGCGTCCTACCCGGACAGGGAACAGGTATATCTTAGTGGTGGTAGATTCTGCCACCAGGTATCCTGAGGCAGCTGCTCTGTCTAATATTGAAGTTGAGACTGTGGCGAGGGCCCTTCTCACTACAGTCAGCAGAGTGGGTTTCCCTAAAGAAATTTTATCTGATTGAGGGTCAAATTTCATGTCACAAATTTTCAATGAACTGTGGAAGTTGTGTGGGACAAAACAACTTAAAACTGCCCATATCACCCACAGGCCAATGGTTTAGTGGAAAGGTTTAATGTGACTCTAAAATCCATGCTAGGGATGTATACTAAGAAGAGGGGCAAAAATTGGGATGAGTTATTACCATTTCTGTTGTGTACTTACAGGGAAGTACCCCAAGAATCCACAGGTTTTTCCCCATTTAATCTTTTGTATGGAAGAAAAGTGAGGAGCCCCCTCGATCTCATTAAAGATTCCTGGGAGGGAAATACTGAGGTAAAAGAAGAACCGGTAACTGAATATGTTCAGAGATTTAGAAAAGAGTTAAAAGACATGATGGAACTCGTTCAAACCAATCTCCAAGACAGTCAATCCAGGCAAAAGGCCTGGTATGATGAAAATAATTGTAAGAGCACTTTTGAAATAGGGGATTTGGTAATGGTATTAAGCCCTGCGAAAAAGTATAAAATCCAAAACTCTTGTGAGGGTCCCTTCGAGGAAATAGAAGTGGCAAATGAGGACACGTATCAAGTTAAAAAGCCCCTTGATGATGCTGTCCCACAGCTTGTGCATGTGAACAGGCTGAAAGCCTATCACAACAGAGAGGCCATAGTAAAAATGATCTGTTTTATGGAAGGGGAAACTGAGGCACATCCCCTCTTTATGCCATGATCTAAATCATTAATTAAGATATTGATCAGAACCGAACTTATTGAACAGAACTTATCTTATGTTCTTATTGAATCAGGAGAGCCCCTTTTTCTGGAGGAGAGGCCTGAGGCCAGCACAATAAGGGGACGCTCTGAGAAAGGCTGTATGAAGGCTGGGGGCAGAGAACACCCCATCAGTCAGGGACAGAGATAAATGTAACAGGGAAGAGGAGAAGGGATGTTCACTGGGTCACACAGGATCCCTCCAGCAGAGCTGGGACTGGAACCCAGGAGTCCTGGCTCAGTCTTTATTGTTTTGTATCCTGCTCTGCAAGATGAGCCGGTGCATTGCAGGCAGGCTAGACAGATCCTGCTCTGGAAGCGCTGAGATGAGGACAGGAGGGATGAGCGCCCAGGGAGGGTGTGATGCTCCACTGGTGTTGTCTGGACCAGTGATCTGCTAGGTCACTCCAATCCTTGACTCTGGGAGCCAGCCTGACCCTGCTCTGCTGTGAGAAACCCCACTCCTGGGCTGTTCACGCACAGCCTCTGCCATGTAAGCTGCTCCTTTGATTGTGCAACCAAATGACACTAGCCAATATCTCTGGTCCCAGACACAACCCTAGGAACCTCCGTCTTGCAGTGTCCAGTTATGCCCGCTGGATGCTGCAAGCTTGTATGAGTTCGTCAATTTAACAAAGAAATTGATATGTACCAGGCTTGTTATCCCAAGGGGAGTCTCTGACATGCTTCAAACCAAACATGCTGCTTCAGGTAGAACAAACCAACAGATTTATTAACTACAAAGATAGATTTTAAGTGATTATAAGTCAAAGCGCAACAAGTCAGATTTGGCCAAATGAAATAAAAGCAAAACGCATTCTAAGCTGATCTTAACACTTTCAGTGCCCTTACAAACGTAGATGCTTCTCACCACAGGCTGCCTGGTTGCCCTTCAGCCAGGCTCTCCCCTTTGATCAGCGCTTCAGTCACTCGGTGATGATGTCTGTAGATGGAGGTGGAAGAGAGAGGAAGAACATGACAAACATCTCTCCCTTTTATCATGTTCTTTCTTCCCTCTTGGTTTTGCCCCCACCCTCCCTTCAGAGTCAGGTGAGCATTGCCTCATTGCCGTCCCAAACTGACCAAGGGAAGGGGGGTGACTCACTCAAGAGAGAGTCCAACAGATCCTTTGTTGCTGCCTAGGCCAGTGTCCTTTGTTCCTGTGAGGCTGGGCTGGGTTTGTCCCATACATGCCCTGATGAGGTGTGAACTGTCCCTCTTCTCCTGGAGAGTTTTGCCTGGGCTTGTTTTAAGCCATGAGGACACATTTTCAGCCTCTTAACTATATACATGAAATTACAACCTATAACATCACTATAACAACAATGCTCAGTGCACCATGAGCCTTCCGAAGACACCCGACATGACAAACTTTGCATTGGATACGACACAATCATATCATAAAGATGAACATGGGAGTTCAGGTTGTTCCCCCCAGGCACAGAGTGTCACAGGAGGTTTAGGTTGAACATTAAGAAAAACTTCCTAACTGCCAGGGTGGTTAAGCACTGGAATACATTGTCCAGTGAGGTTGTGGAATCTCCATCATGGAAGATTTTTAAGAGCAGACTCCCCTTCCACTCTCCCATGCAGCCGAGTTCTCGCAACCCCAACAAGGCTGGGCCCAAGATTCCTGGGAAGTTAACCCCCAAATCTTGTTGTAGTCACTCAGGACAGTGGCAAAGTTGTCCCCATTTCCGGGGGCTCTCTCCTCACCAGCTGCTTCTCTGACCCCCCAGTCACTGTATTAATTTCCATCCAAACACAATTTATTGAATAGAAACTGTAAGAAAAATAAGGGGACAATGGAAAAGGTTAAAGGAACCAGGACCCCACGGTGTGGGCAGGGGGACTCCACACACAGCCAGGGGAGCTGGAACAATTTTTACAGTGAGGGTGCTGAGAGCCATGGAACCAAACTGTAAACCCTGTATATAATGGGAGCCACTTCAAGCCGGGGGTGCGGCAGCACCCCCCGCACCCCTAATTCCAGTGCCTATGCACACAGCCATCTGCAGGACATAAGAAAAGTTCACAGTCTGTTCCTCACCCATCCCAGTTCTCCCTCCCAGCCCTGGCTGCGCTGCGGTGATAGCAGGGGTCAGACACCTGGTCTGGCGGTGGCCACATGCCCTCAGGTTCCAGGGGGCAGGAGCCTTTTCACCAGCATCAGCCCGTCTGTTGGGGTCAAGACACCCCCTCTGAGTCCAGCCTGCAAGGGCCTCTTATGTGGTGACGTCTCCCCACGCTGGGCCCTCGCTGCCCAGGGCCCCCTTCACTGTCCCCAGCCACTCACCACGCTCAGCTCCAGTGTTACTTGTGGCACGGCCAGTGTCCGCTATTCCGGCTCTGGCCCCATAGCTCCCCGCTGTAAGTTGGCCTTGGCTCCCTGCTGGCGTGGCTGGTCTGCGCTGCCCCAGCTCCCGGCTCTGGGCTGGCCAGCTCAAACTGCCCGGCTCTGCCTCCAGCTCACCACCTCTGTCTCCGAAGCAGACAGGGGGCTGCAGACAGGGGAGTTTGAGAGAGAGTTTGACAAAGAGAGGCTTACGATGCTTAGGAAGACCCGCAACACCTGTGCCAGCACTGCTTCTGTCTCCTCCACCTGCGCCTGTAGCCAGACAGAGCGCCTGAGCATGGATGCTTCTACCCAGATCCTGGTATGGTTTTGCAGGGACTGTAACTTGCAATTTCCACATACTGATATCCAGGCTGGGGGGACCATCCAATGTGAAAGGTGCCTGCTGGTGGAATCTCTCAGGCAGCAGGTGGGAGAGCTACAGGAGGAGGTGGCTAGGTTGAGGAGCATCCGAATCCACGAGCAGTTCCTGGACAGTATCCATGTGGAGACAGCAGAGGTAGCTGTCCCAGTACACAGGACTGCTGATACACCACTGGTGGAGGAGGAGATGGCTCAGGGTGGACACTGGCAGCAGGTTACTTCTGGCAGCAGGCAGTGCTCCACCCCTGCTCCGAACCCTCCTGCCATGGTAATAGGTAACCGTTATGCTCTTCTTGATACAGGAGAGAAGGCATCACCCCCTACAGTAAAGGAGGAGAAGCCTCGTACCCCTAAGGCTGGGAGGTCTGCTGCCACCACTGCGAATAGGAAACGTAGGGTAGTGGTGGTCGGAGACTCTCTTCTGAGGGGGACGGAGGTGCCCATCTGTTGCCCTGACATTTCATCTCAGGAGGTATGCTGCCTGCCGGGAGCCCGTATCCGAAATGTTACGGAGGCATTGTCGAGGATTATCCAGGCCTCTGACTACCACCCCATGCTACTCATCCATGTGGGCACAAATGATACTGCGAGGTGTGACACTGAGCAGATCAAGAGTGACTACAGGGCTCTGGGAGTACGGGTGAAGGAGTTTGGAGCGCAGGTGGTATTCTCTTTGATCCTTCCTGTCAAAGGTAGGGGCCCAGGCAGAGACAGGTGCATCATGGAGGTGAATGCCTGGCTGCGAAGATGGTGTCACCAGGAGGGCTTTGGCTTCCTCGACCATGGGATGCTATTCCAGGTAGGACTGCTAGGCAGAGATGGCGTTCACCTTTCGACTATTTGGACACAGACTGGCTAACCTAGTGAGGAGGGCTTTAAACTAGGTTCAATGGGGACAGGTGAGCAAAGCCCACAGGTAAGTGGGGAACATGGAGACCTGGGAGATGGGTCGTAAATAGGAGGGAGCGTGGGCAATAATGGCAGAGAGAAAGGAGGGTCAGGACAAAACTGGGAGGCAAGATCAAACCAGTATCTTAGATGCCTATATGCAAATGCGAGAAGTATGGGTAATAAGCAGGAAGAACTGGAAGTCCTAATAAATAAATACAACTATGACATTGTTGGCATCACCGAAACTTGGTAGGATAATACACATGATTGGAATATTGGTGTGGATGGGTACAGCTTGCTCAGGAAGGATAGACAGGGGAAAAAGGGAGGAGGTGTTGCCTTATATATAAAAAATGTACACACTTGGACTGAGGTGGAGATGGACATAGGAGACAGAAGTGTTGAGAGTCTCTGGGTTAGGCTAAAAGGGGTAAAACAAGGGTGATGTCATGCTAGGAGTCTACTACAGGCCACCTAACCATGACGAAGAGGTGGATGAGGCTTTTTTTTAAACTAATGTAACCCTTCTGCCAGGCCGAGTTGATAGCAGCAAGGGCTGGGTTCAGTACATAGGGGTCCCCTCCCAACAGCATAACACAAAACCAGCTCGAGCCCCCACCCAGTGACCTGGGAAAATCTTACACACACCCCTGGGCACCTCGAAGAGGCAATACTTCCCCTCTCGCAAGCACAGAGTCTCGGTGTAGCTGAAAATGTTTAATAACATGAGGTAAATGACATAGCATTAAATTGGGAAAACACCACAACTAGAGTTCATAGACCAAACCATGAGTGAAGACCCACCCCAGCAAATTGGGCCGTGTCCTTTCCCGTTGGTTCTTGAAACCAGCAACCGAAAATCACCCAAAGTCCTAAAAGTCCAACAACCTCCAAAGTCTCTGTCCCTGGTCAGTGCAGCCCCAGAGTTCAAAGGGGGGGAGTGCACAGAGTGTTAAGGGGCACCTTATGTGATCCGAGGCCGACCGGCCGCCTCTCTGTGGGGTTCCGCCGCAGCCTTCACCACGAGCCGCTCCACTCCACTCCGCCAGCTGTCCTGTGAGCCGCTCCTGCCGTCCAACGAACTGCTGTGATCTACCAGCTGCTCCGCTCTGCTCCACTCCAACCATCCCCGCAAGGCTCCGCTCTGCTAGCTGCTCCTCCAGCCGTCCCCGCAAACTGCTCCACCAGCCACTTAGCAATATAGCTTCAGGCTCCCCCACTAGTTAACACAGCCTCAGTGATCTCAGCTCTTAGTAACTTTAGCTGTTTTGTGATTTCAGCTCTTAGTAATTTCAGCTAGTAGTAAAGGAGCCCCAGTGCTGGTGCACTATTGGCCCAAAGTGAATTCAGCTCAGCAGCCTGTAATTAGACTCCTAATAGAATCAAAGTTAGCTCTTGCACTAATACAGACAGATATCATCTTCCTTTCCAAATGCAAACGGATGGACATCATACCAAATGGACTGAAGGTGAAAAATCCATTGCTATCTACATACTGCACAGACCACAGTGAGAGATTATGCCATACACTATCAAAGAAACTGAGGAACCACCTGATCAGCATCCTATACAGCAAACAGAAAAACATCAAGAAAGAGCTCTCCAACCTGGAGACTTTCATAAATAACCAACCCTCCACACAAATGGACTTTACTAAAATAAGACAGGAGATCTACATTACACACTTCACCTCTCTACAAAGGAAAAAGGACCGTAAGCTGTCTAAAATCCTACCTGCCACATGGGGCCACAACAGGGGTACCCCTAACCCACCCAGCAATATTGTCAATTTATCCAGCTACACACTCAACCCAGCAGAAGAGTCTGTCCTATCTCGGGGACTCTCTTTTTGCCCCAGCACCCCCACGAACATGATACAGTTCTGCGGTGATCTGGAAGCCTACTTTTGCCGCCTCCGACTCAAAGAATACTTTCAAGATAACACTGAACAGCGCACTGATACACAGATACCCTCCCACCAACAACACAGGAAGAAAAACTCCACATGGACTCCTCCTGAGGGTCGAAATGACAGTCTGGACCTATACATAGAATGCTTCTGCAGACGTGCACAGGCAGAAATTGTGGAAAAACAACATCGCTTGCCTCATAACCTAAGTCGTGCAGAACGCAATGCCATCCACAGCCTCAGAAACCACCCTGACATTATCATCAAAGAGGCTGATAAAGGAGTGCTGTCGTCATCATGAACAGGTCTGACTACCAGAAGGAGGCTACCAGACAACTCTCCAATACCAAATTCTACAGGCCACTTTCCTCAGATCCCACTGAGGAATACACTAAGAAACTGCCCCATCTACTCAGGACACTCCCTACACTAACACAGGAACAAATCAACATACCCTTAGAGCCCCAACCGGGGTTAATCTATCTACTACCCAAGATCCACAAACCTGGAAATCCTGGACGCCCCATCATCTCGGACATTGGCACTCTCACTGAAGGACTGTGTGGATATGTGGACTCCCTACTCAGACCCTACGCCACCAGCACTCCCAGCTATCTCCATGACACCACAGATTTCCTGAGAAAACTACAATGCATTCGTGACCTCCCAGAAAACACCATCCTAGCCACCATGGATGTAGAGGCTCTCTACACAAACATCCCACACACAGATGGAATACAAGCATGGCAATATACAAAAACCTGTAGGAGAACACTTCCACCCCCCTGGACACACAATAGCAGATGTAAAGGTAGCCATCTTACAGCAAAAAAACTTCAGGACCAGACTCCAAAAGAGAAACTGCTGAGCTCCAGTTCATTTGCAAATTTGACACCATCAGATCAGGATTAAACAAAGACTGTGAATGGCTATCCAACTACAGAAGCAGTTTCTCCTCCCTTGGTGTTCACACCTCAACTGCTAGCAGAGCACCTCACCCTCCCTGATTGAACTAACCTCGTTATCTCCATACTGATTTATACCTGCCTCTGGAGATTTCCATTACTTGCATCTGAAGAAGTGAGGTTCTTACCCACGAAAGCTTATGCTCCCAATACTTCTGTTCGTCTTAAAGGTGCCACAGGACCCTCTGTTGCTTTTTACAGATTCAGACTAACATGGCTACCCCTCTGATACTGAAATGGTTTCACTCCTCACAGCTAAAACGATGGAAGGGAAACCATCCCGGTCAGTCTTAGATGAGATGGATGCCTATTTTTGGTTCCTGGAGGAGGAGAGCGTAAATATTCATGGGAAATGGGAATCCGAAGTAGAAACAGATAGTGACGTGACAACTAATCCCTCGGAGTCAGAAGAGGAGTTAAGTTCAGAGCTGGAGGTAATAGAAAAAACAAAAGTGGTCCCAGATGAAAATATAAATGTAACCCATGTAATTGTTAAAATTAAAACAGCAGAAAATGAAATAAATGCAATAAACTACCTGGTAGTCATGGGCAAATGCTCGGGCCCCAGTGTCAGGGCCTGATATTTCCAGCTTGGGAGAAACACGATTGCCCACCCGGGGGCAAAGCGGAAGGCTCAGCATCGGTGCCCCCCTTCCTGGTCTTCCGGGGGGCTACCGCATCAGATGGAAGGAGCGGAGCTCGAGCCTTCCGCTTGCCCCGCTCCCCCTGTACTAAGGACCAGCCCTCCATGGCATCATCCGGGGGCTGGCTAACAGAAGTCGGGTCAGGGAGCAAGGGCGAAGGCTTAGGGACTCGGGGAGGCAATGGTGGGGTAGCATGTAGGAGGGAGGATTCTCCCTGGGGCATGCCCTCTTCTATGCCCGGCGATATCCCTACCTCACCCTCCTCCACAGGCCCCGCCACATCGCAGGCGGCAGAGGCGGGGCCCTCCTGCTCGTCTGGGCACACTAGGGGAGATACCCCTTGGGCCCGAGCGGGAGCGTTGTTCGGCCGGAAAGGAGGAGGGGCGGCTTCGGGCGCTGGGCAGCCAGGGGCGCCGGCGATGACGGGGCCGGCGCCCTGCCGGGGCTCGGGGGTCCCGGATGCCCCTCCGTGCCGGGCCAAGGGGCAGTCCCTCCGGACATGCCCCATCGCCCGGCAGAGGTAGCACCGGGCCTCCCCCATTGAATAATGCACCCGGTAGCGGGCCCCCTGGTAGGGGACCAAGAAGGACCCCTCGAGCACCTCACCATCACGTGCCGCCGGCTGCAGTTGTAACTGTACCTGCCGGCGGAACGAGAGGACGTGACGGAGGGCGGGGTCTTTGCAGCCCAGTGGGAGAGGGCTGACCACAGAGATCGGCCTCCCCAGGGTAGAGAGGGCAGGTAACAGGGCGGCATTTGGAAGGAAGGGAGGGACAGAAGTCAGGACCAGTCGGGCGCCCAGGTCTTCTAGCGGCTCCAGGGGGACGTACAAGCCCCCCACCGCCAGGCCCTTCTCCACTGCCTCCTGGGCGGCGGCCTCCGATGCTAGGAAGAAGACGACCTTTCCGTACATCTTGGAGGCCGCCACAATGGCCGTGGGCCCCACCACCCTCGCCAACGCCCGCACGTAGGTCTCCACGTGGGGCGAAGCGGGTACCAGGAGGCAACGGACGCCATGCTTCCTGGTCAAGGTGGGGAAGGGGCCCCAGCCGCTATAGATGGTAGCAGAGGCGGTGGATGGGGGAGATGACGTAGCGGCAGGCGGGGGGGCCGCCGCCACCTGGGCGTATGCCCTGGGGGCCGGGGGAGGGACACCCACAGAGCTGGTGGAGGGAACAACAGGGAGGGATGCCGTGGCCGGTTGCAGGGTCGCGGCAGTGGGGGCACCCCCTGCCATGGAGGGCCTGGCTTTTTTAGCGGGGCCTTTACCCTTCTTTGTGCCCTGGCCCTTCCTGCCGGTTGGAGGGACTCCCCCAGAGTCAGAGGGGGCGAGGGACGTGGCAGCAGCAGAGGTCACCTCGTTACCCACCGCTGCCGGTGCTCCAGCAGGGGTGGTAGTAGGTGGCTCGGCAGCAGCGGTTGAGGTAGAGGCTAGGGGGGACGATGGTGGGGCGGGTGGAGGAGGGGCAGCAGGGTCTGCCCGAGGGGTCTCACTCTCCTCGTCCCCTGCCATAATGAGGATGGGGGGAGAGCAAACACTGGAGGGGGGGTAGGGAAGGGGGAAGCAGGTCGACCACTCCTCCCTGCTAGGCTGTAGGCAGGGGAGGAGGGCGCCAAAAAAAAAAAAGGGGGGGTGGTGGATGGGGGGGCTATCAAGGGCTAGGGGTCAGTCACCGAGGAAGGGAGGATATAACAGCATTGGGGGGTGCAGTGAGACAGAATCAAACTAAAACGGGGAGGGGTACAAGCGCATGGGAGGGGACATGGGCACACGAGGGGAGGGGCTAATCAGGGCAAGGGGACGCAGGGAGAAGGGAACAACCAGGCTGGGAATGGGGCAGAGGAACCACGGGGCTAGCGTCAGAGGCTGGGGCAGGTCAAACAAACAAAGGCTGCAGAGGGAAAGGGCGGGGCAGGCAAACAAACTGGAGCTAGTGAGGGGCTGGGGCAAGGGAGAGGGGCAAAAGGCAGCAAGGGGCAAATGGGTAGGCAGCAGGGGCAAAGCTGGGGGCTTGCTGCAGGGGGGAGGGGGTCAGTCCAAAAGGGGGGGGTACGTGCACCCACGTGCGCTTGTAACAAAAAGAAAGTCCTTGTACGCTGGCTGCTGTATCAGGCCCAATGGTGGCAACAGGGCGTGGCAAGCCTAGGTGAGCAGCTGAGTCCCAGAGGCAGGAGCTCGAGGCAGATGGTGAGTAGCCAGTGGGGGTGGTGGAGGGGGCAACGATGATGGTGGTGGTGGGGATCGGGGGGACACACAGATGGACCAGGGGGCAGGCTGCACGCCACACCCCCTGTGTCCCCACAAACACAGTCTAGATCCCCACCACAAAAGCACAGTTCAAAAGTTACTCAGTCCGGGAGGGCCCCCTCCACGGTGGTCTGTAGAATTCCTACGCGCTCCCCCACTGGCAGATGGTCCTCTTCTTTTCCTCAGGGCTCCAGCAGCTCCCAGCAGCAAACGCAGCAGCTCCAGGCGGCAGTCTGGTGGCCAGCAGGAAGGACCCTTCTCAGGTGGAGGTGGTGGTGGCATCCCCAGCAGCAGGAGCAATGGCTGGGGTCTCTCCCTCCCCTCCTCTGGGGAGTGGGCCAGCAGGCCCCCCCCAAGGGGTGTAGCTGGAGCAGCAGCAACCAAGGGTGTGGGTGGGTCTAGCAGTCAGCCAGCAAGCAGGTAGTAGAGAAAGAGGAGGAGCAGCCCCCTACCTTCCTCCTTCCCTCCAGACCAGAGGGCTACAGGAGAGTGATCTATTAGTCCCAGGTCAGACAGGGTTTCTGTTCCCTGAGTGACCAGACCTATTGGGATCCAGGAAGTGGGCGGGCGAAGCCCGCCCACTGCTAAAGGATCCCCCCCAGCTTAAGGGGGGGTCCACAGGACCTGGAGACCAAAAAATTACGGGGGACAACTAATAAAAGAACAGGGACAGGAGTGAGGTCAAAGGGTCAAACGAAGCGAACCAGACGGGGACACCGAGCAGAGAACCCCGGACAGCGCCCACTGCTCCTCGAAGGCGTCAAGGGAGCCAGTGGACGTCGCCCAGAGGAACTCTGCCCGGATACGTGAAAGAACGGAGGACCTGAAATACGCCCCACAGTCACAGGAAACTCCATCGGCCAACCTCCTCACTCTGGTTTTATAGATGGCCAGTTTTGCTAAGGCCAGAAGGAGGTTGACCAGGAGGTCCCGCAACTTTGTGGGGCGACGGATAGGGAGTGCATAAATAAAAAGGTGTGGAGAAAAGTGCAACCAAAATCTTAACAAAATATCTGTGAGGAGCCGGAATAGGGGCTGCAGCCTGGCGCACTCTAGGTAAACATGCGCCAGGGTCTCCCTCACGCCGCAAAAGGGGCAGGTGTCTGGGATAGGGGTAAACCGCGCCAAGTACACGCCCGTGCTCACGGCTCCGTGAAGGAGCCGCCAACTGATGTCCCCGGTGGGCTTCGGGATCAGAGCAGAATAAAGGCTGGCCCACCGGGGCTCCTCACCCTCCAGAGGTGGCAGAAGGTCTCGCCACTTTGTATCGGGGCGGGACGCGAGGGTGAGGACATGAAGAACATGTAGCACGAGCGTGTATAGATGTTTCCTTGGCGCGGTCCGGAACAGAACCGGCTGCAAATGGTGCAGCCGGCTCATGGCGAATGGACGGGGAGGGGGCTGGTTGGGTCCACGGGGCAAGGGCCCGATGAAAAAGTCTGGAGGGCTCGGAGTGGAGGGTGGGAGGGGCGTGCCCTCTCGCAGGACCCGGTCGAGATAGTCCCGAGCAGCGGGCGGCAAAGCGGCCCTCACCTCCTGAAGTACGCGCCGGGGAGTACGAGGTCTGGAGAGCCCCATGCGCTGAGCGAGCGTCAGGGGATCCAGCCAGTCTCCTCGGTCGTAGTCCAGGAGGTCTCCGACTTTGGTGACTTCTGCTAGGACCAACCTCTGGCGCACCATGGGGGACTCCACCACCTGCACACGAAGCTGGGGGTTGTGTAGCAGGGGCTCCGCGAGGAGATCTGCCCCCACGGTGGCCGCCACGGACCTGGTCACTGAAAACAGTTTCCAGGTCCGGTGGAGGTCCTGGTAGAAGACCGGCAGCTCGGAGAGGCCTCGCGGAAGACCTCTCGGATGGAGACAAAGGAGCTGCCGGTCATATCGGAGCCCTCGGAAGCGGCGCAGGAAGGCGTGCGCCAATACGCTCCATGCCGGACTACCTGCACCATAAAGGAGCCTCTGCAGGGCCTGGAGGCGGAAGACGTGGACCTGAGCGTGCAGACACTTCAGGCCCTGCCCTCCCTCCTCCAGGGGTAGATGGAGAACCCCCACAGAGACCCAGTGCAGTCCTGACCAAAAGAACACCAGAATCAACGTCCGGAGGTTAGTCAGGAAGCCCGGGGCCGGGACCAGGGTGTTGAGCCGGTACTAGAGCATGGACAGGACTAGTTGATTGAGCACCAGTGCTCTCCCTCGAAGGGAGAGACACCGGAGCAGTTCTGTCCATTTCCGGAGCCGCTCCGACACCCTGCCCTCTAAACCTAGCCAGTTCTCCGGCGGAGACGGATGCGTGGCAGAAAGGTAAACGCCGAGATAGAGCAGCGGACCCGCGCTCCACCGGATGGCCTGAAGCGCGGGTGGGAGGGAGCTCGCCTGCCACCCGTCCCCAACCACCAGGCCAGAGCTCTTGACCCAGTTGACCCGGGCGGAGGAGGCCGCCGAATAGATGGTCTGGCAAGCCTCCACCCGCACCAAGTCGCCCGGGTCCTGGACCACGAGGAGCAAGTCGTCGGCGTACGCCGACAGGACCAGCCGCAGCTCCAGCTCCCGCAGCACCAACCCTGCCAACCTCCTACGGAGGAGACAGAGGAAGGGCTCGATCGCCAGAGCATACAGCTGGCCCGAGAGGGGGCACCCTTGACGTACTCCTCGCCCGAAGCTGACCGGTTCGGTCAGGGTCCAGTTGAGCCTGACCAAACACTCTGCGGAGGCGTACAGCACCTGGAGAAAACCCACAAACTGGGGCCCGAAGCCAAACGCTCGCAGAGTGCCCAGGAGATACCCGTGGTCCACCCTGTCAAACGCCTTCTCCTGATCCAGGGACAGGAGGGCGAACGACAGACCATCCCTACACCCGAGTTCCAAGAGGTCCCGGACCAGATACAAGTTGTCGAAGATGGTGCGGCCCGGGACGGTGTAGGTCTGGTCTGGGTGGATCACGTCTGCCAGCACGGACCCTAGCCGCAGCGAGATGGCCTTCGCTACGATTTTATAGTCCGTGCTGAGGAGCGAGATGGGACGCCAATTCCGTAAATCGCGGAGGTCCCCCTTCTTCGGCAATAAGGTGAGCACGGCTCGCCTGCACGAAAGAGGGAGGACCCCGCCCTGCAAGGACTCGGCCCAGACGGTGACAAGGTCTGGGCCGAGGACATCCCAAAACACACGGTAGAACTCCACGGTCAGCCCGTCCATGCCTGGAGATTTATTGGTGGGCATGCGACGGAGGGCTTCCGAGAACTCGGCCAGAGTGAGAGGTAGCTCCAGCCGGTCTCGGTCGCCCGCGCTGACCGTCGGGAGTTCATCCCAGAGCATTTTGCAAGCGTTAGGATCGGTCGGATCCGGGGAGAAAAGGCCTGCGTAGAAGGCCCTGGCCCTCCCGCACATTTCCGCCGGATCCGTGAGGGGGGTGCCGTCCTCTGCTAAAAGGCAGGTGACGTGCTTCTTGGCCCCCCTCTTTTTCTCCAGGGCGTAGAAGAAGCGGGAGCCGCGATCCATCTCCCGAAGGAGGCGGATGCGGGATCGAACAAAGGCACCTCGGGCCCGATGGTCCTCGAGGGTCCGGAGCTCTTCCCGCTTCTCCCGGCACGCTCCGCAGAGGGATGGATCACCGGGGCTGGCAGCCAGACACCTCTCCAGCTCTCAGACCTCCCGTTCCAACTGCCCTATCGTCGCATCCCTCCGTCGGCTGGCGCCCCGGGTGTAGTCACGGCAGAAGAGCCGGGCGCGCACCTTCCCCAGGTCCCACCACCGCCGCGCCGAGGGAAAGGCACACCGCTGCCCTCGCCAGGCCAGCCAGAACTCCCGGAAGGACGCCACAAAGCCCACATCCTCCAACAAGCTATTATTAAAATGCCAATAGGCCGGCCCCGGCCTCTCCGCGCAAAGAGAGGCTGTCACGGTGGCTAGATGGTGATCTGAAAAAGGGGCCGGCCGGACGCTGGAGGAGTGGGCCCGGGAAAGATGGAAGCGTGACATATAGATGCGGTCCAACCGGGAGTGGTACGACCGATGGACCTCCACCCGGACAAAAGTGAATGTAGAAACGTCATCCGGGTGGTGGTCGCACCAGATGTCCACCAGGGAGTGATGTTCGACGATCTCCCGGAGGACATTCGCGGCGGCCGGGTGCTGCTCGGTACCCGAGCGGTCCCGTTCCTCAAGGGTGGCGTTAAAGTCCCCGCCCAGGACCAGGCACTCGCGAGGATCCAAGGTGCCGAGGAAGGCGGACGCCTGCTGATAAAAACACAACCTCTCCGGGCCAATGTCGGGGCGTAAACGTTGACGAGATTAACCACAAGCCCCTCTATGCGGACCCCGAGGTGTAGCAGGCGGCCTGGCACAGCCTCGGCGACCCCCAGCACCTCGGGCCGTAGGTCGGGGGAGAACAGGGTCGCCACTCCAGCCGTACGAACTGTGAGGTGGCTAAAATAGACCCTGTCCCCCCACTCCAGCCGCCAGCTAGCTTCAGCGGCCGGATCCGTATGGGTCTCCTGCAGGAAAATCACAGAGTACCCCCCCTCCCGAAGAAAGGAGAGCACCTGGCTCCTGCGGAGACCCATCCTACAGCCCCGGGTGTTTAATGTTGCAAAGATGATCGGTGCCATGAGGAGGGCTGGGGGGGATCCTCGCCGGCAGAGATGCTCACTGCCTCCATTGGGCCGCGCAACAATCCGTGACCTACCCCGTGGGCGATTAAGCAGTCACGGAAGAGGCGGACCCGTTGGTAGGCCGCAGCGGCCTGCCTCCCGGTCCTCTTACCCTCCCCCATGAGGGCCCTCACGGCCCGGAGGATCTGATGAAAATCCCCCCATCGCTGGAGTGCAAGCTGTACCTTGTTGCGGGAGCCACGGACGTCCTCAAGGAACTCCCGTAGCTCCTCTCTCAGCGTATGGGGGGGTGGGGTTACTGATCTAAGGCTTTTCCCCAGTGGGGCCCCTGTCACAGCCCCGTGGCCCACCGAGACGGGCAAACAGGGGGCAGACCCTCGACGTGGCGTCCGATGGGCCGACGCCACGTGGCCTGCCTCAGATCCTGGCTCACTGGGGGGCGGCGGAGGGAAACTAGCAGCCCCTGGTGGGTCGGGACAGGGAAAAACAAAGGCCGCTCCTTGGGGGTCATCCTCTGGGATAAGGAAGGAGACAGCCCCAGGGGCGGAAAAAGCATCACGGGAAGTGGAGGGGACAGGGACAGGGGCGGTGTCAAGGGTAGGGCTGGAATCAGGAATAGGGACAGGGGAAGGGGTGATATTGGGATCGGGGGTCCCAGCAGCCAGGCCACTGGGTGGGGGGGGGGGTAACACCCCGCAAATGGGCTCAGGGATTTGCGGGGAGGGAGGTGGGCCCTCCGCGATGCCAGGCTCGTGCTCCAAGGCAGATGGTAAGGCCACGGCATCTGTAGGTGGAGAAACAACAATGGGGCCCCCACCCGGGAAGGAGGTCGGCTGCCCCTCAGCCATGAGGGAGTCCCCTTGTGACTCAGGTCCCGGTTGCATGGCACTGGCCGTCGCCTCAAGAGGCTCGGCGACCGCTAGCGGGGTGCCATCTGCAGCCGGGTTGGTGGAAGAGTCCAGGGGCTCCTCGGAGGCGGGAGCGGAAGCAGTGGGTAAGGGGACGGAACATGGGGAAAGGGGGGCTGAGGCGAGGTCGCTCAGATCGAGGCCCGCTGGCAGAGGGTCGTCCTCCCCCTGGGTAACCGGGGTCAGACCCAGGGCCTCGATCTCCTCATAAATGGAGGGGAGATCACCTTCCACCACCCCAGGGCTCTCCCCGTCTGCACCCGAAGAGACGCTCGCCTTGGTGCATACAGGGGCTTCAGATTGTAAGGGGGCGAGAGGGGCTCCATCAGGGGCTTCCATAGGAAGGGACACCGGAGGAGGGGTAGTGCTTTCCTCCGATGCTGCCACGTCTTCCCTAGCCGGTAATGGTGGACAAAACCCACCCGGGGGCAAAGCGGAAGGCTCAGCATCGGTGCCCCCCTTCCTGGTCTTCCAGGGGGCTACCGCATCAGATGGGAGGAGCGGAGCTCGAGCCTTCCGCTTGCCCCGCTTCCGCTGTACTAAGGACCAGCCCTCCATGGCATCATCTGGGGGCTGGCTAACAGGTGTTGGGTCAGGGAGCAAGGACAAAAGCTTAGGGACTCGGGGAGGTAATGGTGGGGTAACATGTAGGAGGGAGGATTCTCCCTGGGGCATGCCCTCTTCTATGCCCGGCGGTATCCCTACCTCACCCTCCTCTACAGGCCCTGCCAGATCGCAGGAGGCAGAGGCGGGGCCCTCCCGCTTGTCTAGGCGCACTGGGGGAGATACCCCTTGGGCCCGAGCGGGAACTTTGGTGGGCCGGAAAGGAGGAGGGGCGGCTTCGGGCGCCGGGCAGCTAGGGGCGCCGGCGATGACGGGGCCGGCGCCCTGCCAGGGCTCGGGGGTCTCGGATGTCCCTCCGTGCCGGGCCATGGGGCAGTCCCTCCGGACGTGTCCCATCGCCCGGCAGAGGTAGCACCGGGCCTCCCCCGTTGAATAATGTACCCGGTAGCGGGACCCCTGGTAGGGGACCAAAAAGGACCCCTCGAGCGCCTCACCGTCACGTGCCGCCGGCGGCAGTTGTAACTGTACCTGCCGGCGGAACGAGAGGACGTGACGGAGGGCGGGGTCTTTGCAGCCCAATGGGAGAGGGCTGAACACAGAGATCGGCCTCCCCAGGGTAGAGAGGGCGGGTAACAGGGCGGCATTTGGAAGGAAGGGAGGGACAGAAGTCAGGACCAGTCGGGCGCGCAGGTCTTCTAGCGGCTCCAGGGGGACGTACACGCCCCCCACCGCCAGGCCCTTCTCCACTGCCTCCTGGGTGGCGGCCTCCGATGCTAGGAAGAAGACGACCTTTCCGTACATCTTGGAGGCCACCACAATGGCCGTGGGCCCCACCACCCTCGCCAACGCCCGCACGTAGGTCTCCACGTGGGGCGAGGCGGGTACCAGGAGGCAACGGACGCCGTGCTTCCTGGTCAAGGTGGGGAAGGGGCCTCGGCCGCTATAGATGGTAGCAGAGGCGGTGGATGGGGGAGATGACGTAGCGGCAGGCGGGGGGGCCGCCGCCACCTGGGCGTATGCCCTGGGGGCCGGGGGAGGGACACCCACAGAGCTGGTGGAGGGAACAGCAGGGAGGGACACCGTGGCCGGTTGTAGGGCCGTGGCAGTGGGGGCACCCCCTTCCATGGAGGGCCTGGCTTTTTTAGCGGGGCCTTTACCCTTCTTTGTGCCCTGGCCCTTCCTGCCGGTTGGAGGGACTCCCCCAGAGTCAGAGGAGGCGAGGGACGTGGCAGCAGCGGAGGTCACCTCGTTACCCACCGCTGCCGGTGCTCCAGCAGGGGTGGTAGTAGGTGGCTCGGCAGCGGCGGTTGAGGTAGAGGCCAGGGGGGACGATGGTGGGGCGGGTGGAGGAGGGGCAGCAGGGTCTGCCCGAGGGGTCTCACTCTCCTCGTCCCCTGCCATAATGAGGACGGGGGGAGAGCAAACACTGGAGGGGGGGTAGGGAAGGGGGAAGCAGGTTGACCACTCCTCCCCGCTAGGCTGTAGGCAGGGGAGGAGGGCGCCAAAAAAAAAAAAAAAAAGGAGGGGGTGGATGGGGGGGCTATCAAGGGCTAGGGGTCAGTCACCGACTCAGGGAAGGTTTCCGGCTCCTCTTGTTGCACCAAGGAAGGGAGGATATAACAGCATTGGGGGGTGCAGTGAGAAAGAATCAAACTAAAACGGGGAGGGGTACAAGCGCATAGGAGGGGACATGGGTGCACGAGGGGAGGGGCTAATCAGGGCAAGGGGACCGCAGGGGGAAGGGAGCAACCAGGCGGGAAATGGGGCAGAGGAACCACGGAGCTAGCTTCAGAGGCTGGGGCGGGTCAAACAAAGGCTGCAGAGGGAAAGGGCGGGGCAGGCAAACAAACTGGAGCTAGCGAGGGGCTGGGGCAAGGGGGAGGGGCAAAAGTCTGCAAGGGGCAAATGGGTAGGCAGCAGGGGTAAAGCTGGGGGCTTGCTACAGGGGGGAGAGGGTCAGTCCAAAGGAGGGGAGGCACGTGCACCCACGTGCGCTTGTAACAAAAAGGAAAGGCAGTTTAGGCTGGCTGCTGTATCAGGCCCAATGGTGGCAACAGGGCGTGGCAAGCCTAGGTGAGCAGCTGAGTCCCAGAGGCAGGAGCTCGAGGCAGATGATGAGTAGCCGGTGGGGGTGGTGGAGGGGGCAACGATGATGGTGGTGGTGGGGATCGGGGGGGGGGACACAGATGGACCAGGGGGCAGGCTCCACGCCACACCCCCTGTGTCCCCACAAACACAGTCTAGATCCCTACCACAAGAGCACAGTTCAAAAGTTACTCAGTCCGGGAGGGCCCCCTCCACGGTGGTCTGTAGAATTCCTACGCGCTCCCCCACTGGCAGATGGTCCTCTTCTTCTCCTCAGGGCTCCAGCAGCTCCCCAGCAGCAAACGCAGCAGCTCCAGGCGGCAGTCTGGTGGCCAGCAGGAAGGACCCTTCTCAGGTGGAGGTGGTGGTGGCATCCCCAGCAGCAGGAGCAATGGCTGGGGTCTCTCCCTTCCCTCCTCTGGGGAGTGGGCCAGCAGGCCCCCCCCAAGGGGCTTTAGCTGGAGCAGCAGCAACCAAGGGTGTGGGTGGGTCTAGTAGCCAGCCAGCCAGGAAGCAGGTAGCAGAGAAAGAGGAGGAGCAGCCCCCTTCCTCCCTCCCTCCCTCCAGGCCAGAGGGCTACAGGAGAGTGATCTATTAGTCCCAGGTCAGACAGGGTTTCTGTTCCCTGAGTGACCAGAGCAGGGGCTGCACTAGAGTAATCAGGAACCTGCTAGAACCAGTTAAGGCAGGCAGGCTAATTAGGACACCTGAAGCCAATTAAGAAGAAGCTGCTAGAATCAATTAAGGCAGGCTAATCAGGGCACCTGGGTTTTAAAAAGGAGCTCACTTCAGTTTGTGGTGCGAGTGTGAGGAGCTGGGAGCAAGAGGTGCAAGGAGCTGAGAGTGAGAGGGTGTGCTGCTGGAGGACTGAGGAGCACAAGCGTTATCAGACACCAGGAGGAAGGTCCTGTGGTGAGAATAAGGAAGGTGTTTGGAGGAGGCCATGGGGAAGTAGCCCAGGGAGTTGTAGGTGTCATGCAGTTGTTACAGGAGGCACTATAGACAGCTGCAGTCCACAGGTCCCTGGGCTGGAGCCCGGAGTAGAGGGCGGGCCCAGGTTCTCCCCAAATGTCCCAATTGACCTGGACTGTGGGTTCTTCCAGAGGGGAAGGTCTCTGGACTGTTCCCCAACCCACATGGTGAATCTCTGAGGCAAGAAAATCCACCAATAAGCGCAGGACCCACCAAGATAGAGGAGGAACTTTGTCACAATGGATAATGGTTGCTATTGCTTGCTGAAGCATGCAAGAGCACGTGACTACATCATAGAATCATAGAATATCAGGGTTGGAAGGGACCTCAGGAGGTCATCTAGTCCAACCCCCTGCTCAAAGCAGGACCAATTCCCAACTAAATCATCCCAGCCAGGGCTTTGTCAAGCCTGACCTTAAAAACCTCTAAGGAAGGAGATTCTACCACCTCCCTAGGTAACCCATTCTAGTGCTTCACCACCCTCCTAGTGAAAAAGTGTTTCCTAATATCCAACCTAAACCTCCCCAACTGCAACTTGAGACCATTACTCCTTGTTCTATCATCTGGTACCACTGAGAAAAGTCTAGATCCATCCTCTTTGGAACCCCCTTTCAGGTAGTTGAAAGCAGCTATCAAATCCCCCCTCATTCTTCTCTTCTGCAGACTAAACAATCCCAGTTCCCTCAGCCTCTCCTCATAAGTCATGTGCTCCAGCCCCCTAATCATTTTTGTTGCTCTCCGCTGGACTCTTTCCAATTTCTCCACATCCTTCTTGTAGTGTGGGGCCCAAAACTGGACACAGTACTCCAGATGAGGCCTCACCAATGTCGAATAGAGGGGAACGATCACGTCCCTCGATCTGCTGGCAATGCCCCTACTTATACAGCCCAGAATGTAGTTAGCCTTCTTGGCAACAAAGGCACACTGTTGACTCATATCCAGCTTCTCGTCCACTATAACCCCTAGGTCCTTTTCTGCAGAACTGCTTCCTAGCCATTCGGTCCCTAGTCTGTAACAGTGCATGGGATTCTTCCGTCCTAAGTGCAGGACTCTGCATTTGTCCTTGTTGAACCTCATCAGGTTTCTTTTGGCCCAATCCTCTAATTTGTCTAGGTCCCTCTGTATCCTGTCCCTACCCTCCAGTGTATTTACCACTCCTCCCAGTTTAGTGTCATCTTCAAACTTGCTAAGAGTGCAGTCCACGCCATCCTCCAGATCATTAATGAAGATATTGAACAAAACCGGCCCCAGGACCGACCCCTGGGGCAATCCACTTGAAACCGGCTGCCAACTAGACATGGAGCCGTTGATCACTACCCGTTGAGCCCGACGATCTAGCCAGCTTTCTATCCACCTTATAGTCCATTCATCGAATCCATACTTCTTTAACTTGCTGGCATCATGGTATCATGTGATACCGGACTCCATCTTGTGCCTGTACTTTTCCACTAACTGTGCTATGGGCTTCGTTTGGGACAATGAAGTTCCCTCCACATGGAAGAAGCTATAAAAAGGTAGAAGTGGCATCAAGACCTGGCCTCATTTCCTCCACAACTCAACATCTGAAAAGACATGTGGAAAACAAAGGACTTGGACTGGAGAGATGGTCCCACATGGGAAAGAGGGAACCCCAGCCCATGTATGCAAGATTAGTGAACTGTTAGTACCATCAGGGTGAGACACTGCTTGATTCACATCCTGTCTAGTTTATAGAACTTAGATTGGGTTTTTGTTTTGTTTCTTAGGCTATGTCTACACTATGCACCTTTTAGTAACACGGCTGTGCCGCTACAGCCTTGCTGTTAAAAGGTGTGCAGTGTAGCCATTGTTTATTAGCAGGAGAGCTCTCCCTCCAACAAAGCGCTGTTCACACAGGCGCTTTTTGTCGGTAAAACTTTTGTCATTCGGGGGTCTGTGTGTGTGTGTTATTTTCACACCCCTGAATGACAAAAGTTTTACTGACGAAAGTCCAGTGTTGACAAAGCCATAGGTAATTTACTTTGATCTGTACACTTATTTCTTATAATCACTTAAAATATATCGTTCTGTAGTTAATAAATCTGTTTTCACCTAAAACAATGTGTTTGAAATTCAAAGGGAAATATCATAGAATCATAGAATATTAGGATTGGAAGAGACCTCAGGAGGTCATCTAGTCCAATCCCCTGCTCAAAGCAGGACCAACATCAATTAAATCACCCCAGCCAGGGCTTTCAAGGCCAAGCGAGCCTTAAAAACTTCTAAGGATGGAGATTTCACCACCTCCCTAGGTAACCCATTCCAGTGCTTCACCACCCTCCTAGTGAAATAATGTTTCCTAATATCCAACCTAGACCGCCCCCACTGCAACTTGAGACCCTTGCTTCTTGTTCTGTCATTTGCCATCATTGAGAAGAGCCGAGCTCTATCCTCTTTGGAACCCCCCTTCAGGTAGTTGAAGGCTGCAATCAAATCCCCCCTCACTCTTCTCTTCTGCAGACTAAATAATCCCAGTTCCCTCAGTCTCTCCTCATAAGTCATGTGCCCCATCCTCCTAATCATTTTCGTTGTCCTCCGCTGGACTCTCCCCTATTTGTCCACATCCTTTCTGTAGTGGGGGGACCAAAACTGGACACAACACTCCAGGTGGGGCCGCACCAGTGCCGAATAGAGGGGAATAATCACTTCCCTGAATCTGCTGGCAACGCTCCTACTAATACAGCCCAATATGCCGTTGGCCTTCTTGGCAACAAGGGCACACTGCTGACTCATATCCAGCTTCTCATCCACTGTGACCCCTAGGTCCTTTTCTGCAGAACTGCCGCTTAGCCAGTTGGTCCCCAGCCTGTAGCTCAGGAACAGGGGCTGGTGCTTTGTCTTCTCCACATTCAGGGAGGAGTGGACTGGGTAATAAACTTAACTGGTAAGGCTTCTGACCAGGGAAAGATGGTACAGCTCTAGGGTCCCAGGCTGGAGAGCTGGGGTGATTGGCTGGATCCTCCCTATAGTTGGTTCATGAGTGGCTGGCAAAAGCATTCATGTAAATCAGCTGGGTGTGTCCCTGTCTGTGGATGGCTGTGTAAATGTAGGACCTGGAGAGGATTCCAGCTTGTCACAGCCTCACAGTCTGTGACAGAGCCCAGATTGATATGTCAGAGGGCTCAGTGGTGTAGTAAGATGAGGCCCTGAAACATAAACCTTATCAGAGGCCCAGTATGAGGCCTGAGGCCTGAACTAAAGTAATGGTCAAGACTTTGCTAACATAAAGCAAAGTTAAGCTGTGAGCCAGAGGCAGGCCCTGCTCACAGAAGCTGGCAAGGAAAGGGCTGATGCTGCAAAAAGAGACATACCTAAAAGGTACTGGACACCAGATATCAGAACATTCACATACTTGTACATGCCATACACAACAAGGAACAAACTGCGCCATCCTAAAGACAGGGCCAACAGGGGAATATGATGGATAGAGTTGTTTTGTTCGAACCAACATGTACAAGGTGAGAGGCGGCACCTTACTATGTAGAGGGGTTGTACCTTGCTACGCAGAGGGGTTGCACCTCAATACGTCAGGAGTGATGTGTAACTTGTTTGTACCTGTGTATAAGAATGCATCCATGAGTGGATGTCTTTGTCCAGCTGAGGGGGCAGTGGAAAGTCCCGCCACTGACTGAGCACGGTCCATTCCCAGGGGGCACATATTCATAGTACGTCCTGTAGAGTAAAGTCTAGAGGGAACTATTACTGTGCTTCGTTTGACAATAAACCTGGCTCGGGTTCCTTCGTACCTTGCTAGAGTCTGTGGTTATTGGGGGTTCTCTTGGGATCTGCTGTGCCAGCGCTCTGCGCAGAGCTGGGGCAGCACACAGAGGGAGCACACACACACACGCACGCAGCTGATTGATATAAACATTGAACACAGCAGAGCACCACACCGGGAGCGTTTGACAACACTGGTGACCCTGACCTCTGATCTGGTGAGTAAGCGAGCTGTCCGCTGTAGGAACCGTGATCTAACATGGCAGAAAACCTCGAGCTAGGGAACCCCCTGATCCCCTCCCTTTATATCCCCACAGAGTTTGATAACTCACGGACCCGCTGGATTGCCAATATGGGGGGTCCATATGAATTTTTAAAAAGTGGGGAAACATGGACTGGCATATGTAGAGCGATGGTAGAAACCAAGGCTCTAAAAAATAATAATAAAAGTAAAAAAGCAATAATTGTGCAACTACTGTCTATGGCACTGAGATGGCCTAAACAGCACGCCACCATACTGGCCGGACAGGTAATGGAAAAAACAGGGGAAGTAGAAGAGGCAACCCTGGTCAAATACACCTCTATCTACCATATATGGACAAATAAGTTAACAATCAGCTAAAAACCACTAGCTGGACCAGGATAAGCCGTCATTTAATTTCAACTTGGTTACTGTGTAAAAACAACTGTATTATTGCTGTGCTACTGTATTATTGTTGTACTGTTGTCTTATTGCTGTATTGTATTATTGCTGTACAACATTTACAATGTGCATAACCTTGCTAAACTCTTTAACCAACACACAGGTAAAAATTAACAAACAAATGGCAGCAAACAACGTGAAGACAAGTTAAAAACAAAGTGGTAAACAAACAAAAAGTTACATAGTAACTACAAATTGGGTAAACAAATTGCCTGTTAGTACCAGTCATAATTTGGGTCACTGACACTGCATCCTAACTAAGGCACATGTTATTCAAAACGATCTTGTTCAGTGTCTGGGTACCAATACTACATCCTGACACAGCACTATTGGATAAATTGGTTACTGTCCATTCAGTAGGTTATCTGGAAGACAGCATCCATAAGAAACAACTGGATCTATGTCAACTACTGGTGTGTCGCAGAGCCATGCAACCAATGGAACAGAGAAGCTGGCCACTTCTCTTTCCTGCCCAGTGAAGCTAACCAGAGGGTGACAACCAGCAGTAAGGGTAACCTATAACATGAATGGACAGTACTGGGTAGTAACTAATTACAATATAATTATATCTAAAGGCCTCAGTGGCGTTTTACTTTGGGTCAGTTTGTGTTAGTTACTTTCCTCTCCCTCAAGGCACCATCCATGGCCTAGGTACCGGCCTTCACCGTTGCTGCTGAGAGCTGGAGAGAGGGGCTCTATGCCAGCAAGAGCTCACCTCCAGCCTTCCTGGACACAGGGGTGACACCTCCTGCTCCTGGCTCTGGGCTGAGCTGAGAGCAGTTCCAGTCACCCAGCACCACCCTGAGTGGGCGGGGCAGTGCCAGCGGTTTCAGCTCCCAACTCCTGCACGTCTCTCTGTCTGTCTGGGGCTTGGCGGGAGCTGACCCAGGTGGCGGCTCTGGCAGGAAGCCGGCTGCTGTTTCCCTTTCCAGGAGAAGGGTCGGCAGCAAGACTCGTTTGTACCTGGCTCCATGTCAGTGACTGGAATTAGGAGGTGCCCCACGTGGTCACTGAGGGTCTCAGCTGCAGCACAGGGAAGGGCCTGATGGCTCTAATGCCAGCCGGGGGGGGGGGGGCGCTGAATGATGTCCAGTGAATCCACAAACCGCAACACCCCACCAGGGGCTGGTGGACTGAGGCCTGAATCAGTAACTGCAGGACCACTGGGCTCTGATTGGCTGAGACAATTTCACCCAGCAGGTGACTCATGACATCCATCCTGTCCCTAGAGCTAACAAACAGGACGTGGGGAAGTTCCTGCCACAGGGGTCAGGTGTGTAACATCCTGCTGCCCCAAGGTTGTAGCTGAAAGCCTTCAGCTCCCCAAAGCATTTCCTCAGGGCTCTGGCTCTGAACGCAGCTGCTCTATGTTCTTTGGTCAAGACTTTCAACAGGGCCTCAGTTTTGGGGGCCTCAGCTGGAGACTCCATAAAAGAGCAGGAGTGCTCAGCAGTCAGCCCCCAAGAATCAGGCTATGTGGACATGACTCAGGTCGGACACCGCAAGTCCCGTCACTTTTCCATCCTCGACCTTCTGTCCCTCCACACACGCTTTGCGTTTCCTGTGTTAAGATGCACGTTGCTTGATTATGCCCCAAGTACCAAGTGGCTCAGATCACTCTGTACCCCTGCCCTGCAGTGTCCTTTTCTTGTCTGTTTGTCTTTGGATTTATACGCCTAGTAGAAAAGGTGCTTTTCCTAAATCCTTGTGCTTTAATGGTTATTTAAAACCACAACTAAACATTAAGGCAGAAGCCAGTAGTGGCCTTGCCCTGCACAGCAGCAGCTGGCCAAACTAATGCAAAGGCCAATCCATACTGAGCTCTGTCGGGATGCAGGGAGAGTCAGAGGAACCTGGTTACCCCAGAGAGCAGCGAGCTCCTCCGCCCCCTGCCCAGAGGCAATGAGCCGGCACTTTGTTATCTCAGCTCATTGTAGCCTGGGTAAGTTGCTCACTGAGGGCTGGGTCCTGATGCACCAGAACTGCTAGATTACAAAGGAAATTGCAATTGTGGCAGCAACTGTCACCTCTTAATGGGGCAATAAAATGGTGACACCCAAACGGTTTGTGCAGGAGAGCTCAGTGCCTGGCCCTTCGGTCCGTATTCCTAGCAGTGGGGGGTGGGTGCTGAGCAGGACCGGGAGAGGCTGGATCCCTGTGGGATGCTATGGATGGGTGGGGGGTCTTGGAGTGGAGGAGCTGGGCCCAACGCAGGTTATAGAGTCATAGAGTTTTAGGCCAGAAGGATCATGTACTCCCTCGCAGAACTAGCCCAAAAGAGAACAGCCCTTGGGAAATTAACATATTGTGTGTCACAGGGAGAGAACAGGAGGAACCCACGTGCCCAAATACTCAAGGCCCTGCAATGGCAGGGAACTGGTTAAGTGACATATGCCCAGATGATCCTAGCAAGTGACCTGCACCCCACACTGCAGAGGAAGGCAAAAAAGCCCCAAGGTCCAAGCCTATCTGATCTGGGGAAAAATTTGTTCCCTACCCTGAGCATATGAGCTAGGCCCACCACTCAAGCACTAGGGCCTTGTCTACACTGCAGAGTTTGGGGGCAATAGGCAGCTTTTGATGGCAAAACAGTGGAGGTGTACACACTGCAATGCCACTTGGCCCCTCCTTAGTCCTTTGTTCTCCAGCTGGTCACACCAGGCTGGCTTCCTGCAGAGGGGGCGGCCGTCCATGGTTGTTAGTTGCTAGGTACCAAAAGTCCAGGCAATTAGAGTGACTGTTGTTTTCTCAGGCTTGCCATGGGCGTGGGGCCCAAGCCCCAGACAGCCAGTCATTGGTCACATGTGGAGCTCTGCAAAGAGTAAACAAACTCGCCCCCAACATGTAACCATTCTGCATGTAGGAGAAACTGAGGCACACACAGTATTCATACAAAATGTTATGAAAAATTCACACTGTGTCACATTTGGGGTTTTCAGGAGAGGGGCTGGTTCTAGAAAGAAAGGCCTTGGTGAAAATCTCATCCCATCTCCCACACGTACCCTGAGCCCCCAGCCCTGAGTGCAGAAAAAGCTCCTCCAGGAGGAATCAGTCTCAAGCCCTGACCTGTAAATTGGAGTCTCTTCCGCACTCCAATTCACTTGTAGAATCACAGAATATCAGGGTTGGAAGGGACCTCAGGAGGCCATCTAGTCCCACCCCCTGCTCAAAGCAGGACCAACCCCAACTAAATCATCCCAGCCAGGGCTTTGTCAAGCCTGACCTTAAAAACCTGTATTTGCTGAAAATGACGGGAGGTGGGGAATGGGGGTGGGGGGATAACCCAAACCATACAGTGATGGCACCAGTCAGCCCTTGTGGTGCGAACAGAGTGATGAGCCTGGGCTGCCTGTTACAGACCGTGCTGGCGAAGCGGCATGTAGACTAAGTGTCTGGAAGAGATAAGTATATCTGGGCTCTGACTGGCTGAGACGATTGCACCTAGCAGGGTGGTTCATGGCATCAATGCGGTGCCTACCAGTAACAAACAGGACATAGGAAAGTTCCCGTCCCAGGGATCAGGTGCTGTAACATCCTGGTGCCCCAGGGATTCTACCGAAAACCTTTTCCTCCCCAAACACTTGCTCAGGCTCTGGCTCTGCGTGGAGCTGTGGTTCATTTGCCGGCTGTTCGGCACTCAGATTTCCCTGGCCCCCCATGTTGTGTAACAGGGCAAATGTCACCCACCCTCATCGCTCGTAACCCCAAGGGATTGATTCACTATATAGCACCTCTGGGAGCCACTAAAGAGACCGAGGTGCCCTGGTTAGTGATGGGAACAGCCAAAGAGACCCAGAGGTCGGGAGCTGATTGAATTATCCAGATAGGCCAGGACCCTGCCACATGGCACTGGGAGCTCTGAAGGTTGATCTCTTTCTGGCCAGGCTCCGGGGTCAGGTATGCTGCTGCCCAGCACCAGGTACGACTGACCAGTAGGTCCTGCTGTCCCACCACCAAGATGGGGCAGGGGGCAGGGGCATTGCACTGAGATGTCTTCAGCCATCCCTCTCAGGCAGCACCCACAGACCTGTGACGGGCACCAGCTCCTGCCCCCCCAGTGCCCCACATCTCCTCTAGAGCATCCCACAGGGGGCCAGCCTCTCCCCGTCCTGCTCAGCACCCACCCCACACTGCTAGGAATACGGACCGAAGGGCCAGGCACTGAGCTCTCCTGCACAAACCGTTTGGGTGTCACCATTTTATTGCCCCATTAAGAGGTGACAGTTGCTGCCAGACTTGCAATTTCCCTTGTAATCTAGCAGTTCTGGTGCCTCAGGACCCAGCCCTGAGTGAGCAACTGACCCAGCCTACAATAAGCTGAGATAACAAAGTGCCGGCTCATTGCCTCTGGGCAGGGGGCGGTGGAGCTCACTGCTCTCTGGGGTAACCAGGCTCCTCTGACTCTCCCTGCAGCCCGACAGAGCCCAGTATGGCTCGGCCTTTTACTGCTCTGCAGGGCAAGGCTGTTGCTGGCTTCTGCCTTTATGTTTAGTTGTGGTTTTAAATAACCATTAAAGCACAAGGACTTAGGAAAAGCACTTTTTCTACTAGGTGTATAAATCCAAAGACAAACAAACAAGAAGAGGACAGGGCAGGGAAGGGTATAGGGGGATCTGAGCCACTTGGTAGCTGGGGAGCACCCAAACAATGTGCATCTGAACACAGGAAACGCAAAGCATGTGTGGAAGGACAGAAGGGTGAGGATGGCAAAGTGATGGGACTTGGGTGTTCAACCTGAGTCATGTATCAGAGGGGTAGCCGTGTGTCATAACTATAAAGGGAAGGGTAACAGCTCTCCTGTGTACAGTACTATAAAATCCCTCCTGGCCAGAGACTCCAAAATCCTTTTACCTGTAAAGGGTTAAGAAGCTCAGGTAACCTGGCTGACACCTGACCTAAAGGACCAATAAGGGGACAAGATACTTTCAAATCTGGGGGGGGGGGGGAAGGCTTTTGTTTGTGCTCTTTGTTTGGGGGTTGTTCGCTCTTGGGACTGAGAGGGACCAGACATCAATCCAGGTTCTCCCCATCTTTCTAAACAAGTCTCTCATATTTCAAACTTGTAAGTAAAAAGCCAGGCAAGGCGTCTTAGTTTTACTTTGTTTTCTCAACTTGTAAATGTACCTTTTACTAGAGTGTTTATCTTTGTTTGCTGTACTTTGAACCTGAGACTAGAGGGCGGTCCTCTAAGCTCTTTAAGTTTGATTACCCTGTAAAGTTATTTTCCATACTGATTTTACAGAGAGGATTTTTACCTTTTTCTTTAATTAAAAGCCTTCTTTTTAAGAACCTGATTGATTTTTCCTTGTTTTTAGATCCAAGGGAGTTGGATCTGTATTCACCAGGAGTTGGTGAAAGGAAGGAGGAGGGAAGGGTCAATTTCTCCTTGTTTTTAGATCCAAGGGAGTTGGATCTGTATTCACCAGGAGTTGGTGAAAGGAAGGAGGGGGGAAGGGTCAATTTCTCCTTGTTTTAAGATCCAAGGGGTTTGGATCTGTATTCACCAGGGAATTGGTGAAAGGTTTCTCAAAGCTTCCCAGGGAAGGGAATTAGCTTGTGGGAATGGTGGCAGCGGACCAGATCTAAGCTGGTAGTTAAGCTTAGAAGTCTTCATGCAGGCCCCCACACTTGTACCCTAAAGTTCAAAGTGGGGATACAGCCTTGACACCGTGTTAGTCTGAATCTGTAAAAATCAACAGAGGGTCCTGTGGGACCTTTAAGACTAACAGAAGTTATTGGGAGCATAAGCTTTCGTGGGTAAGAACCTCACTTCTTCAGATGCAAGTAATGGAAATCTCCAGAGGCAGGTATAAATCAGTATGGAGATAACGAGGTTAGTTCAATCAGGGAGGGTGAGGTGCTCTGCTAGCAGTTGAGGTGTCCTGAGTCATGTCAACACAGCCTGATTCTCAGGGGCTTACCGCTCAGCACTGTTGCCCCTGTATGGGGGCTCCAGCTGAGGACCCCAAAACTGAGGCCCTGTTGAAAGTCTTGACCAAAGAACATAGAGCAGCTGCGTTCAGAGCCAGAGCCCTGAGGAAATGCTTTGGGGAGCTGAAGGTTTTCAGGTAAAGCCTCGGGACAGCAGGATGTTACAGCACCTGACCCCTGGGGCAGGAACTTCCCCAGGTCCCGTTTGTTAGCTCTAGGGACAGGATGGATGTCATGAGTCACTTGCTGGGTGAAATTGTCTCAGCCAATCAGAGCCCAGCGGTCCTGCAGTTACTGATTCAGGCCTCAGACCGCCAGCCCCTGCACCCTGGCTGGGTGGGGTGTTGCGGTTTGTGGATTCACTGGATGTTATTCAGCACCCCCCAGCTGGCATTAGAGCCATTGGGCCCTTCCCTGTGCTGCAGCCGAGCCACACAGTGACCACGTGGGGCACCTCCTCATTCCAGTCACTGACGTGGGGCCAGCACAAACCAGTCTTGCTGCCGACCCTTCTCCTGGAAAGGGAAACAGCAGCCGGCTTCCTGCCAGAGCCACCACCTGGTCAGCCCCCGCCAAGCCCCAGAGCAACAGAGAGACATGCAGGAGTGGAGAGCTGAAACCGCTGGCACTGCCCTGTCCACTCAGGGTGGTGCTGGGTGACTGGAACTGCTCTCAGCTCAGCCCAGAGCCAGGAGCAGGAGGTGTCACCCCGTATCCAGGAAGGCTGGAGGTGAGCTCTTGCTGGCATAGAGCCCCTCTCTCCAGCTCTCAGCAGCGCCGGTGAAGGCCAGTACCCAGGCCATGGATGGTGCCTTGAGGGACGGGAAAGTAACTAACACAAACTGACCCAAAGTAAAACACCAGCCCCCTCTTCTTCCCCTTCCCCATTCTCTTTGGGGGTTCTCTGGGCACTAGACTTTCTCGGTCCACGACAAGTGACGCTGACTAATGTGTGTTTCCAGTGCCTGCCTGCGGCCACGTACACTCAGCTCAACTCAGAGCTGAACACCACCACAACCTGGGACGCTCTTTGAATATATCAGCCAAACCCAGCTCTCACCCCTAGGGGACAGGCCTAACGCTGCAGAGGGCCATCAAGCTGTCAGTCTGGATTCAGAAAAGGCAGAAATCTTCAACAACTGTTGCTGTTCTGAATTTGGAGAGAAGCAGGAAGATGTACTCATCTTTTACAGTGATAATGACATACCTGCTATTCCACTGCTAGCTGGAGAGGATTTAAACAGCAACTAATGAAAAAAAAAAAACATTTTTTAATTCAGCAGGACTGGGTAACTTGCACCAAGAGTATTACAAGAAGTGACCTGTCTGAAGAAATAATGTTGATTCCAAGAAATCTTGGAACACCAGGGAAGTTTCATGACTGGAAAAAAGCGAATGTTGTGTCAGTATTTAAAAAGAGTAGATGGGATGACCTGGGTAACTAGAGGCCAATTAGCCTGATTTTGGTCATAGGCAAGGTAACTGTGCTGACATGATATGTTTAGACTCTGTAAGACATTGTCTTAGTGCCTCTGGACTGTTGATTAAAATCTGCACTTTACACAATCAGTGTAGCCCACATTAAATAAACTAAGAACTGGCTAATGGATAGATCTCAAAAAGGCAAATATCACCCAGCAGGGGTGTTTCTGGGGAGAGGATCCCATCCAGGGATTGGTTCTCAGACCAGTGCTATTCAATATCTGCATCAACAATCTGCAAGAAAATCTAAAATCGTTGATGGTGATATTAGCAGATGACAGAAGACTTGGTGGACTGTTAAATAAAATATGGTTCATTTAACTGGCAGAATTTGCAGACATCTTTGTTCTCAATATAATATGGAATGTGCACCACATTTTAAATTTCACTTTGTCAGAGAAATGTGGCTGAACTAATGACTGACGTAATTCTACTGACTTTAGTGGAGATGATTCAACAATGAATTTGGCCCACTTAGTAGAAAAATATAAATCAGATAATAATTACCAACTTGGAAAAAAATTGGTTTTGGAAGTGTGAATTTATTAAATAATTGAATGCATGTGAATTCCTTTCCATCCCAAATAGACAGAGCCAACATGCCTTCTATTTATACATAAAAAGAGCAGTAAAATGCTTCCATATTTCTCATAAAAATAGTAAATCTCTCAGGTTCTAAAATCTATGTTTTCTCTAATGTTGAAAGGTGTAGGTAAGTACAAGTCTGAATTCTATAATCTTTTCTGCATTAGCTGCAGGAATTACACTCTGATCTCTTTCCCAATGAAAAATATTAACCTTTGCCAAGTATGGTAACTAAAAAGAGGTCTAGATCCTTTATCAATCAAGATTTCCAAGACAGTAATATGGGCAGATGCTACTTCAAACTCAGATGAAAGCTACACACTATCATGATCACAATTTGTGCTCTATATGGTTCTGTAACCACAGTTAAACTCAAGGAAGATTTAAAAAGTGTGACTTTCTTTGTTTAAAAAAGGAGAACTAGTTCCCTGCTTCCAATGAGTAGGTGAAAAGCCAGCAGCAGAATTTCACTGATATATGCGTCTTTGAAAAGGGATATTACATGTGTAATAGGCTGAAAGTGAACCAAGGCATCTCCAGAGAAAATTACTCCTGGGGGAATTCTGTTCCACTGCGCACACACATATTTCATGTGCTGCACGTATTTTTTTTTTAATTGCATAAAATAGCTTCTGCTGAAAAGTTGATGCAGTTCTGCCTTTTGCCCACCAGAGGGCGCAGCGGCACTAGAACACAGCAACCACTCCTGGAAAGCTCCAGCCAGGATAGGGAAACGAAAGAGACTGCCTTCTTCACTGTGGCTGTAGGGCCAGGTCAGGAGACAGGGGATATGGGGAAACAGACCGCGTGGGGCTGCTGGGGGTGGGAGTCAGACAGGGGCTCCTAAGTGGTAGTTGGGGAGGAAAGACTGGGGTAGGGGCTGAATGGGAGTAGGGGTTCAGGGCCACAGGGGGGAGGGAGGTGCAGGGCCACATGAGGGGAGGGGGCGGATGAGTGGGGGCACAGAGACATATGGGGTTGGGGGTGCAAGGAGATATGGGGTGCAGGGACACATGGGGACAGGGGCAGCTGTGTCTGGCTAAATGGGAGGGGCTAGGGATCAGCCAGGGTCTGCATGGGGGTGTGACAATGCGGTTCTGGCGGAACCCAACTGAGAGTGCCAACTCAGGACAAATTGCTCAAACAGGGCAGTTACAGCCCAAGGCTGGGTTTTTTTCCACCTGTAAGGCAAACCAAACCAGCCAGACTAGGAGGACTTCGGTCTCACCCCACTGGCTAACCGCAAGTCTCACAAGCAATCTCCTTAGACACTCCAGTTTCCCAGTATTACCACCAGTGCCACTCGTTATGGGAACAAATGGTTATGAAAACCAAGACCCCCGTAAAAGAAAAAGGTTCTCCTGATCCCAAAGGACCAAGCCCCAGACCCAGGTCAATATACAAATCAGATCTTACCCACAAATCACGCTGTTGCCAATCCTTTAGAATCTAAAATCTAAAGGTTTATTCATAGAAGGAAAAAGATAGAGATGAGAGTTAGAATTGGTTAAATGGAATCAATTACATACAGTAATGGCAAAGTTCTTGGTTCAGGCTTGCAGCAGCGATAGAATAAACTGCAGGTTCAAATCAAGTCTCTGGAATACATCCCCAGCTGGGATGGGTTATCAGTCCTTTGTTCAAAGCTTCAGCTTGTAGCAAAGTTCCTCCAGAGGTATGAAGCAGGATTGAAGACAAGATGGAGATGAGGCATCAGCCTTATATAGTCTTTTCCAGGTGTAAGAACACCTCTTTGTCCTTACTGTGGAAAATCACAGCAAAATGGAGTCTGGAGTCACATGGGCCAGTTCCCGCATACTTTGCTGAGTCTCAAGGCATATTTGCCTTCTCTCAATGGGTCCATTGTATAGCTGATGGTCCTTAATGGGCCATCAAGCAGGCTAGGCAGAGCTAACACCAGTTTGTCTGGGATGTCACCCAGCAGCATAGCATAAGTTTGAAATAGACAGTATAGAGCCAATATTCATAACTTCAACTACAAAATTGATACATACATATAGACAGCATAATCATAACCAGTAAACCATAACCTTGTCTTAGACACCCCTTTATACAAGATTTGGGTGCCACTACAGGACCTTGGTTGCAACAATGATCTATATGGTCCCAGGTTATACAATAACGTCACAGGGGGATGCTGCCTAACAATCCCTCCCCACCCTCCAAAAAAAAAAAAAAAAAAAAAACCTGTTCCATACTGTTCCAACCCAGACTGCTGCACTGGGCAGCACAATATGGGGAGAAGGTGACCAGCGCTCTGTGGAGAAAGAAATGGTTCGGGACTATTTAGAAAAACTGGACGTGCACAAGTCCATGGGGCCGGATGCGCTGCATCCGAGGGTGCTAAAGGAGTTGGCGGATGAGATTGCAGAGCCATTAGCCATTATTTTTGAAAACTCATGGCGATCGCGGGAGGTCCCGGATGACTGGAAAAAGGCTAATGTAGCGCCCATCTTTAAAAAAGGGAAGGAGGAGGATCCGGGGAACTACAGGCCAGTCAGCCTCACCTCAGTCCCTGGAAAAATCATGGAGCAGGTCCTCAAGGAATCAATTATGAAACACTTAGAGGAGAGGAAAGTGATCAGGAACAGTCAGCATGGATTCACCAAGGGGAAGTCATGCCTGACTAACCTAATTGCCTTCTATGATGAGATAACTGGCTCTGTGGATGAGGGGAAAGCAGTGGATGTGTTATTCCTTGACTTTAGCAAAGCTTTTGATACGGTCTCCCACAGTATTCTTGCTGCCAAGTTAAAGAAGTATGGGCTGGATGAATGGACTGTAAGGTGGATAGAAAGCTGGCTAGATCGTCGGGCTCAACGGGTAGTGATCAATGGCTCCATGTCTAGTTGGCAGCCGGTTTCAAGCGGAGTGCCCCAAGGGTCGGTCCTCGGGCCGGTTTTGTTTAATATCTTTATTAATGATCTGGAGGATGGTGTGGACTGCACTCTCAGCAAGTTTGCCGATGACACTAAACTAGGAGGCGTGGTAGATACACTAGAGGGTAGGGATCGGATACAGAGGGACCTAGACAAATTAGAGGATTGGGCCAAAAAAAACCTGATGAGGTTCAACAAGGACAAGTGCAGAGTCCTGCACTTAGGACGGAAGAATCCCATGCACTGCTACAGACTAGGGACCGAATGGCTAGGAAGCAGTTCTGCAGAAAAGGACCTAGGGGTCACAGTGGACAAGAAGCTGGATATGAGTCAACAGTGTGCTCTTGTTGCCAAGAAGGCTAACGGCATTTTGGGCTGCATAAGTAGGGGCATTGCCAGCAGATCGAGGGACGTGATCATTCCCCTTTATTCGACATTGGTGAGGCCTCATCTGGAGTACTGTGTCCAGTTTTGGGCCCCACACTACAAGAAGGATGTGGAGAAATTGGAAAGAGTCCAGCGGAGGGCAACAAAAATGATTAGGGGGCTGGAGCGCATGAATTATGAGGAGAGGCTGAGGGAACTGGGATTGTTTAGTCTCCAGAAGAGAAGAATGAGGGGGGATTTGATAGCAGCCTTCAACTACCTGAAGGGGGGTTCCAAAGAGGATAGAACTCGGCTGTTCTCAATGGTGGCAGATGACAGAACAAGGAGCAATGGTCTCAAGTTGCAGTGGGGGAGGTCTAGGTTGGATATTAGGAAACACTATATCACTAGGAGGGTGGTGAAGCACTGGAATGCGTTACCTAGGGAGGTGGTGGAGTCTCCTTCCTTGGAGGTTTTTAAGGCCCGGCTTGACAAAGCCCTGGCTGGGATGATTTAGTTGGGGATTGGTCCTGCTTTGAGCAGGGGGTTGGACTAGATGACCTCCTGAGGTCCCTTCCAACCCTGATATTCTATGATTCTATGAACCCATACCCAACAACCCTTCAAATTCATACCCAGGCTCCTTCCCAGCAATTACTTCCCTCTCCCACAGCTCCTCCGTTACCCCTGATTCCACCAAGCCTTTGCACTGCTTCTGAGGTGTGCAGGAAATATGGTTCTATATTGTAGTTTAAATGAACTATTACTGTATTAATATGTTAATAAATACTCAGAGTTCTGTATTAATATGCCAAGTAAGGAACTATTTGTCAAAAAACATTTCCTACTCTTTTTTGTTGTCTGTATTGTTACAGACATACTCGATGACAGGTATTTTGAAATAAATTTCCAAAATAATTGAAACTGGTGTGATTATATGGTGTTATTTTGACACATAAAATATGCAGAATTTTAAAATTTTGGTGCAGAATTTTTTTTTGGTGCATAATTCCCCTAAGGGTAGAAAATGAATGAAGAGGGTTTATAGCTGAAAAGTGATCATTAAATCTCTAGGGAATGAATCACTCCAAAAGAGAGTTTCAGGGTGGGATGACCAATAGGCTACAGAAGTCAGGATTACAGCTTTTTATCTTGGGCTGTCTGACCTTTTAATTTAAACCACAAATAAGGAGAAGATGAAGAGTGCTGTTCAACCCCCAAAAGCAACAGAAACAAACTATAGTGAATGCAGCTCAGTAGGTTATACTAAGTGTTTTGAAGTGAATAAATCTCTCATGATTGTGCTTATAAATGATGCATCTAAATGCTAGCATGACAGCCAAAGCTAATCACCCAGGATATGTTCATGTAATGCTCAGATCTTCTGATGATTTGACTCACTGGTTAGAACCCTCAGCTTCCTGCCCTCAGTGTCTCAACGCTGATTGGCTGAGCTGGGGGCTAAAGCTGTGCCCTTTCTACTCCATCATTTTACCTGACAGCCTAGAGATTCTGACAGGCTGTAGCTCTCCCTCTTCTGCAACAACAGAGAGCTCCAGTTGAGCCTGACCAGACACTCCGCGGAGGCGTACAGCACCTGGAGAAAACCCACAAACTGGGGTCCAAAGCCAAACGCTCACAGAGTGCCCAGGCGATACCCATGGTCCACCCTGTCGAATGCCTTCTCCTGACCCAGGGACTGAAGGGCGAACAACAGACCATCTCTACACCTGATCTCCAAGAGATCCCAGACCAAATAGAGATTATCAAAGATGGTACGGTCCGGGACGGTGTAGGTCTGGTCTGGATGGACCATGTCTGCCAGCACGGAGCCCAGCCGCAGCGAGATGGCCTTCGCTAAGATTTTATAGTCCGTGGCTGAGGAGCGAGACAGGACGCCAATTCCGAAGGTCATGGGGGTCCCCCTTCTTTGGGAGCAAGGCGAGCACGGCTCGCCTGTACAACGGGGGAGGACCCCGCTCTCCAAGGACTCGGCCCAGACGGTGAGAAGGTCCGGGCCGAGGACATCCCAGAACACGCGGTAGAACTCCACGGTCAGCCCATCCATGCCCGGAGATTTATTGGTGGGCATGTGGTGGAGGGCTTCCGAGAACTCGGCCAGAGTGAGAGGCAGCTCTACCCAGTCTCGGTCGTCCGCGCTGACAATCAGAAGTCCGTCCCAGAGCACTTTGCAAGCGTCAGAATCAGTCGGATCTGGGGAGAAAAGGCCTGCGTAGAAGGCCCTGGCCCTCCCGCACGTTTCTGCCAGATCCGTAAGGGGGGTGCTGTCCTCTGCCAGGAGGCAGGTGACATGCTTCTTGGCCTCCCTCTTTTTTTCCAGGGTGTAGAAGAAGCGGGAGCCGCGATCCATCTCCCGAAGGAGGCGGATGTGGGATCAAACAAAGGCACCCCGGGCCCGATGGTCCTTGAGGGCCCGGAGCTCCTCCCGCTTCTCCCAGAACGCTCCGCAGAGGGATGGATCCTTGGGGCTGGCGGCCAGACGCCTCTCAAGCTCTAAGACCTCCTGTTCCAACTGCTCTATTGTCACATCTCTCCGTTGGCTGGCGCCCTGGGTGTAGTCACGGCAGGAGAGCCGGGCGCGCGCACCTTCCCCACATCCCACCATCGCCGCGTTGAGGGAAATGCATGCCTCTGCCCTCGCCAGGCCGGTGGTGGTCTGAGAACGGGGCCGGCCAGATGCTGGAGGAGTGGGCACGTGAAAGGTGACAAAGTGAGAAATAAATGTGGTCCAACCGGGAGTGGTGCGACCAATGGGCCTCCACCCAGATGAAGGTGAACGTCGAGATGTCATCCGGATGGTGGTCGCACCAGACGTCCATCAGGGAGTGATGGTTTACAATCTCTTGGAGGACGCCCGCGGCGGCCGGGCACTGCTCAGTCCCTGAGTGGTCCCGCTCCTCGAGGGTGGTGTTAAAGTCCCCGCCCAGGACCAGGCACTCACAAGGATCAAAGGAGGCGAGGAATGCGGACGCCTGCTGATAAAAACGCAGCCACTCCGGGCCCAATGTCGGGGCATAAATGTTGATGAGGTTGACCACTAGCCCCTCCATGCGGACCCGGAGGTGCAGCAGGCGGCCCAGCCCAACCTCAGCGACCCCTAGCACCTCGGGCCGTAGGTCAGGGAGAACAGGGTAGCCACCCCAGCCGAAGTGGTGGTGAGGTGACTAAAACAGACCCTGTTGTGATATTATGAGTGTAATATAATATCTCATTGAAAGATGACAGGGCCAGAAAGAGTTAATTAACTCACAGACTGACCTAACCCATGGCCAAACTTTGGAGACTTGTTAGGAAGATCTGTAAATGAACAGAGCTTTGAAATGCAAGTCTGCATTGTTAGAGTTAGAAGGGTAGATGTTTGCTCAGGTCTTGTGATATAAGCAAACAAGTCTTGTCTATTGCTATAGCTTTGATTCAAAGATCAAAAAAAGGAGTATCAGTATTTAGGAAGACACTTGAGGGAAATTGTATTATTGTCTCTATGTCTCTTTGAAGGTTGTGGTAACCTGTATCTGAACTGTTTAATGGATAAATTACCCTGTGCTAATTGCCATGATGTTTGGAAGAAGGAGAGTTAAGCCTAATGTTTTCTCAGGCCAAAAGGCTGCTGGAAATGTATAAGAATCTTGGGACATGATCCGACTTCATCTCAGATCTGCTTTGGGTTTCAAGAGGGGGAAACCGTAAGCCATAAGGATTGAGATCCCCAGTCACTGACTGGAGCCACCCTAAATATGGACATTGGACTATAACCTCTGGACTATTTCTAAAAGGACTTTTGGCAACTACAAGCTCACCTCTGCTATGTGTCTGAACCTCAAGAATTGAATTCAAGTCTGTATGTATATTGATCTTTTAACCAACACTCTCTCTCTTTTCTTTTTTTAATAAATTTTAGCTTAGTTAATAAGAATTGGCTATAGCGTGTATTTTGGGTAAGATCTAAGTTATAATTGGACCTGGGTATGTGGCTGATCCTTTGGGATTGGAAGAACCTTTTCTTTTATATGATGAGATAAGATTTTCAGTAATCATCATCATATTTTTGACAGGTTTGTCTGGATGGAGGCCTGAGGGAACGTTAAGGGAACTGCATTGTTTGAACTTCTAAATAACCAGTGAGGTACTATAGAAGCTGTTTTGTGCTGACTTGGTAAATCTAAGTATTGGAATATCCCCCAGCTTTTGGGATTTGTCTGCCCCATTTTGTTTGCAGTTCACCCTAATTGAGTGACCTCAGCTGGCTCCTACAGGCAGCACCGTCACACCTGTCCCCCCACTCCAGCCAACTTGCTTCAGCGGCTGGAACCATATGGCTCTCCTGCAGGAAAACCACAGAGTACCCCCCCTCCCAAAGAAAGGAGAGGGCCTGGCGCCTGCAGAGACCCATCCTACAGCCCCGGGTGTTTAATGTTGCAAAGATGATGGGTGCCATGCGGAGGGCTGGGGGGGATCCTCACTGGCAGGGGCACTCACAGCCCCTGTTGGGACGAGCAGCAAACCATGACCTACCCCGTCGGTGAGGAAGGAGTCATGGAAGCCACGGGCCCGCTGGTAGGCCAAAGCGGCCTGCCTCCCGGTCCCTTTACCACCCCCCAGAATGGCCCTTACGGCCCAGAGGATTTGATAAAAGTCTCCCCAGAGCTGGAGAGCGAGCTGCACCTTGTTCCAGGACCCACAGATATCCTGGAGAAGCTCTCCCAGCTCCTCTTGCAACCTATCAGGGGGTGGGGTTACAGGCCCCTGGCCATCCTCTAGTGGGACCCCTGTCGAAGCCCCATGGCCTACTGAGACGCAGCCCACCTCAGACCCCCGCTCAGTGGGGGGCGGCGGAGGGAAAATAGCAGTACCTAGGGGGTCGGGATGGGGAACACAAGGGCCGCTCCCTGGGAGTCATCGTCCGGGAAGGGGAAGGAGATGGCCCCAGGGGCGACAATAGCAGCACGGGAGGGGGAGGGGGAGGGGGCCGGCCTAAGGGGCAGGGGTCAGGAGCAGGGTTGGGGAGAGGGGCAGAGTTGGGACCAGGGGCCCCAGCAGCCAAGCTACCGGGGCATGGCACCTCTCAGTCAAACTGAAACAGGGGAGGGGCACAAGCACATAGGAGGGGGCATGGGCACATGGGGCAAAGGGCTAGTCAGAGCAGGGTGAACGCGGTGGCGGGACGACCAGGCTGGAGGTAGGACAGGAATACCAAGGGGCTAGCTTCAGAGGCTGGGGCAAACAAAACTGCAGAGGGAAAAGGGCTGGGCAGGAAAACAAACTGAAGCTGCTGAAGGACTGGAACAAAGTGGGGGGGGGGAGGCAAAGGGCTGCAAGGGGAAAGCGGGAGACTGCTGCAGGGAAGGGGGGTGTCAGTCCAAGGGGGGGAACATGTGCCCACGTGCACTTGCAAAAGAGTCCTTGTTTGGGCTGGCTGCTGCTTCAGGCTCAATGGTGGAAACAGGGCGTGGCAAGCCAGGGAAGCAGGTGAGTCCCAGAGGCAGGAGCTTGGGGCAGATGGTAAGTGCCCACTGGGGGTGGTGGGGATGGGGGGACACACAGAGGGACCAGGGGGCAGGCCCACACCACACCCCTGTGTCCCCACAAACACAATCACGACCCCCACCACAAGAGCACAGTTTGAAAGTTACTCAGTCCTTGCAGGCCTCCTCCACAGTGGTCTGCATAGGCTCTGCATGCGCCCCCAGCAGCAGATGGTCTCCTTCTTCCTCCTCCTCAAGCCATCAGTGGCTCCCAGGCAGCAACAGCAGCTCCAGTAGGCAATCCGGTGACCGGGCAGGAAGGACCCCTCTCAGCTGCTAGTGGTGGTGTCCACAGCAGCAGTAGCGATGGCTGGGGCTGGGGTCCCTCACTCCCCTCTCTGGGGAGCGGCCGGCAGGCCCCCACCCAAGGGGCTGCAGCAGGAACAGCAACAACCGGGGCAGGGGGGGTGTCCAGGAACCAGGTAGCAGAGAAGGGGCGTGGTTTCTGGCCCAGTCAGGGGAGTAGCTGGTGGAGAAGCAGCACCAAAGGCCCAAGGCCTAGCAGTAGCAGCGGTAGCTTCCCACCACTCTCCAAGCCAGAGGACTATAGGAGAATCATTGGAGACCAAGCTATTGGTCTCTGGAGAAACAGCAGGTCTCTGTTCCCTGACTAACCAGAGCAGGGGCTGCTCCAGGCTAGGGTGGACACATGATTCCAATTAGCCTTCAAAGAGTCAGTTGAAGCCATTAGGCTAATGAGAACACCTGACTTCAATTAACCTGCAAAGAGTCAGGTGAGGCTGTTAAGCTAATGTGAACACCTGACTCTAATTAAGGCCCCTCTGATACTATAAAAGGGCTCACTCCAGTCAGGCCAAAGAGAGCTAGGGGAGAGCAAGTGTGGCTGGGTAATGAAGATGCTCTCAAGCCACTGGAAAGGGAGCCCTATGGTAAGGGTGAAGAAGACATTGAGAGAAAGAAGCGGGGGAGCTGTGGGGAAGTGACCCAGGGAAATGAAGCAACTCTGGCAGCGAAAGGTCGGCTGCCAACAGCTGCTGCCATTAGGGTCCCTGGCCCGGAACCCGGAGTAGAGGGTGGACCCGGGTTCCCCCCAACCCGCCACTACAGAAACACCTCCTAGGAGGGGGAAGACAGGCCTCTGTCAGGACAGGAGGCTAAACTGTTCTTGAATAAGCCCGTAGGGACGACAGAGACTGTGGGAGTTCTCTCACCAACCTCCTTGCTGGCTTATGATGAAAATGGGCCCAGTAGACTGTACCCTGGCCCTAGAGAGAGAAGGGCTACGTGGAGGGTTGCAGTGAGCCTCTGAGGCTAGCATAAACCTCCTGGAAGCGCGGGACCCACGGGGACAAGGTCAGAGCTCTGCCACACGGTATAAAGTACCTTTATAAAGATACAACTGTGTCCACACTAGAATTTGTGCCAGGACAACTATTTAGGTAGAACTAAATAAATAAATGCATCCCTAACCAAAATAGTTGTATTAGTACAAAGAACTACATGTAGACCAGGCCTTTACACGTTAGGAAACACCATAATTAAGGTTGCCTGTACAACCTTAGCACAGTTCCGTCGTGCATATGTATTGTGATACAGACTCACAAGTGCGGCTTTGGGGTCAATTCCCTTCCCTTCCCCTCACTGCATCAGTTTCCACCAAACTACCTAGGGAAGTGGTGGTTTCTTCACATACTAATGTCTTCTAATGAAGACCAGGCTTTGTTCCATAACTAGCTACTGTGCTCTACTGGAGGCCTGTGATATGCAGGGGAGGCGGAGGGGTCAGATTAGATGATCTATCGGTCTCTTCTGGCCTTACAGTCTACAAATCTATGAGAAACTGAGGCTTGGTCTACACTAACCCCCCAAATCGAACTAAGGTACGCAACTTCAGCTACGTGAATAACGTAGCTGAAGTTCGAAGTACCTTAGTTCGATCTTACCTCGGTCCACACGCGGCAGGCAGGCTCCCCCGTCGACTCCGCGGTACTCCTCTCGCCGAGCAGGAGTACCGCAGTCGACGGCGAGCACTTCCGGGTTCGACTTATCGCGTCCAGACAAGACTCCATAAGTCAAACCCAGAAGTTCAATTGCCAGCCGTCGAACTAGCAGCTGGGTATAGACGTACCCTGAGTGTGACATGTTGAGCAGCCTGTGATGTTTTCTTGTGTAGCCTGCTTGATCCCCAGAGCTAACAGTGAGTGGGGGAGGGGGTGATACAAGGGGAGCAGCTCAAATATCCAAAGGGTTTGGCCAGGGGCAGGACATCAGCCCTGCAGGGCAGTGGTGAGTGTGGACGTGACATCACAAGGACCTTTTGCAGGACCTCAGCTTATTGGTCAAAGGAGGTTGGGAGGCGGTGACCTCACAGAGAGAACTGACAAGGGCCAGGCAGGACAGGCTGCAGGGCAGGGGCAATCTCAGAGACCGCCATGGCTTTGCTGCAGCCAGTCTTCTTCTTGAGGTCACTCCTTGAAGACTGAGAGAGAATTCAGGTTCAGGTACATGAGCATGAGGAGAAACCTCTATGGAGTTTTCTCCTTTCCCAGTAATAATTTTGTGAGAAAACAGACATTCCTGTTGAGGAGGTAAGAGCCCCAGAGAGGTTTGCAACATATTTAACCTGATCCATCTGGTGCCGGCCAAATTCTAGGCATGGAAAAGACTAGGTAGGGTGGCAGAGGTTTTTTCCCACCTAGGCCTTTGTCCCTTAGAATTACTGGAGACATTGGGGCTTGTGTGTTTTGGATTTCCTTTTCCCTGCTCCCCTCCCTCCACTGGCAAGGAGGGGGCTGCTCTCCAGCTCTCATGGTTGGAGGCCCTCACAAAGAGGTGGGACTGGAAGAGTGCTCTGACAGAGATCCCCACTGGTGACCTTGGCCGTTCAGAAAGAGGGTGTGATGTTGCACTCTATATGGTTTTATGAAAATATGCTAATGAGCTTAAATATAATGTAACTGGAATATACTTCATGCAAAAGGTTTCTTGTAAGGTATCATTACAAAGTTTATAATCTACTGAGTGTGATCATCCTATTTGTATAAATGTACCACTCTTCTATCTGAAACTAGAAATATGAAATATAACTCTGAGGGCCTATTGTAATTATGCAAAGTGTGGGCCATTGATGGTGGTTTGGAATCTTGATGACTCCCATAAACCAGGATAATTGTCTGCAGATGGCTCTGTTTTACTTGTAAGTCTCCCTGTATATGTGTGTGCTGGCAAGTGGGTAGTAAAGTCTTACAGTGACATGTGATCATGTCACCTGAACTGGAATCCATCTTTAACCTGGTGCTTTTCCATTGAGAAGGAGAGGGTGGGAACCCAGAGAGGGTCAAAAGATTCCCGCCTTATGCAAAAGATGTATAAAGGGGTAGAACAGAACAAAGATAGGAGCCATCATGAGAAATCCCCTAGCTAACACCTGAGCTGGAACAAGGGCTGTACCAGGGGAAAGGATTGTGCCCAGACTAGGAAGGTGTCCAGTCTGTGAAAGAAATGTATTGAAACATCTCTGAGGGTGAGATTTTAGCTTTATTCAGTCTTATTACTGTATTAGACTCAGACTTGCATATTTTATTTTATTTTACTTGGTAATTCACGTTGTTCTGTCTGTTACTACTTGGAACCACATAAATCCTATTTTCTGTATTTAATAAAATCACTTTTTACTTATTAATTAACACAGCGTACATATTAATATCTGCAGGGGGAAACAGCTATGCATATCTCTCTATCAGTGTTATAGAGGGCGAACAATTTATGAGTTTACCCTGTATAAGCTTTATACAGGGTAAAACGGATTTATTTGGGGTTTAGACCCCATTGGGAGTTGGGCATCTGAGTGTTAAAGACAGGAAAACTTCTGTAAGCTGCTTTCAAGTTAAGTCTGCAGCTTTGGGGCACATGGTTGAGACCCTGGATCTGTGTTGGAGCAGACGGTCGTGTCTTGCTCAACAAGACAGGGTGCTGGATTCCCAAGCTGGCAGGGAAAGCAGGGACAGAAGTAGTCTTGACACATCGGTTGGCAGTTCCCAAGGGGGTTTCTGTGATCCAACCCGTCACACCCTTTTGTAAAGAAGTCCCATATACTGTGTGGACAAAGAAGAGCCAAGGGTAATTTGGCTTGATGGATTTGGGGGGAGAAGGCATTCTAGGAATAGATGCTCTGGGGGAATTGAGAGTGTTGGTTGATTGTGCTAATTGGGTTTTGTGGGAAATGCCTCCTGGCACCCCATGGAAGCCCGTGGAGATTTCAGCCAGCTATCGCATAGCAGCCCTTAAGGCATCTGAGGAACTGGAATTGCCTGCTTGGCCCCCATCAGTTTTGGCAATTGTAGAGAAATACCGGGAGGTATGGAGCAAGAATAAAATCGAATGTGGTAAAATTGATACAGAAATCCTAGTCACAGGCCCTGATCCTCCGCCCCAGAAGCAGTATCGATATCCAAAGGAGGCGGGAGCCAACCTAAAGGAAACAATTGATGGGCTTTTGAGCCAAGGAGTTTTAGTGGAACAGCCCAGCAATAACAATGCTGCCCTGTGGCCCGTCCTTAAGAGTGATGGCAAAACCTGAAGGCTTGTGATGGATTTTCGCCCCCTTAACCAGGTGACTCCACCTATGGCCCCCTCAGTGGCTAAATATCAGGAGGTAATGGCTTCTCTTGTAGTAGGGGCCCAGTAGTTTTCAGTTTTAGATTTGGCTAATGCTTTCTTTGCTATCCCCTTACACCGAGACAGCTACTATAAATTTGCCTTCACCTGTCAGGAAAAAGAATTGTTTTGCCCGGGTCCCCATGGGATGGAATAACGCACCTGTTATCTGCCATGCCCATGTAGCAAAAATGTGGGAGGGAATGCCTGAAAGGTATAGTGTGGTTTCTTATGTGGATGATATCCTGGTCTGCACACAGACCCAGGAGGAAAATTTAAAGGTGCTGGACAGAGTGCTGCAAAAGATTCAGGAAACAGGGTTTAAAGTAAGCCCAAAGAAGGCCCAACTGTGCTCCCAGCAGGTACACTATCTTGGGGTAACCCTGGGACAAGAAGGGCACTCCCCTGACCAACAGTGGGTTGAGTTGATTCTCAAACTCCCAGCCCCCACAGACATGGAACTACACTGAGATCCTTCCTGGGCATGGTTAATTTTTCTGGAGATTTTATAGAAGGGTTTGCAGAAAAAGCAGCCCCGCTACATGAATTGTTAAAGAAAGGGGCAGAATGGACCTGCGGCCCAGAGCAGCAGGAAGCCATGGCCCAGTTAAAACAAGCCTTGGCCCAAGCCCCAGGCCTATCATATCCCCAGGTAGGAGAACCATTTGTATGACAACTGGCAACCACAGACAAGGGAATGGGAGCTGTGCTAAGCCAGAACCATGGGACAGGTCTCCCACCTGTAGCTTATGCCTCCAAGACCCCGAGTGAGAGAGAGAAGGGATTCACCCCATGTGAAAAGGAGGTCTTGGTACTCGTTTGGGCACTACAGCATTGGGAATACCTGGTGGGTTTGTCCCCTGTGTTACTAAAAACAACCCACTCCCCAGTGAAGTATGTACTCACTGCTAAAATCAACAACGGCCACATATCTAACCCTCAATTGGCAAAATGGACCCTTGCTTTGCTAAACAAAAATGTAGATCTGGAAAAAATCCTCGGCACTATCCCCAATACCTTATGGCCTCCTGATAGAGGGGGAAGAGCACGAATGCCCGTTACCTGAGCCACTGCCTCGGGAGCCATCGCTCTTCGAGGGAGGGGCCATGCTGAGTGAAATGCTGGGAGTAGCAGATATTGTTTGGTTTGTGGACGGCTCGTGTTTCTATGAAAACAGCCATCCGCATGTGGGCTTCGCTGCTGTAAAAGTGCCTACGGGCGAGGTGCTGAGCGGACAGTGTGCACTAGACTCTGCTCAAGCGGCCGAAATTGTGGCTATAGCAGTGAAGGAATAGAAATGGACACTCTGTAGAGTCAAGCACAGGAGTTTATTATGCACAGCACTGGCAGAGTGCCACTTTGCTTATTAGGCTCAGAGATACTGCAAAACAATTGATTACAATAGATTATATAGGGTGCTCACTGGGTAGAGAGAAGCAACGGGGTGGGAGGTCCCAAGCCCCTGGATAGGTTCTAGCAGCAAGACAAGATAAGCACAATAAGCCAATGGTCTAAAAGATTACATAATGGCTCCGCCCATGGCTCAAATTAACATATTGCTAACACACAGGTAATTACTCGTAAACTATTTCTATTAAGGTATATAGGTTAAATCCTAATTTTGGGGTCCAGGGGAATGAGGTAGCACCTCTCCCGGTTGATCAACAGGTACATTCCTGGAGATTTAAAGCAAAGAAGAGTAATTAGTATTTAACAATAACAATTTTTTATAGTTTTACCCTTGCATTTCTATGGACTAGGATTGGTGTACATCTGTGAGGGGAGGGTGTCATTACTCATGTCAATCATGTTAGAGCTCTCCCTGAACTCTGTTTTGGCATCTGAGGGGTATTGTACCACTATCTCCTTCCTGCACCAGGGAGTTAACTTTGAACCCCTTCTCAGCGCTTTGTGTGTCTATAACTCGTAATAAAGACACCCAATTACGGCTCACCATCTGGAGTCATGCTGACTCCGCTCATCGACTTGAAACACACAAGGTTGTCCGTCTACCGCAGCTTTCTCTTAGCCATGTATTGTTCTTTGTTAGCTAGGCCCCAGGCCTCTGACCAAGCTGTGGACTCCGGGCCTATATGCAAAGTTCTTAACAGAAACTGTGGTTAAGATCTTACATACACATTAATGTATTTTGGCCCTTCAAGCAGTAGCCCTCAAAAATACTCCCACCACTCAGGAGGTAGCCATTTTCACAGACTCAAACTGGGTCCTTCGGTCCCTAGTGGATTGGGTTACAAAATGGAAAAAGACAGGAAACCCATAGCCCATACCAACTAAAGAAGGGGAACCCGAAGCAGTCTGGGTGGTTCCTGCAGCTTTAAGAAGAGAAATGATTTCCCTAGCTCACGATGGGGGACACCTGGGAGTAGAGAACCTTAACCTGATTGCAGGCTGCCGGCTGGTGGCCACACATGAGCAGCAACGTGGAGCAGTTTGTAAATAACTGTCTACCATGTGCAGCCAATAATGCTGATCCCAAAATAAAGGACCTCTGAGACATCAGAGAATAGAGGGACCATGGGCCCGACTGCAAGTTGATTTTATTGGGCCCCTACCCAGGACCACAAGGGGTAATCTGTATTGTCAGGTGATTGATCCCTTTACTAAATGGATTGAGGCAATCCCTACTCGAAATAACACAGCTTAAACCACAGCTCGGGTGCTCACTGAACAAATAATAACCAGATGGGGCAGCCCGAGGGAGACTGATTCAGATCAAGGGCCCCACTTTATTGGGGAAATCACAAAAGGAATCGGCCAAGAGTTTGGGATTAAACAAAGGCTACATATAGCTGGACACCCCCAAAGTTCAGGCCAAGGTGGAGCGAACTAACCATACTCTAAATATAGCTCTCCGAAAAGTTGTAAACCAGCAAGAGAAGGATTGGGACAAAAGACAGCCATCAGGATGAACAGCAATCAGGAGGTCCATGGCATCACATGGAGTAACTCCATTCAAGGTGATGACTGGGAGAGATATGTGTCTCCCAGAACAGTGGTTGGTGGATGGAACACCACCTGACAACCTACAACCCTGAATCCTCATGGACCAATGGATGCAGCAGCTGTTAAAAGTTGTTGCTGACACCCATCGGCAGGTTGTTGGTTCCCAAGGCTATGGCATTCAGAAAATGGACAAAAGAATGGGTCCAGTCCTACATCCCCAAGAATGGCAGGTAGGAGACATGGCTATGTATCGACAAGTAAAGGAAAAAGCACATAACCTCAGTCCCATCTGGGCAGGACCTGTTAGAATCTGTAACAAGGCTAGTCCCACTGTCTATCAGTTAGAAAACTGGTCAGGAAAGAAAAACATACTGAAGTGGTTTCACTCCTCACAGCTAAAACGATGGAAGGGAAACCATCCCGGTCAGTCTTAGATGAGATGGATGCCTATTTTTGGTTCCTGGAGGAGGAGAGCGTAAATATTCATGGGAAATGGGAATCCGAAGTAGAAACAGATAGTGACCTGACAACTAATCCCTCGGAGTCAGAAGAGGAGTTAAGTTCAGAGCTGGAGGTAATAGAAAAAACAAAAGTGGTCCCAGATGAAAATATAAATGTAAACCCATGTAATTGTTAAAATTAAAACAGCAGAAAGTGAAATAAATGCAATAAACTACGTGGTACTCATGGGCAAATGCTCGGGCCCCAGTGTCAGGGCCTGATATTTCCAGCTTGGGAGAAACACGATTCAGACATCAGTGACCCTGAATAAATGTTACCTTTAAAACGCTTTACCACTCCCTCCCTCTTGGCAGGGGGGGTGGGGGGAAATAGTCTATGTGTGTTTTGTGTTGTAGAGTCCTCTGTCAGCAGATGTCCAACAGCCCTGCCTGAGATGTGGTCCTGGCTGTGTATGTTGCTATCTGGATTCTTGTGTTTGGGAGTCTACTCTTCTGGTGTTGGTGCACCAAAAGCTGTCGTAATCGAGACATGGGAGAAACACACATGGAAGACACTGGAGTGTGAAGTAAACAGTGCCCTCGACATTGCTCCAAATCCCACATATATCTCAGGAGAAGGTCTCCACCTCCTAGGACCTACTGATGGATACAACCCCACTTCTGTGAGGTTAAAAGGTTTGAACAAAATAAGCATCACTGTTGGAATGAGTGGAGAATCAACATGTATAATGGTTTGGACTGTAAATGGTAGTCCACTTTGGCAGCTAAAGAATCCCAGAATGATTGGTGGAAACATCATTATCCTCATGCATTCCGTAATATCCCCTCTGTGGCCCGAGAGAGAAGATTTATTGGTGGGAGGAATTGGAGGAGACTACCCAGATAAATTAGGCTGTCGTTGGGTGGGAACGAACAGGCTGCTGTATAATTGTAGCCAACCTAGATGTGCGCAGCTGTGGACTGACCTGCCTGAGAAAACAGCCCCTGGAGACAAAACAGTCTGATTTAAATTAGAATATGCCGCCCACTTCACTGGGAAACAGACAAATTGGGAGAAAATGGAATTGCAAATAGTTACACCAGGAGGGGAATGGAAGTTACACCAGGAACCAATGGCTGCTCAGAGGAGCTCTTCTCCCTGTGATGTGGAGAACAGCATCAATTAATCTGGTGTGCTAGTGAGGAAATTATCAACATGCAGGTTAGCATGACAGGAAAATGGCTTCTGCGAAGGCCTCATGGGGTAAAAAGTTGCAATGTTTGGGTTCTGGACCCACCGGTCACCAATTTAATCGGTCCCTAGGTTGTCTGAACCAATGTCAAAAAGCAATTGGTGATTGACCCTACTCACTCCCTCAGAAAGGTCACTCTAGACCTAAGCTTGACAAAGGTCTCGGTGATGGAGCCCCGGTGTAAGCAATTTGTAACGCCCTTATTTGACAGTTGGCAAAACTGGATGGAAACACACAATATTCCCAAACCAAAAAGATCTAGCAGGGGACATAGAAGGGTAAAGAGAGACTTATGGGGAGCAATTGGAATGGGAGGAGCAGTCCTTAACAGCATTAATGAGGAGGTGCTTGCAAACAAGGTGAATGCAATGGGAGCTCACATAGAAGAAGCTACACCTATTAAGGTATCATTTGATCAATTAAGCTCTATGCAATCCCAAGTAGCAAATATCTTAGAGGAATGGAGAAAAACCCAAGAGAAAGACCATCGCCGCCTCTTGCAGGCTGTTGGCACTCTGCAAGCTAACACTTCTTTAGCTATGGCATGTATGCAAATGCGAGTATGGATGATTGATGTAGTAAAAGATATGATTCACGATGGTATGAATGGGGTGCTCCCAGTAGAAATCAGAAGCATCATTTGGAAAAATTCCACCCAAACTGAAAGAGTTACAGGCCTGGTGGAAAATGGTAAATTTCACCTATAATCAAGAGTCAGAGGAAATCACGGTCTTTGTTTTGCTAATGTTCCAAGCAGAAAAAAAATGGGTTTCTCCCATTGTGGCTTTAGGCCTCAATATTAATCAGACCATAATGGAACCTATCGATCAGAGAGAGTGGGTGGTGAAAGATAATCAAAAATGGAAAACAGTAGAATTGGGAGCCTGTTGAGAGGAACCTGGAATTGGATATGAATGTAACAAAAATGCCCTCCAACATCAGGATGTATGTTTGGAAATAACTGAAGGAAAATGCCATTATGCTATTAACTCATTTGTCAGTAATAATTCTGTGCTTGTGTATCTAGGAAACTATAGTGTATGTCTTAGAAGTTGTCCTATGCATTTTGTTAATTTTGTGCATAAAATAAATCATCATCCTTATGAGAATAAATGTTTCTGTCATATTATAGCAATTAGGGGATGTGATTTTGAATTTCATGTACCCGAATTTAAATATAGTCAGTGTAAGTGTCTTACATTTTGTATTCTATTGTAAAACCTGTGCCCCTTGGAATGAATTGAACTGCTTTACAAACATTGCTTGTACACTCTGATTTACAGAACTAGTTATCTACTGCAAAACAGGAAGGGCACAGAGTCATGGTTACCGTGCATCATAATGCCAATGAAATTAAATGGGTATTTGCAAGAATTGGCCAGGACCTGTCCCACTGCTGGTGGGAAGTGTTATTGGGATGGTTCCCCACTGGCACAGGCATCCTGAATTTGGCCCTACACCCCATCATAGTAATCTTGGGGTGCCAAATAGTACTGGTTTTTGTTACCAGCCTAATGACATACTGGACCTGGCGCAAAATCTGGTGATTGCAAGTCCCCTGACAGATGAGTCAGTGGTTACTGCCACGGGCACTTGTACCCCCGGGAGAGGAACATATCAAACTTGTCGCCCCTCCCTTAAATGGGAGAGTAGGCTAAAATGACGGCTTGTTAGTTGCTATGCTGGTGTGGTAAGTATGGGATGCCAACAAGAAGATCATTTGCTCAGTCTCGGCTGAGAGCCTTGAGCTTTGATTGGAGCTCAACTCAGGTGCATCCAGAAAGGGTGTAACAGCGATCATGTAAAGGGCCCCTTGTGTGAAAGGTGACCTTTAAGGAGGGCAACTGTATGGGGAGATCTTGGCAAACCAGTAACAGTGCCTGAATCACTATTGCTTATTGCAAACAGTAGCCAAGTCAGCAGGCTATAAATTGGCCATGCAGCAGCCCTAGCTTAACCAAGGCATGAGGGGGAGGGGTTTTGGGTGCCACAGAAAGGGCAGCTTGACCCCACGACCTTCCTACTCAGAATGTTGCAATTGCTGATACTTGTATTTTAGAAAAATAGGAAGCTTGTCTATATGTGCCCTCGGGAATGTTTGTCAGGGCCTCAAGGCATGTACTCTCTGAAAAAACACATCTGGTTCAATTGATGATCAGAAGGAAACCTCTTGCTTGACCTTTAAAAACTGCGTGCTTAGCAAGTTTTCTTTAAGTGACATGTCATTGTATTACTAATGAATACATAAGTGGGGGAAAGTTTGAGGTAGTGGACTCTTCAGGAGGGTTTCTTCAGGGACACTCCCTCTGGATGCATCTTGGCAGACGGAAGCCTGTCGCTGTGCCACTCGAGAGCCACACTCAGCTTTGGTAATTATCGAGGGTTGGGGGTGTTTTACTAACCTGTTGTGGACGTGTGTAAGTGCTTGAGTCTAAGTAAAGTTTAGCTTTAAGTGAAAGCACTCTTGTGTTGTCCTGCTGGTGCCAGCCATCTATCAGTCGGACGGCCGTGTCTTCCCTGATTTACTTCCCGACACCACCTCACACAGAGTAAAAGTTACCAAGAGCTTTGGGTTGAAAGAACCCCAGGAAAGAGGGCAGTCCCAGCCCTTGGGCTCAGGTGGAGCAGATTCCAGGCAAGTCTCATGCTGCAGCAGGCCCATCAAGGGGTCTGGTCATGGCCCGGCTCCCCAAGGCTCTTGGCTGCCAGCACTGCCCTCATTGGAGGGAGCCCGTGCTGCACCCGGACACAAGAGGCTTCCACAATCAGGTGCCTCTGGGTGCTGCCTCTGGGCAGGGCCCCTCCCAGCACCCCCGGGCAGGGCCTTAGAGGGGCTGCATAGGCTGTCTGGGACTCGGGAATCATCATGGGGCACAGGAGAGGACCAGGGGAGCTATAGGGGGATTGCAGGCAAAGGGAAATGAGGCTGACGATCAGGAGGATCTGTGGTGCTGGGGTACTGTCCCCCCAAGGGAAGGGTGGGAGCCCCCACCTGGACAGGTCAAACCCTGCACTGCCTCAGGCCAAATCTACACTTAAAGCTTTTGCCGTTACAGCAACAGTGGTCAGGGTGGTTTTTCTGGCACTCTAATTCTTGCCAAAGCCCCAGTGCGGACGCAGTTATTCCAGCAGGGGAGTACTGTTGCTGGTAGAGTGCATTTCCTTCCAGGAATCAGCATAAACTATATCAGTAGAAGAACATTTTGCTGGTCTAAGCTGCAGCTGCAGCTATACTAGGCAGATTTGCAGGTACGTCTGCGCCTGTATAGCTACCCTAGCAAACCTTCTCCAGTGTAAACTAGGCCCCGGTCTCGGCCGGGCACTGGGGGATCATAGACACTCCACCACCGGCCGGGTGGGAGTGAGACACAGAGCCAGGGGTCACACGGATCCCAGTGCAGCCCACGTCCCCTCCATGGCGGCAGAGCAGAGCTCTCCAAAGCATCACACTTGTGAATCCGCAGGGCGGGAGGGGCCAGCGGCAGCCTCTCTATGTGCCATGGTGCAGCTGCAAGAGGCAGATCAATGTGCCCTCTTCTGGGACCTCTCCGAAGGAGCTAGCAGAGGCACCAGCCAACCCCCTCCCTCAGCTGTTCAAACAGAAACAGCCGAGCCAGCAGCAGGCTGTGCTCCAACTCGGGTGGGGGCTGTTGCTCCCTGACTGGTGTGACACCCTCCCGCAGCCTCGTCCCAACCCACAGGAGGAGCTGTTCTGACACTGGCAGGAGTTTAGAGCTGCACCCTCCATCGCCAGCCTCGGGGGGAGGGGGAACTGTGTGTGGGGGGCTACCTGGGACATGACCAAGATGCCCTGAGAGCCCTCAGCGTGCGCACAGCACTGAGCCTTGGCAACCTCTGGGAGCGGCTGGGCCGAGCTCGGTCAGCTGGGCAGGGAGTCTAGACGTAACGGGGCCGGCTGCATCCCCTGGCTACTCCCAGATCAACCCTGCCCTCGGCCTGATCCTAGAGCCACCTTCCTTTAACACAGCCAGCAAGGCTGCTGCTCCTCCCCGGCCGCTCTGCACGCCCACTGCACCAGTGCCAGCTGGAGGCGATGAGCTAAGAAAGGGCCCAGTCCCATCCAGGGATCTGCCCCCTCCCCTGGCACCTGCTCACCAGGGATCTGCCCCCAGCCTGTCTCTCTCCCACAATGAGCAGAAACACACTTGTCATGGCTGACTTGCATTGCACGATGTGACCTGGAGCACAGGGTCTATGTTAAGAGGTGCTCTGTGCTCCTGAGATGGGGCACCCTCAGGAGCCCTATGGCCTCCCCACCAGCCTGTATCTGGGGGGTCTCCAGCCAAGTGTGCCCCTGCCCATCACACTGGAGTCAGGGAGCCCAATCCCCCGGGGCCTGGGCCTGTCCAGGTGGAGGTCGTTTAGCTCGACCCTTTCAGCCGCCCAGGGGTCACAAGCAGCTCAGAGCATGGCTGGTCCCTGAGGGCCACCTGGATGAAGAAGGTTCCTGTCCCAGATCTCCTGCTGCCCCAAGGGCTCTTCACGCTCTTTCTGCACAAATATTTGCTCTCTTCATGCCGTGAGAAATTCTTTCCCAGTCACCCATGTCAGCAGCTTGCCAGGATTACAGCATGTGCTCCCCAGAGCCAGCGCTGGCGTCCCTCCAGACCCACTACGGAGGCTGTGTAAACATTTCGAAACACCCGCGAGGCCAGAGGCAGGGTCCAAAGGAAAGTAATTATGAGAAATTCCCTAATGCATCATTAGCCTCCATAACTGGGATTGTGTGGCTTCGAACGGGGGCGGGGGGCAGAGGGGGCTGTGATGAGTTGGGGCCACATCTGTATAACACATGCACTCCGATTGCTCTTGGGAAGTGGTGTTATGAAATACCGCTGTATCATGAGTTCCTACGTGTATGTGAATGCACCACAGCTGACAGGGCCGGTATCATGTACACCCCACACAGGCGCAAAGGCAAATGCTTAAGATTAATAATGGTGCTTAAACCTCACAAAAAGCTATGTTATAAAAAGCAGTAGCATCCTTAGAAATCCCCATTTAGCTGGTTCCTCTGAAGGGAGGGGGGAAGTAGGAGCAGTGGAAAGTTACCTGGAGGAGAACAAAAGAGGCCAAGTGCTCGGGAGTGGGTAGGGGTGACGCTGGCAGACCAGGTGCCAGCTCATGCCAAGGTCCTCGTGCATCAATTGAACACTGACAAATACACGGCTGTAGTCAGCCGGGCTCACCTGCTTTAATCTTCTGACTAGCTCTTGTTTCCTTTTCCTATTAATAAATTGGTGGATAGTTTATTGTAGGACTGGCTACAAGCGTTGCCTTCGGGGTAAGATCTAAAGTGCAATTGACCTGGAGTAAATGACTGGTCCTTTGGGACTGGGAGTAACTGGAATATTGCTGTGAGTTTTGGTGGAAGGGACCATCTGTCACAAGCTAGGCTCACCGGGGTGGCATGACGGATCGGAGTATCTACGGGGACTGTCTGTGACTCCGTGTTTAAGGCTGTTATAGTGCCTGAGGTGTTCACGCTTGGAGAACTCTAAGTATAGATTTCACTGCCAGTCTGGGGTTCGTGCCCTGGTTTAAACCCACAAGAACAGGGGCCAGACAGGAAGAGGATGGTAGCATGGGCAGGAGATGGCAAGGACACCGAAGCGAGGTGAGGGGCTCCAGGAGGGAGAGTCACTCAGTATGTAGCAGCTTCCTGGGGCAGAGGGAGCTGCTTGTTTTCCTGAGCCCAGATGGCTCCAAGGGCTCTGGACAACCCAGGGGAGTTGGGCCCCTGCCCTGTGTGGTGAGGAGCCTGAGACAGGGACATACATTTAGTGGGTCTCGTTTGGGATGCTCTGTACTCTCCTGTGCTTTACATGATGCAGGATAAGAGTTCATAAAGGCGTCTGACTGGGCCAAGCGTGAGCATGGCTGAAAAGCCCCATTTCCGAGATGGGGGAACAGATGGAGAGTTGGTGCCCAGGAGTGTGCCAGAGACACCAAGGGAGGAGCCTGTGCTGCAGCCTGCTGGGGCCCCAGGAGCATAACACAGCTGGCGGATCCTGAGCACGGGGGCTTGGCTTCCCCTCACAGCCTCCTAGTGGGTGGCCAGCAAGGGGTGTCTGCTCGGATCTGTGACAGGCCACTCGCGGTGCCCAGCGTGCTCTGTCCCTCGGCCATTACTCACTGGATCAATGATCTGCAGGGGCCGTGCTGCGGCCCCCGTGGGATGCGTGACTGGAAGTCAGGCTGGGGAGCACACAGAGAACATGGCAGGGTTAGCTAAGGGCGGGGACGTTCTGTGAGGTTCCCAGTTCCTAGTAAAAAGAACAGGAGTACTTGTGGCACCTTAGAGACTAACAAATTTATTTGAGCATAAGCTTTCGTGGGCTAGTGGGCTGTAGCCCACGAAAGCTTATGCTCTAATAAATTTGTTAGTCTCTAAGGTGCCACAAGTACTCCTGTTCTTTTTGCGGATACAGACTAACACGGCTGCTACTCTGAAACCAGTTCCTAGTGCCACCCCCGACCGGTTGCCCGTTATCCCAAGCTCTGAAGCTGACCGGGGATTTATCTGACCATCTCCAGTCTCGATCCTGCAGAGACAAAGGAGAGCAGAGCCCCTGTAAAACACAAGGTTACACAGCTAGAGATGTGCCCCGGAGCCGAGGGGCCATGGGCAGGGCACGGGCAGAGGCTGCCTAGTGACTCTGGAGACACTGATCATTGCTATGAAATGTCAGCGCTGACAACCAGGGCTACGTTTACTGGCAGCTGAAGTTACACCAGGACCTGCCCAAGCCCTCGGAAGCATGAAAATAGCAAGTGAAGGAAAAGTCTCCAGCACCCCCTGCCCCTGCCACCCCCACATCGCCGAGGGGAGCGCACCCCGACCTGCCCTCAGGTTCCACATCCATCTCCAGCCCAGCCCGACAGGCAGCACCTGCAGTGTCATCCCACGCGCTGTCCCGCAGCCCCACGCGGCTGCCCCCATTCTCTCTCGTGTGCACAGACCCACGCGACGACGCTCCCAAAGCCCATCCACAGGGGAGTTACTCTGCTCCCCGCTGCAGAGATCACGGCGGTAGGTCTGGGGGACGGGGGCGCTGGATGAAGCTGGGGTTCGCACTGTCGGGGATCAGGGGCTGCAGCAGAATTAGAAACCTGGCAACCCAGCCAGTGCAGCCAGCCGGCCGCAGGCCACCCGCCTGACTGCACCCCCTGCCTGGGCAGGAAGGGCAGCTGGCCGGCTCTTAGCCCAGCAGCTCTCTGGCTGCTCAGTGTGTTCATGCCACGGACACGATCCCCCCTGTGCTGCTGCTCCTCGCCGGGCTCCTGTCCTGCTCCAGCCCTGCTCCTCCTCCTGCTCCTGCTTGTTTCCCAGCCTTGCTCCTGCTCCGTCCTGGCCACCTCAGCTTGCTCCTGGTCCCGGCTTCCTTACCCTGCCCTGGGCTCCGGCTCTGACGCTTGATGTGCCTCCTGGGTCCCCTCCTGGCTCTGACCCTCGGCTTGGCTATTAATTCCTGACTCCGGCTCTGACCCTTGTGTTGGATCCGCTGCCTGCTCCTGCTCCGACCATTAGCCTGACTGCCCACGGCCCCGCCTCTATCGTGTGTTCCCTTGGGCTGTTTGTTGGGGAGGGAAGCAGACGCCGTATGTGCCTGGAGTGGGCTGCCAGCACCTCAGCCGATGGGAAGGAGCCGGGAATGTTGGCGACAATCCCCTTGTTCTGTCTGTGTGTTCAGGGATTCGGGTGGGTCCTGATCCCCCCTTCTCTGTCCCTGAACAGAGTTCTGGGTTATTAATTCCCCAGGGTTTTGTACGGGGCCGTGTCCCTCGGTGGGCAGCTCCTCAGTGGGCGGGTGCAGGGGAAGCTGCCGAGGGGGCAGAGGCTGACGCTGCCCCAGGCTGAGTTGACCCGACGTGGCCCAGGAGGTCTCTGTCTCTGGCATTTTATCACGGTGAGAAGCGAGGAGGCCAAGAGCAGTCAGGCGTGTTCAGCAAGTGACGACAGCCTGTCGGCTGGAGGGAGCCTCATGCAGGAGTCTGCGCCGTCACTCCCCCTGAAACACCAGCCTCTCCCGTGCTCTGGGGCCAGACATGAGCGGCTGCAGCAGGGTGCGTCTGTGCTGCCCAGCAGTGCTGCCCACGGAGCTCCCCCGTCTCCCATCGGTCCCACCGGCGGCATTGCTCTCCGGCTGCCGGCCGGCCAGCAGGGCCAGCAGCACCCACCACGTGCGCCCAGCCCCGAGCTCTCAGAAATGTCCCGTTCAGCCTCGGCAGCTGGGTGTGAGGATTAACATGCAGGGGTTGGCCGTGACCTGGCTCGGGGACAAGCAGTGGCACAGCGAGCCCGGAGCAGCAGAGAAGCTGGATGCAGGGGAACCCACCGAGGAACAGCGTGCAGCACCAGCAGTACCAGCAGCAGGAGCCGGGGAGCAGCGTGTGGGGCAGGCTGTGACTGTCAGACACTGCAGCCGGGGGCAGCTCTGTGCAGGGTTTATGGAGCAGCAGTGGCTGGGCAGGGCCCCAGGGAGAGACACTGACTGAGCCTGGCCTGGAAAGCAGCCTGCATAGGCGCAGACTCTGTGGGTGCTCCGGGGCGGGGGCGGGGGCAGGGCTTGGCAACGCATAAGGGGGCACTTCCCCAGATGCTCGGGAGTGGAAGGGGCGGAACCAGCCCCTCCCAGCCACTAGCTCACTGCTCTGCTGCATGGCGGGCTGGCAGATGCCTGAGAGAGCCTGGCTGGGGAGGCGGCTTCTGCTCCCCCTCTGGGCTCAGGTGCCGGGGACAGGGAGTGAGTGAGCCGGAGCTCCCCCACCCCAAACCTCACATTTCCGGCTCACTCACTCCCTGGCAGACGAGCCGGGCAGGGAGCAGAAGCCGCCTCCCCATCCAGGCTGTGTCAGGCAGCTGCCAGCAACCGTGGGGGGCCAATGTTAGAAGTGGCTCCCTCCTGCTCCCCCCCCCGGGCTCCTTCCCTCCAGGGAGGGCAGCAGAATGTGCTGGGGTGGGAGGCAGGTCCAGGGGGAGGACAGAGCCTCCCTCCCCCCCAGGAAAGGTGGGGTGGGGAGAGTGCGGTGGCCCCGGGCTTGACGCAGGGGAGGGTTGGCTGGGAGGGAGATGTGACCTTCCCTTTAGATCATCCCTCCACCCCAGTTTGGGGAGGCACCAGTCATCTAAGGGGCGCCCTTGGGGGAGGGGGAAGAATGGGATGGGAAGAGGTGGAACAGGGGCGGGAAGTGGTAGGGTGGGAGAGCAGGACTGGGGGTAGGGCCTTGGACTGAGCAGGGGTCGAGCACCCCCCGGGAAATCAGGAAGTTGTTGCCTTTGCCAGGCTGTTTGCTGGACTAGAGACTGGACTGGAGAGCCCCTACCCCCCAGCCCCCACCCCCGCCCTGACTCGCCACTGGAATGAACCGCGGTTGCCCACTTTGAGCTGTAAGTGATTAAGCCTCTGTAGCTTGGGGGTATCTGCAACCTCCCTGTTCCTGCCAGCCCCAGTCACTGCCCTTTCCTGAGCCTGTGTCGGGTGGGTATCAGGACCCACTGGGGCTTCCCCTACGGGCCTGGAGCTGAAGCGCCTCTGCCCTGGTGACACCCCCCCCCCCACTAAGCCCACCCTGAGGACGAATACACACAGAGCGACAGCACTCCCAGGGCTCTGCTGCCCTCGCATTGGTCGCTCTGCCCGTGGGGCTGCCCCTTTCCCCGAGCCCTCGTCGAGACGTCTCGTCTGTGTGGGGCGGGGCTGACTCTCGTGCCGGGCGTGTACGGTGTGAGCACAATGGGCCGGTGTGGTGGGTCCCTGGGCGCTAGTGTAACGAATGTGAATATTAATACCAGCAGTTTATACTCTGCACCGGGCACTGGGGATCGACCCTGTAACTGAAAACACAGGCGGTCACAGCCCCTTTTCACCCCGTTCCCATGGAAATCCTGCTCTAGTGGCACCCCCGCCCCAAACAACAACCTCACTGAGCAGAGACACAGAGCCCAGGGGCCTGGGGCGGGGCTGCCAGAGGCAGAGCGGGCATCGGGTACTCACATGCTGAGGGTCTGAGAGTCCGATCCAGACGGGACTGTTCTTTGTGAAGCTCCACTTCATATAATTGGCCAGAATATTATTTTCTTCAGCACTGTGAAAGGAGGCGAGATGGGCCCCGGGCCAGTGGTGCTGGCAATGAGCCTGGGAGAAGAAAAAACAAAGCTAGTTACCCCCCACCCCCCACTGCAGGGAGCAGCAGGCGCGAGTCCAGCACTGTTCTGGGCCCTGCCTCCCCCGGGCAGCAAGGGCTGTGAGGGGACAGGACCCCGTGTTAGTGCCTCTCCCCTCCCCAGGACCAATGGGAGGAGCAGGTAGAGCCGCCTCCCTCTCTCCATCCCCCTTCACCTTCCCGGCCCCCACCCCGCTCGGCACAGCCACAGCCACCCTGTGCCCTGCTGGCGGCACCGAATCCCTCCCGCGCCAGCTCCTGGGCTCTGCTCTGAGCACTGGCCTGCCCTGGGCCATGGCTCTGCCAGACACACCCGCTGTCATGCTGGGAGGGGAGCACAGGTGTGGCTGATGAAGGGCCCTGTGCTGACCCCAGGCACCCGGACTCTGCCAGGCGCTCGGCTTGTGCACATGAGCAATTAGCACCACATGACCTCAGTGCAGCCCTGGCCGAGGGGATTTCCTGGCAGCTCTCACAGGGCCCTACAGCCCGGGCTCCAGCCAAGCCCAGAAGCCTACACAGCAATGAAACTGCCCCGCAGCCCGAGCCCTGTGAGCCTGAGTCGGCGGGCACGGGCCAGCCGTGGATTTTTCTGTACTGTATAGACAGACCCACAGCGGCCTGTTCTCGGCCCAGGGCTATTCAGTCTCTGTCTCAGGGATCTGGGAGACAATACAAAACCAGTGCGGGTGAAGGCTGCCGGTGACAGTGAGATTGCTGGAGCGGTAAATAGAGCCGGACACATCAGGGCTATGCAGGGATCGGGATCGCACGGGGAGCTGGGCTGACTTGATCCCCGTGTGCGTTAATACAGCTAAATGCAGGGTCTCACGGCCAGGAACCAAGGCAGCCGGCTGCACTGACAGCCGGGGGATGTAGCCTGGGAGCCGGGACTGAAAAGCACTGAGGGGTCATGGCCACAGCCAGCTGAATGGGAGCTCTCAGTGCCGTGCCGCACAAGAGGGCAGGTGTGAGCCTTGAACGTGCAGGCACAGGCAGAGGCGGTGGGTGAAACTTCCCCTGGGGGAGGCTAGCTCCTGTCCCGCCTGTTCCGCCGACGGCTCTGCCCAGACTCCACCCCTGCTCCGCCCCCAGACCCCACCTGCTGCTGACTCGATGCTCACCCCTTCACCCCACCGCAAGTTCCCTCCTCTCCTTTGGCCTCCTCACCCTCCCTGCCAGACCCCCTGCCCCCATGAGATACCCCCTACCTGCCATGCCGCTGGCTCACCACTCCCCTCCTCACCCTGCTGCTGGCCCCACCGCTGCAAGACCATCCCCCGTTTTCACCCTAAAGCACTAATAAGATTTCCCTGTGGGAAATGAACAGCTATAGATCACTTGCCAGATGGATTCTCCGCTGTGTGGCAGAGTTCGGTGCATACTGTATAGAGAGAGACTTGGTTTTTCAGGCTACCTGCACCAACCTCAAATCTAATCTCCCTTTTTTCAAAAGTGTTTGTCATGGACAGCCTGCATTAAAGCAGTACTTTAATCACCTTTCTTACACAGAATTCCCTGCCAGACTCGCTTACTTAAACTGGGCTTGAATAAAACAACTGGATCAAGAAATAAACTCACTGGCTATGTCTGCTCCTCCTTGAGCGAGGTTAGTGAAAAATACTTCTGCTGGGTGCAGAGAATAAGTCGCATAGCATGGTACCAAGTATCAGAGGGGTAGCTGTGTTAGTCTGTATCCACAAAAACAATGAGGAGTCTGGTGGCACCTTAAAGACTAACAGATTTATCTGGGCATGACCTTTCATGGGTAAGAAACCCCCACCTATTCAGATGCATGGGGAATTATTGACAGGTCACATAGCATGGGAATTACTGACGGGTTGTTTGGAAATTTTTTTTAACCCAAATAACACATTTTCCTACAATATAAAAGCCAGATGAATGTGACCAAAGTCTTACTGGGTGTTGGCAAATGCCTGTTTAATGGCTTCATTACCACTTTAATGGCCCGTTAACAGTTTCAGTGATCTGTTACTAGGTCTCTGGAAGGCTATTTCACTTGTGTTAAGTTACTCAGAGCATAAGAACATAAGAATGACCCTACTGGGTCAGACCAAATGTCCATCTAGCCCAGTATCCTGTCTTCCGACAGTGGCCAGTGCCAGGTGCCCCAGAGGGAATGAACAGAACAGGGAATCACCAAGTGATCCATCCCCTGTCGCCCATTCCCAGCTCCTGGCAAACAGAGGCTAGGGACACCATCCCTGCCCATCCTGGCTAAGAGCCATTGATGGACCTATACTCAGGGATCCCCTCCTCTCCCCTCTACACTCCCCCCACTGCTGCTGGCTCACCACTCACATCCTCAAATGCCCCAGAGGGCCCAAGGGGGGGTGAGGAGGAGGAACGGGGTCAGCTGAAGGGAGCTTCGAAGGGGGGTGGAATGGAGGAGAGGAGATGAGAGGAGGAAGACTCACCAGGCAGCAGCAGCAGGTGTTAGGAGCCCATGAAAGGGTCAGAGCAGGGAGGGGAAGAGGCGAGGAGGAGCCACCACAGCCCAGATGTCAGGTGCCAGGGCACGACTTGAGCACAGGGCTGTGGGGTTGGAGCAGGGAAGGGGTGTTACACGTATATGGCACTAGTGAGACCAGCACTGGGCACTATGTCCCGGTCTGGGATCCACTTCTCAGACAGGATGTTAACAAATAGGAGAGGGTTCCGAAGAGAGCTCCAAGAATGACATGAGGTCTGGAAAACCTGCCTTACAGAGGGAGACTTGCAGGAAATCTAGAAGTTTTCTGACTGTCCCTCCTTCCACTGTCCCTTCCTCCCATCCACAGATGTCCTTGCCCTGTCCCCAAGCCCCAGACACAGCCCTGCTGGGTAATGGGTCTGTTACCTGCCCCTGTTCTATGCCGACCCGGAGCAACTGCTCCCACAATAGTTACAGGCCAATGCACTAAACAGCATTGCAGGGGCACTACAGAGCAGAGACAGCAGAAACTACAGTTCTGCCAACCCCCCCCCAGAGCACAAGCACAGGGAATTCCCAGTCCCATGGTCATGTTCACGTGCACCTGGCACCCCACACAGCATTACACAGCATTATAGTAGTAGGGATGTACTACCACCCACCTGACCAGGATGGTGATAGTGACTGGGAGATTAGAGAAGCTATAAAAATAATAAAAAAAAACAATGGGGGATTAAATCTCTCCCTTATCCACTATCTACTATCCCCTACCCACAAGAATCATAGAATCATAGAATATCAGGGTTGGAAGGGACCTCAGGAGGTCATCCAGTCCAACCCCCTGCTCAAAGCAGGACCAATTCCCAACTAAATCATCCCAGCCAGGGCTTTGTCAAGCCAGGCCTTAAAAACCTCCAAGGAAGGTGTCATAACTATAAAGAGAAGGGTAACAGCTCTCCTGTGTACAGTACTAAAATCCCTCCTGGCCAGAGACTCCAAAATCCTTTTACCTGTAAAGGGTTAAGAAGCTCGGGTAACCTGGCTGACACCTGACCCAAAGGACCAATAAGGGGACAAGATACTTTCAAATCTTGGGGGGGGGGAAGGCTTTTGTGTGTGCTCTTTGTTTTGAAGGGGTTGTTCGCTCTTGGGACTGAGAGGGACCAGACATCAATCCAGGTTCTCCCCATCTTTCTAAACAAGTCTCTCTTATTTCAAACTTGTAAGTAAAAAGCCAGGCAAGGCGTCTTAGTTTTACTTTATTTTCTCAACTTGTAAATGTACCTTTTACTAGAGTGTTTATCTTTGTTTGCTGTACTTTGAACCTAAGACAGAGGGGGGTCCTTTGAGCTCTTTAAGTTTGATTACCCTGTAAAGCTATTTTCCATACTGATTTTACAGAGATGATTTTTACCTTTTTCTTTAATTAAAAGCCTTCTTTTTAAGAACCTGATTGATTTCTCCTTGTTTTAAGATCCAAGGGGGTTTGGATCTGTTTTCACCAGGAGTTGGTGAAAGGAAGGAGGGGGGAAGGGTCAATTTCTCCTTGTTTTAAGATCCAAGGAGTTTGGATCTGTATTCACCAGGGAATTGGTGAAAAGTTTCTAAAAGCTTCCCAGGGTAGGGAATGGTGGCAGCGGACCAGAACTAAGCTGGTAGTTAAGCTTAGAAGTCCTCATGCAGGCCCCTACATTTGTACCCTAAAGTTCAAAGTGGGGATACAGCCTTGACAGAAGGAGATTCCCCCACCTCCCTAGGTAAAGCATTCCAGTGCTTCACCACCCTCCTAGTGAAATAGTGTTTCCTAATATCCAACCTAGACCTCCCCCACTGCAACTTGAGACCATTGCTCCTTGTTCTGTCATCTGCCACCACTGAGAACAGCTGAGCTCCATCCTCTTTGGAACCCCCCTTCAGGAAGTTGAAAGCAGCTATCAAATCCCCCCTCATTCTTCTCTTCTGCAGACTAAACAATCCCAGTTCCCTCAGCCTCTCCTCATAAGTCATGGGCTCCAGCCCCCTAATCATTTTTGTTGCCCTCCGCTGGACTCTTTCCAATATTTCCACATCCTTCTTGTAGTGTAGGGCCCAAAACTGGACACAGTACTCCAGATGAGGCCTCACCAATGTCGAATAAAGGGGAACGATCAGTTCCTCGATCTGCTGGCAATGCCCCTACTTATACAGCCCAAAATGCCATTAGCGTTCTTGGCAACAAGAGCACACTGTTGACTCATATCCAGCTTCTCATCCACTGTGACCCCTAGGTCCTTTTCTGCAGAACTGCTACCTAGCCATTCGGTCCCTAGTCTGTAGCAGTGCATAGGATTCTTCCGTCCTAAGTGCAGGACTCTGCACTTGTCCTTGTTGAACCTCATAGGGTTTCTTTTAGCCCAATCCTCTAATTTGTCTAGGTCCCTCTGTATCTGATCCCTACCCTCCAGCGTATCTACCACGCCTCCCAGTTTAGTGTCATCTGCCAACTTGCTGAGAGTGCAGTCCACACCATCCTCCAGATCATTAATAAAGATATTAAACAAAACCGGCCCCAGGACCGACCCTTGGGGCACTCCGCTTGAAACTGGCTGCCAACTAGACATGGAGCCATTGATCACTACCCGTTGAGCCTGACGATCTAGCCAGCTTTCTATCCACCTTACAGTCCATTCATCCAGCCCATACTTCTTTAACTTGGCAGCAAGAATACTGTGGGAGACCGTATCAAAAGCTTTGCTAAAGTCAAGGAATAACACATCCACTGCTTTCCCCTCATCCACAGAGCCAGTTATCTCATCATAGAAGGCAATTAGGTTAGTCAGGCACGACTTCCCCTTGGTGAATCCATGCTGACTGTTCCTGATCACTTTCCTCTCCTCTAAGTGCTTCAGAATTGATTCCTTGAGGACCTGCTCCATGATTTTTCCAGAGACTGAGGTGAGGCTGACTGGCCTGTAGTTCCCCGGATCGTCCTTCTTCCGTTTTTTTAAAGATGGGCACTACATTAGCCTTTTTCCAGTCATCTGGGACCTCCCCCGATCGCCATGAGTTTTCAAAAATAATGGCCAATGGCTCTGCAATCTCATCCGCCAACTCCTTTAGCACCCTCGGATGCAGCGCATCTGGCCCCATGGATTTGTGCTCATCCAGTTTTTCTAAATAGTCCCTAACCACTTCTTTCTCCACAGAGGGCTGGTGACCTCCTCCCCATGCTGTGCTGCCCAGTGCAGCAGTCTGGGAGCTGACCTTGTTCGTGAAAACCAAGGCAAAAAAAGCATTGAGTACATTAGCTTTTTCCACATCCTCTGTCACTAGGTTGCCTCCCTCATTCAGTAAGGGGCCCACACTTTCCTTGACTTTCTTCTTGTTGCTAACATACCTGAAGAAACCCTTCTTGTTACTCTTAACATCTCTTGCTAGCTGCAACTCCAAGTGTGATTTGGCCTTCCTGATTTCACTCCTGTATGCCTGAGCAATATTTTTATACTCCTCCCTGGTCATTTGTCCAGTCTTCCACTTCTTGTAAGCTTCTTTTTTGCGTTTAAGGTCAGCAAGGATTTCACTGTTTAGCCAAGCTGGTCGCCTGCCATATTTACTATTCTTTCTACACATCGGGATGGTTTGTTCCTGCAACTGCAATAAGGATTCTTTAAAATACAGCCAGCTCTCCTGGACCCCTTTGCCCTTCATGTTATTCTCCCAGGGGATCCTGCCCATCTGTTCCCTGAGGGAGTCAAAGTCTGCTTTTCTGAAGTCCAGGGTCCGTATTCTGCTGCTCTCCTTTCTTCCTTGTGTCAGGATCCTGAACTCGACCATCTCATGGTTACTGCCTCCCAAGTTCCCATCCACTTTTGCTTCCCCTACTAATTCTTCCCTGTTTGTGAGCAGCAGGTCAAGAAAAGCTCTGCCCCTAGTTGGTTCCTCCAGCACTTGCACCAGGAAATTGTCCCCTACACTTTCCAAAAACTTCCTGGATTGTCTGTGCACCGCTGTATTGCTCTCCCAGCAGATATCAGGGTGAATAAAGTCTCCCATGAGAACCAGGGCCTGCGATCTAGCAACTTCTGCTAGTTGCCAGAAGAAAGCCTCATCCACCTCATCCCCCTGGTCTGGTGGCTCCAAGGTATTTACTTTTACCTAATATTTTATGGCTAACTCTAACAAAGCACATAACCTATAGTGACTCCTAGTGGGTAAGCACAATCACCTCTACTGGGTCACCAGTTCTCCTTATTTCAAGAAACTACTCATTATCTCCAAACATTTCTAGTATTTCTAGCCAGAACAACATGTCAGGGACACCAAAAACCAAGGTAACTATCCACTCACTCTCGTCCATAATTTTCTGTCCCATCCTCCCATTCTGATTAACAAACTGCAAGTATGCACCTGTCTGACCTTGTCTCACAAAGGCCGTAGATTATTCCTAGCTATGTGACGTTTGGTTTTCAGCTGGCAGTGGTTGAACATACAAAATGGCTGACTGCAGTGCTGTCAGGTTCTGGGGTACATGCAGGGATGTCAAATTCCAGGGCAACACATGAGGCAGATTTCCTGTACAGAGGGCGTGATGGGGGGGGGGGACACAGCAGCGGTTTGATTCCCTGCCTGAATGAGCCCCGTCACCACCCCCACCCCGTCCCTGAGCACCCAGCAGTGAGCACCCTCCAGGCTCAGCACCCTCCACCTGCCCTGAGCCCCCAAGCCCTGAGTGACTCTTGTGGCAGGAATTGGTCTCAAGTCATGTGCTGTAAATTGGGGTCTGTCTCAACCTAATTCACTTGTATTTGCAGATGACTGGTGTCTCCCCATACTGGGAGGGCACAATCTAAAAGGGAGGACACGTGGCTTCCCCACGTCTCCTCCCCCACCTTGCCCCCATCCCAGGGCTGCCACGATCTCCCCGCCCGCTCCCTGCCCCGTGTTACTGGGGGGAAGGGCCTCTCTCCTTCTGCTCTGCCAGCTTCTCTCTGGCACCTTTGTCTCCACTCTCTGGCAGCTGGGCCTGGGCGACCAGTAGGAGGAAATTGCTTCTCCTGCAGCTGAAGCTGGCTGCTCCCGCTCTCTGCTCTGGGCAGCAAAGCTGGGCCTGCAAGAGAGCCTGGTTGGGGAGGGGTGGCAGCGGTGGCCACGTCCCTGCCTGGGCTTGGCTTCTGGGAACAAGAGCTGAGCATGCTGGAGGAGGGGGGGCTCCGACTCGCTTGTTTTGCAGGCAGGTGCTGTGCTGCAGCAGCTCCAAAGAGCAGCATTCCAGCGGCTGGCAGGAGAAGAGGATCTGGTCCCGCCCCTTCCGCTCCCCACCCTGGCCAGCTGCGGGGGTGGGGGGCACTTGATCCCCACATGCCTCCCCACATATGATCTTTGCAGTGATGGGAGGTGTGTGACAACCCAAACCTTACAGTGATGGCGTCAGTCAGCTCCTGTGGTGCCAGTGGAGAGATGGGCCTGGGCTGCCTGTTACAGACCGTGCTGGGGAAGAGGCGGTAGACTCAGGGTCTGTTATCCAGGGACTTGGACACAGGCTCAATGTCACTGAACCAAAGGCCTGCGAGGGGCCTGGGGCATGCTGGGAGCCTTGGTTATCACAGATGTTAAAGCCAGAAGGGACCATTGTGATCATCTAGTCTGACCTCCTGCGTCACATGGGCCAGAGACCCCACCAGTTAGTTCTGTGTGCGGCCCAGAGCGTTTCACTGGAGTACATCTGTAGAACTGCCCAGTCTGCACCATTATTTACCGCTCCGCCCATTCTGCTGTCACCTGCTAATATCACCAGCAGTGATTTGATATTATCTTTCAGGTCATTCATGAAGATCTTGAATGGCACTGGCCTGGAACACCCTGCTACATACACCGCAGGTGGATGATGATTTCCCAATGATAAGTACCTTGTGAGATATATCAGTTAGCGAGTTCTTATTTTACGTAGTATGGGTGGCATTGACAATTTGATTTTGTGGTAGGTTTTTAATCAGAATATCCAGTGGGACTAGCCAAATGCCTTACACAGTCTAAGGCTAGGTCTACACTACCCGCCTGAATCGGCGGGTAGAAATCGACCTCTCGGGGATCGATTTATCGCGTCCCGTCGGGACGCGACAATCGATCCCCGAATCGACGCTCTTACTCCACCAGCGAAGGTGGGAGTAAAAGCCGTCGACGGGAAGCCGCAGAGGTCGATTTTGCCGCCGTCCCTACAGCAGGGTAAGTCGGCTGCGATACGTCGAATTCAGCTACGCTATTCGCGTAGCTGAATTTGCGTATCTTAAATCGACCCCCCCTTGAGTGAAGACGTACCCTAAGTCTATCATGTTGTCACAGTTACCTTTATCAACCATTTCTGTAACCTTAACAAAACACCAAGCTGATGGCCAGCAATTATGCTGCCATGCCTTGATTTTTTCCTGATTGCAGCGTAGATCAGCTTTTCCATGATTTCCCCCATGATCAGTTTCAAGCTAACTGGTCTCTAGTTACCCAGGGCAGCCCATTTCCCCTCTTAATAATTGGTACAACATTCCCTTTCCTCCAGTCCGCCTGAAGTTCCTCAGTGTTTCAACATTTTTTAAAAATCAACATTAGTGCTTCCAACCACTCCTCGGCCACATCTTTTAAATACTCTTGGGTACCAATTATCCAGTCCTGCTCAATTAAAAATGATTCTCTTTAACAGCTGCTATTTAACTTTATATCGCAGAATAGCAAGTATTTCTATAACTCTGTAAGACATGAGTATATCTGGGCTCTGATTGGCTGAGATAATTCCACCCAGCAGGCTGGTTCATGACATCAATGTGGTGCCTATGGCTAACAAAGGGAACGTGGGAAAGTTCCCGTCCCAGGGGTGAGGTGCTGTAACATCCTGCTGCCCCAGGGTTTCTGCCAAATACATTTTCCTCCCCAAATGTTTGCTCAAGCTCAGGCTCTGGCTGTGCGTGGAGCTGTGGTTTATTTGCCGGCTGTTCGGCACTCAGATTTCCCTGCAGTGCATTAGCAATTGCCTGTCCCCATGTTGTGTTACAGAGCAAATGTCACCCACCCTCATCGCTCGTAATCCCAAGGGATCGATTCATGACATAGCACCTCTGGGAGCCCCTGAGGAGACTGGGGTGTCCTGGTTAGTGATGGGAACAGCCCAAGGTCCCCAGAAGTCAGGTGCTGATTGAATTACCAGACACCACAGGCCCGGCAACATGGCACTGACGGCTCTGAGGGCTGATCTTTTCCTGGACAGGCTCAAGGGCCATCCATACATACTCACGTTGCTCCACAGCATCAGCTACGATTGACCAAAGGGTCCTGCTGTCCCACCTCCCAGATGTATCTGGGGCAGGGGCATTGCTCAGAGAGGGCTTCAGCCACCCCTCTCAGGCAGCACCCACAGACCTGTGATGGGCACCAGATCCTGCCCTTCCAGTGCCCCACATCTCCTCTAGCGCATCCCGCAGGGAGCCAGACTCTCCCCATCCCGCTCAGTATCCAAACCGTTCTGCTAAGAATATGGACCAAAGGGCCAGGTACAGAGCTCTCCTGCACAGACCGCTTTGGCCCGTTAAGAGGTGACAGTTGCTGCCACAATTGCAATTTCCTTTGTAATCTAACAGTTGTGGTGTGTTAGGACCCAGCCCTGAGTGAGCAACTGACCCAGCCTACAATGAGCTGAGATAACAAAGTGCCGGCTCATTGCCTCTGGGCAGGGGGGCAGAGGAGCTCTCTGCTCTCTGGGGTAACATAAGAACATAAGAACGGCCATAGTGGGTCAGACCAAAGGTCCATCCAGCCCAGTATTCTGTCTGCCGACAGTGGCCAATGCCAGGTGCCCCAGAGGGAGTGAACCTAACAGGTAATGATCAAGTGATCTCTCTCCTGCCATCCATCTCCACACTCTGACAAACAGAGGCTAGGAACACCATTCCTTACCCATCCTGGCTAATAGACATTGATGGACTTAACCTCCATGAATTTATCCAGTTCTCTTTTGAACCCTGTTATAGTCCTAGCCTTCACAACCTCCTCAGGCAAGGAGTTCCACAGGTTGACTGTGCGCTGTGTGAAGAAGAACTTCCTTTGATTTGTTTTAAACCTGCTGCCCATTAATTTCATTGGGTGGCCCCTAGTTCTTATATTATGGGAACAAGTAAATAACTTTTCCTTATTCACTTTCTTCACACCACTTATGATTTTATAGACCTCGATCATATCCCCCCTTAGTCTCCTCTTTTCCAAGCTGAAAAGTCCTAGCCTCTTTAATCTCTCCTCATATGGGACCTGTTCCAAACCCCTAATCATTTCAGTTGCCCTTCTCTGAACCTTTTCTAATGTCAGTATATCTTTTTTGAGATGAGGAGACCACATCTGTACGCAGTACCATGGATTTATATAAGGGCAATAAGATATAGTCCTAGCCTAACCAAGTTCCTCTGACTCTCCCTGCGGCTGGACAGAGCTCAATATGGCTTGGCCAGTGTCTGCTGTCTAGGGCAAGGCCACTGCTGGCTTCTGCCTTGATGTTTAGTTGTGGCTTTAAATAACCATTAAAGCAAAAGGGTTTCGGAAAGGCACCTTTTCTACTAGGCTGATCAATTCAAAATCAGAAACAAACCAGTAATAGGAGAGGACAGGGCAGGGCAGGGCAGGGGAACAGAGTGATCTGAGCTGCTCGGTACCTGGGTGCATCAAACAATGTGCATCTTAACACAGTAAAACACAAAGTGTGTGTGTAGGGACAGAAGGATGAGGATGGCAAAGTGAGTTAAATCTTTGCTGTGTCAGCCCATCACCCCCTGTGGTGCCAACAAAGGATGAGCTTGGGCTGCCTGTTACAGACTTTGTTTGGGAAGAGGCCTGCAGTCTCAGAGTCTGTTATCCAGGGACTTGGACAAAAGCCTCAACATTGCTGAACAAAAACTTGCGAGGGACCTGGGGGATGCTGGGAGCCTTGGTTTTCACAGATGTTAAAGCCTGAATGGACCATTGTGATCATCTAGTCCAGTGGTTCTCAAACTTTTTTACTGGTGACCCCTTTCACATAGCGAGCCTCTGAGTGCGACCCCCCTTATAAACCAAAAACACTTTTTTATATATTTAACACCATTATAAATGCTGGAAGCAAAGCGGGCTTTGAGGTGGAGGCTGACAGCTCGCGACCCCCCCATGTAATAACCTCGCGACTCCCTGAGGGGTTCCGACCCCCAGTTTGAGAACCCCTGATCTAGTCTGAGCTCCTGCGTCACATGGGCCAGGGACCCCACCAGTGAGTTCTGGGTCCAGCCCAGAGTGTCTGGTTTCACTAGGGTAAATCTGTAGAACTGACCAGTCCCCACCAGATCATTGATGAAGGACCCCCTACAAACAACCCTACTGGATCATGAATCTCCATTGACCATTACTTTATGAGATCTATCAGTTAGCCAGTTCTGAATGCATTTAATAGGGGCCTCACTGATTTTGTATAGTTTATTTTTTAATCAGAATTTCAAGTGAGACTAAGCCAAATGCCTTAGAGTGCTCACTTGCGTCTGATGAAGTGGGCATTCACCAACGAAAGCTTATGCTCCAATACTTCTGTTAGTCTTAAAGGTGCCACAGGACCCTCTGTTGCTTTTTACAGATTCAGACTAACACGACTACCCCTCTGATACTTAGAGTGCTGACGTGTATCATGTCATGGAGTCATAAATTCCAAAGCCAGAAGGGACCATTGTGATCATCTAGTCTGACCTTCCGTATAGTACAGGCCAGAGAACCAGCCAGGGCGCAGTGGGTGATGGTCTGAGATCTGAATCAGTGACTGTACAGGAACTCTGGGCTCTAATTAGCTGAGACAATTGCACCCAGCCAGCAGCTCAGGATATCCATGCTGTCCCTACCACTAACAAATGGGACATGGGAAAGTTTCCTTCCCAGTGGTCAGGTGGCATAACATCCTGCTGCCCCAAGGTTTCTGTCAAAAAACTTCTCCTCCCCAAGAGGAGATCTGGCTCTGAAAGCAGCTGCTCTATGTTCTTTGGCCAAGATTTACTACAGTGCCTCAGTTTGGGTGGCCTCATCTGGGGACCCCATAAAGGGACAGGAGTGCTCAGCGGTCAGCCCCTGAGAATCAGGTCCCATGGATTTGTTTCAGGTCGGACAACCCAAGTCCCATCACTTTTCCATACTCGCCTTTCCTAAACCCTTCTGTTTTAATAGTTATTTAAAATCACAACTAAACATAAAGGGAGAAGCCAGCAGCAGCCTTGCCCTGCACAACAGCAGCTGGCCAAGCCTAATGCAAAGGCCAAGCCATACAGAGCTGTGTCGGGCTGCAGGAAGAGTCAGAGGAACCTGGTTACCCCAGAGAGCAGTGAGCTCCTCCAGCCCCTTCCCAGAGGCAATGAGCCGGCACTTTGTTATCTCATTTTATTGTAGGCTGGGTACGTTGTTCCCTCGGGGCTGGGGCCTAACATACCAGAACTGCTAGATTACAAAGGAAATTGCAAGTGTGGCAGCAAATGTCACTTCTTAATGGGGCAATAAAATGGTGACACCCAAACGGTCTGTGCAGGAGAGCTCTGTGCCTGGCCCTTCGGTCCGTATTCCTAGCAGTGTGGGGTGGGTGCTGAGCAGGACGGGGAGAGGCTGGCTCCCTGTGGGATGCTCTAGAGGAGATATGGGGTGCTGGGGGGGGCAGGAGCTGGTGCCCGTCATAGGTCTGTGGGTGCTGCCTGAGAGTGGTGGCTGAAGCCTTCTCAGTGCAATCCCCCTGCCCCCTGCTCCATCTGGGAGGTGGGACAGCAGGACCCTCTGGTCAGTCATACCTGGTGCTGGGCAGCAGCATACCTGGCCCCGGAGCCTGGCCAGGAAGAGATCGGCCCTCAGAGCTCCCAGTGCCATGTGGCGGGGCCTGGCTTGTCTGGATAATTCAATCAGCTTCTGACTTCTGGAGGCCTTGGGCTGTTCCCATCACTAACCAGGACACCCCGGTCTCCTCTGCGATTCCCAGAGGGGCTGTTCCTGGAATCGATCTCTTGGCGTTTCGAGCGATGAGGGTCGGTGATATTTGCTGAAGTTTAGTGTAAGACCTGGTGAGGATCGCAGCTTGTCACAGCTTCACAGCATGAGAGGGGGGCCAGATTGGTATGCTAGATGGCTCAGCAGTACCCCAGTTCCAGGTTCCTGGGGGTGAAATGCGCAACTTGTTGTTCTGAGTGAGATTTGCATTTCATACACGGGTGTAGAGATTTTCAGGGAGATTTAAGTGTGGTGGCTGAGAACAGCCAAAGAGGTGACCAGTTTGTTATTTTCTGTTTGATTATTTCTGGAAAGGGAAGTAGGGTCAGAAAAGCAGGAAGATGATTGAAGGCCGTGATGCCATTGCAAAGCGGGAGCTATTCAGACTGCAGGCAGCAGGAAAAGAAAAAGAACACAGGTGTTACCAGCTTTGAAGGAATGTTTGCCCTTGTTGTTCAGGAGCATTTCCTAAGCAGATGCAAAGATAATGTGAAACAGTGTCTATGGGTCAAAAAGGTGAAAACTGTGGATGAGATGGCTGCTCTAGCTGATGACTTTGAGCAAACACAGGCATCCATTCTAATAAACCACAGAGAGAGGGGTTTAAACCTGATAGGAAACAGGGTCCCCATTTTACCTCTTGGAAGAAAGAGGATGGCCAGAAGGCTGGGCACTCACCTCCCCAAAACTATCCCGCTAATCCCTGTCCCAAACCACTTATAAAAGCAGAAGAGCCCAGAAGGTGCTACCACAGTAATTCCACAGAGCACTTGAAGAACAAATGCCCCAAAGTGAAGGAAAAAATGCCCCCCCAACCCATGATAACATGGTTGTCCTGAACCCTGAGGCCCCAGAGGGGAACCAGGCGGGAACACCCATGACGTACCTCACAAGCTTGGTGGAACCTGCGCCCTGAGAACCAGACATGAAACACATGAAGGTTGTCAAAGTTAATGGCATAGAGTGCCTGGGGTGGAAGGATACAAGGGCCCAGAACTCTCTAATTCAACCAAGGGTGGTCCCAGGGGTCAGTATATTGCTGGGCCAAAGGGCCAAGATTAAGGGAGTGGGCAAAGCAGGTTCCCTGTGCCGCTAGCTAAAGTTTATGTGGAGTGGGAAGGTTTGGAAAGTGATTTAACTGTAGGAATTATGTCCCACAGTTAAGTGGGAAGACACCCCGGCAGACATGTTAGTTGGAACGATTTTTTCCACAAGGTCAAGACTGTTGGCATGGTGACCTGCAGCAAGAAGGAGTATAGTGTAGGGTCCCCGGAGGGAAAGGGTAAAGTCTCAGCAGCTGCTGAAGGAATGGGGGTGGGTCTCTTTAATTCTCTGCAGAAGGGGGAAGGTGCATGCTTCCAGGCATGGGGGTGGTTGAGACCATTTCCTGCACTGCAGATGAAGGCAGCGTCTCCTCAGAGATGGAGGAGAGTGTATTGCCTGTCAGTGAGAAGGCTGTTCCAGCTGTTAGCTGCAAGCCTCTCACAGCTCACCCGGGGCAGACCCTGCTCCAGGGAGCACAGGGAGATGTGTCCCAGAGGGGAGCCCAGAGACGGGTGATGGACTCTTAGAAACCACTGAGGAGGTGGGTGCGGGTTCCATTGACTCTGCAGTGCAAAGAGGCAGCGTGCTCCCAAGTGTGAGACAGGCAAAGTCAGGCCTCTGCCCAACCGAAGGTGATGTGCCCTCAGGGTCTGGGGCAGGAGAAATATTGTCGGTGACTGAGGACGCTGGCCCAGTTGTTTGTTGTCAGGGATTTGCAGCTGAGCAAAAGGCAGACCCCATCCTAGAGAGCATAAGGAAATGTGTCCTGGAGGGAACTCCAGGAAGGGAAGGGGGGGAGACGTTTTTTGAAGAGGGTGGGAAGCTGTATAGGGAGGCTCCTGTGGGAAAGAACAAAGGCCCTGGGCAGCCCTATAACCAGTTGGTTGTACCCAGCCAGCATCGTGGGAAATTAATGCTTTTAGCACATGCTGGTCCTTCTGTTGGTCACTTTGGGATACAGAGAACTTATAACAGGCTAAAGAGAGATTTCTACTGGCCAGGAATACAGAATGATGTGAGAGATTATTGCAAGTCTTGTGTAGTTTGTCTAGGGAGGAAAAAACCTGTAGGACCCCAGACAGCGCCCTGGCGTCCTTTGCATGTGATACAGAAGGTGTTCCTGAAGGTAGCGATGGACATTGTGGGCCCTACTCAGCGTCCCACTCGGAGGGGGAACAGGTATATCTGAGTGGTGGTAGATTTTACCACCAGGTATCCTGGGGTAGTTGCTCTGTCTAACATTGAAGTCCAGACTGTGGCAAGAGCCCTTCTCACAATATTCAGCAGGGGGTGGGGGTTCCCTAAGGAGATTTTGTCTGATTGGAGGTCAAATTTCATGTCACACCTAGTCAATATGTATGGAAGCTATAGATTCATAGATTCATAGCTTCTAGGACTGGAAGGGACCTCGAGAGGTCATCGAGTCCAGTCCTCTGCCCTCATGGCAGGACCAAATACTGTCTAGACCATCCCGGATAGACATTTATCTAACCTACTCTTAAATATTGCCAATGATGGAGATTCCACAACCTCCCTAGGCAATTTATTCCAGTGTTTAACCACCCTGACAGTCAGGAACTTTTCCCTAATGTCCAACCTAAACCTCCCTTGCTGCAGTTTAAGCCCATTGCTTCTCGTTCTATCCTTAGAGGCTAAGGTGAACAAGTTTTCTCCCTCCTCCTTAGGACACCCTTTTAGACACCTGAAAACTGCTATCATGTCCCCTCTCAGTCTTCTTTTTTCCAAAGTAAACAAACCCAATTCTTTCAGCCTAGGTCATGTTCTCTAGACCTTTAATCATTCTTGTTGCTCTTCTCTGGACCCTCTCCAATTTCTCCACATCTTTCTTGAAATGCCGTGCCCAGAACTGGACACAATACTCCAGTTGAGGCCTAATCAGCGCAGAGTAGAGCGGAAGAATGACTTCTCGTGTCTTGCTCACAACACACCTGTTAATACATCCCAGAATCATGTTTGCTTTTTTTGCAACAGCATCACACTGTTGACTCATATTTAGCTTGTGGTCCACTATAATCCCTAGATCCCTTTCTGCCGTACTCCTTCCTAGACAGTCTCTTCCCATTCTGTATGTGTGAATTTGATTTTTCCTTCCTAAGTAGAGCACTTTGCATTTGTCTTTGTTAAACTTCATCCTGTTTACCTCAGACCATTTCTCTAATTTGTCCAGATCATTTTGAATTATGACCCTGTCCTCCAAAGCAGTTGCAATCCCTCCCAGTTTGGTATCATCTGCAAACTTAATAAGCGTACTTTCTATGCCAATATCTATATCGTTAATGAAGATATTGAACAGAGCCGGTCCCAAAACAGACCCCTGCGGAACCCCACTCATTATGCCTTTCCAGCATGATTGGGAACAACTAATAACTACTCTCTGAGTACGGTTATCCAGCCTCTTATGCACCCACCTTATAGTAGCCCCATCTAAATTGTATTTGCCTAGTTTATCGATAAGAATATCATGCAAGGCCGTATCAAATGCCTTACTAAAGTCTAGATATACCACATCCACAGCTTCTCCCTTATCCACAAGACTCGTTATCCTATCAAAGAAAGTTATCAGATTGGTTTGACACGATTTGTTTTTACAAATCCATGCTGGCTATTCCCTATCACCTTACCACCTTCCAAGTGTTTGCAGATGATTTCCTTAATTACTTGCTCCATTATCTTCCCTGGCACAGAAGTTAAACTAACTGGTCTGTAGTTTCCTGGGTTGTTTTTATTTCCCTTTTTATAGATGGCCACTATATTTGCCCTTTTCCAGTCTTCTGGAATCTCTCCCATCTCCCATGATTTTCAAAAGATAATAGCTAGAGGCTCAGATACCTCCTCTATTAGCTCCTTGAGTATTCTAGAATGCATTTCATCAGGCCCTGGTGACTTGCAGGCATCTAACTTTTCTAAGTGATTTTTAACTTGTTCTTTTTTTATTTTATCTGCTAAACCACCCCCTTCCCATTAGCATTCACTATGTTAGGCATTCCTTCAGACTTCTCGGTGAAGACCGAAACAAAGTAGTCATTAAGCATCTCTGCCATTTCCAAGTTTCCTGTTACTGTTTCTCCCTCTTCACTGAGCAGTGGGCCTACCCTGTCTTTGGTCTTCCTCTTGCTTCTAATGTATTGATAAAAAGTCTTCTTGTTTCCCTTTATTCCTGTAGCTAGTTTGAGCTCATTTTGTGCCTTTGCCTTTCTAATCTTGCCCCTGCATTCCTGTGTTGTTTGCCTATATTCATCCTTTGTAATCTGTCCTAGTTTCCATTTTTTATACGACTCCTTTTTATTTTTTAGATCATGCAAGATCTCGTGGTTAAGCCAAGGTGGTCTTTTGCCACATTTTTTATCTTTCCTAACCAGCGGAATAGCTTGCTTTTGGGCCCTTAATAGTGTCCCTTTGAAAAACTGCCAACTCTCCTCAGTTGTTTTTCCCCTCAGTCTTGATTTCCATGGGACCTTACCTATCAGCTCTCTGAGCTTACCAAAATCCACCTTCCTGAAATCCATTGTCTCTATTTTGCTGTACTCCCTTCTACCCTTCTTTAGAATTGCGAACTCTATGATTTCATGATCACTTTCACCCAAGCTGCCTTCTACTTTCAAATTCTCAACGAGTTCCTCCCTATTTGTTAAAATCAAGTCTAGAACAGCTTCCCCCCAGTAGCTTTTTCAACCTTCTGAAATAAAAAGTTGTCTGCAATGCAGTCCAAGAACTTATTGGATAGTCTGTGCCCCGCTGTGTTATTTTCCCAACATATATCTGGATAGTTGAAGTCCCCCATCACCACTAGATCTTGGGCTTTGGATGATTTTGTTAGTGTAAGCAGAGTCAGGATGAGCTCTACCCTGACATCTGGTGGTGAATTATGGCGAGTGTGGAAAAGAACTCCAGGGGCTGATATTGTTTGCATAGGCACACCCACCCTCCTGGCATGAGACAACAGCAACTGAAAGTGCTTACTTTGGCTGGTGTGGGATCCCCAGTTTCTCTGTTATTGGGGCAGGAAGAATAAAGTTTTGTTACCCTGATTCTCTGAATCAAGGCCAGTGGAACTGTTGTATGACAGAAGGACTCACCATTAACTAAGTAGCACTTGCTTGACAAGGGGCATGGGTTACAAAACCTAGTGAATTGAGAGAGGTTGGGGGCAGGTATTTGTATCTGGTGGTATTGGCCCTTTTTGTAAGCCTGAAACACCAATTGCATCTTCTCCACTGTTGAATGTCAGAGCTAACTTTCAGAGGAGTAGCCGTGTTAGTCTGAATCTGTAAAAAGCAACAGAGGGTCCTGTGGCACCTTTAAGACTAACAGAAGTATTGGGAGCATAAGCTTTTGTGGGTAAGAACCTCACTTCTTCAGATGCAAGTAATGGAAATCTCCAGAGGCAGGTATAAATCAGTATGGAGATAACGAGGTTAGTTCAGTCAGGGAGGGTGAGGTGCTCTGCTAGCAGTTGAGGTGTGAACACCAAGGGAGGAGAAACTGCTTCTGTAGTTGGATAGCCATTCACAGTCTTTGTTTAATCCTGATCTGATGGTGTCAAATTTGCAAATGAACTGGAGCTCAGCAGTTTCTCTTTGGAGTCTGGTCCTGAAGTTTTTTTGCTGTAAGATGGCTACCTTTACATCTGCTATTGTGTGGCCAGGGAGGTGGAAGTGTTCTCCTACAGGTTTTTGTATATTGCCATTCCTGATATCCGACTTGTGTCCATTTATCCTCTTGCGTAGTGACTGTCCAGTTTGGCCAATGTACATAGCAGAGGGGCATTGCTGGCACATGATGGCATATATAACATTGGTGGACGTGCAGGTGAATGAGCCGGTGATGTTGTAGCTGATCTGGTTAGGTCCTGTGATGGTGTTGCTGGTGTAGATATGTGGGCAGAGTTGGCATCGAGGTTTGTTGCATGGGTTGGTTCCTGAGTTAGAGTTGTTATGGTGCGGTGCGTGGTTGCTGGTGAGAATATGCTTAAGGTTGGCGGGTTGTCTGTGGGCGAGGACTGGCCTGCCTCCCAAGGTCTGTGAAAGTGAGGGATCATTGTCCAGGATGGGTTGTAGATCACTGATGATGCGTTGGAGAGGTTTAAGCTGAGGACTGTAGGTGATGGCCAGTGGAGTTCTGTTCATTTCTTTTTTTGGCCTGTCTTGTAGCAGGAGGCTTCTGGGTACACGTCTGGCTCTGTTGATTTGTTTCTTTATTTCCTTGTGTGGGTATCGTAGTTTTGAGAATGCTTGGTGAAGATCTTGTAGGTGTTGGTCTCTGTCTGAGGGGTTGGAGCAGATGCGATTGTACCTCAGTGCTTGGCTGTAGACGATGGATTGTGTGGTGTGTCCTGGGTGGAAGCTGGAGGCATGAAGGTAGGCGTAGCGGTCGGTGGGTTTTCGGTATAGGGTGGTGTTAACGTGGCCATCGCTTATTTGTACGGTGGTGTCTAGGAAGTGGACCTCCCGTGTAGATTGGTCCAGGCTGAGGTTGATGGTGGGGTGGAAGCTGTTGAAATCATGGTGGAATTCTTCCAGGGTCTCCTTCCCATGGGTCCAGATGATGAAGATGTCATCAATGTAGTGTAGGTAGAGAAGGGGCGTGAGTGGACGAGAGCTGAGGAAGCGTTGTTTCAGGTCAGCCATAAAAATGTTGGCATATTGTGGGGCCATGCGGGTGCCCATAGCAGTGCCACTGGTCTGGAGGTCTATATTGTCACCAAATTTGAAATAATTTTGCGTGAGGATAAAGTCACAGAGCTCAGCAATAAGTTGTGCTGTGTCATCATCAGGGATACTGTTCTTGACAGCTTGTATTCCATCTGTGTGTGGGATGTTTGTGTAGAGAGCCTCTACATCCATGGTGGCTAGGATGGTGTTTTCTGGGAGGTCACCAATGCACTGTAGTTTTCTCAGGAAATCTGTGGTGTCACGGAGATAGCTGGGAGTGCTGGTGGCGTAGGGTCTGAGTAGGGAGTCCACATATCCAGACAGTCCTTCAGTGAGAGTGCCAATGCCCGAGATGATGGGGCGTCCAGGATTTCCAGGTTTGTGGATCTTGGGTAGTAGATAGAATAACCCCGGTCAGGGCTCTAAGGGTATGTTGATTTGTTCCTGTGTTAGTGTAGGGAGTGTCCTGAGTAGATGGGGCAGTTTCTTAGTGTATTCCTCAGTGGGATCTGAGGAAAGTGGCCTGTAGAATTTGGTATTGGAGAGTTGTCTGGCAACCTCCTTCTGGTAGTCAGACCTGTTCATGATGACAACAGCACCTCCTTTATCAGCCTCTTTGATGATAATGTCAGGGTGGTTTCTGAGGCTGTGGATGGCATTGCGTTCTGCACGACTTAGGTTATGAGGCAAGCAATGTTGTTTTTCCACAATTTCTGCCTGTGCACGTCGGCGGAAGCATTCTATGTATAGGTCCAGACTGTCATTTCGACCCTCAGGCGGAGTCCATGTGGAGTTCTTCTTCCTGTGTTGTTGGTGGGAGGGTATCTGTGTATCAGTGCGCTGTTCAGTGTTATCTTGAAAGTATTCTTTGAGTCGGAGGCGACGAAAGTAGGCTTCCAGATCACCGCAGAACTGTATCATGTTCGTGGGGGTGCTGGGGCAAAAAGAGAGTCCCCGAGATAGGACAGACTCTTCTGCTGGGTTGAGTGTGTAGCTGGATAAATTGACGATATTGCTGGGTGAGTTAGGGGTACCCCTGTTGTGGCCCCATGTGCCAGGTAGGATTTTAGACAGCTTACGGTCCTTTTTCCTTTGTAGAGAGGTGAAGTGTGTAATGTAGATCTCCTGTCTTATTTTAGTAAAGTCCATTTGTGTGGAGGGTTGGTTATTTATGAAAGTCTCCAGGTTGGAGAGCTCTTTCTTGATGTTTTTCTGTTTGCTGTATAGGATGCTGATCAGGTGGTTCCTCAGTTTCTTTGATAGTGTATGGCATAATCTCTCACTGTGGTCTGTGCAGTATGTAGATAGCAATGGATTTTTCACCTTCAGTCCATTTGGTATGATGTCCATCCGTTTGCATTTGGAAAGGAAGATGATATCTGTCTGTATTTGTGCAAGTTTCTTCATGAGGTTGATAGATTTCCATTCCATACGGCTAAATGCAGTGCCTTGCATGGTGTCAAGTATCAGAGGGGTAGCTGTGTTAGTCTGAATCTGTAAAAAGCAACAGAGGGTCCTGTGGCACCTTTAAGACTAACAGAAGTATTGGGAGCATAAGCTTTCGTGGGTAAGAACCTCACTTCTTCAGATGCAAGTAATGGAAATCTCCAGAGGCAGGTATAAATCAGTATGGAGATAACGAGGTTAGTTCAATCAGGGAGGGTGAGGTGCTCTGCTAGCAGTTGAGGTGTGAACACCAAGGGAGGAGAAACTGCTTCTGTAGTTGGATAGCCATTCACAGTCTTTGTTTAATCCTGATCTGATGGTGTCAAATTTGCAAATGAACTGGAGCTCAGCAGTTTCTCTTTGGAGTCTGGTCCTGAAGTTTTTTTGCTGTAAGATGGCTACCTTTACATCTGCTATTGTGTGGCCAGGGAGGTTGAAGTGTTCTCCTACAGGTTTTTGTATATTGCCATTCCTGATATCCGACTTGTGTCCATTTATCCTCTTGCGTAGTGACTGTCCAGTTTGGCCAATGTACATAGCAGAGGGGCATTGCTGGCACATGATGGCATATATAACATTGGTGGACGTGCAGGTGAATGAGCCGGTGATGTTGTAGCTGATCTGGTTAGGTCCTGTGATGGTGTTGCTGGTGTAGATATGTGGGCAGAGTTGGCATCGAGGTTTGTTGCATGGGTTGGTTCCTGAGTTAGAGTTGTTATGGTGCGGTGCGTGGTTGCTGGTGAGAATATGCTTAAGATCAGCTACATCACCGGCTCATTCACCTGCATGTCCACCAATGTTATATATGCCATCATATGCCAGCAATGCCCTTCTGCTATGTATGGGAACCCCAGCGCACTGCGGGTGCTCTGTGCCCAGCCCCTGGAGCATTGCTAACGCAAATAGCCCCGGCCCAGCGTCCTGCCCACCGACCGGCAGCCAGGTACGGACCAGCACCACGGCCCCGTGTCAATAGGGCCCAACACGCCACCCATTGTACCTGCCAGCGGAGCTGGGCCCGAGGAGACGGGCGCCCAGCCTGGGCCTGGCTTCTGCTGCCAGGTGGCAGCTTCCGAGGCCTGGGGAAGGGGGGGCTGGTGCAGCATCACCGGCAGGAGAGGGCTCCGCTGCTGAGTTAGTAGGAGAAATAGGATGTGCCAGGAAAGGTGGGTCCTGACTCCTTGGGCTCTTGGCTTCTCTCCTCCCTGGCCTGGGCAGCGTCTCTGGCAGCGCTAATGCCGTCATTATCCTTCTGGATTCTTCCCACTCCCAGCAGCAGCCCCAGGGCTGGGGGCTGGAGGAGGCAGGAGGTTAGGCCATTTTCCACTGCATGCATCTGATGAAGTGGGTTTCTAGCCCACGAAAGCTTATGCCCAAATAAGTTTGTTAGTCTCTAAGGTGCCGCAAGGACTCCTCGTGGTTTTTGCTGATACAGACGAACACGGCTACCACTCTAGGCATTTTGCATTATCTGCAAATTTTGCCACCTCACTGTTTACCCCTTTTTCCAGATCATTTATAAATATGTTGAATAGGACTGGGCCCAGTACAGACCCCTGGGGGACACCACTATTTACCTCTCTCCATTCTGAAAACTGACCATGTATTCCTACCCTTTGTTTCCTATCTTTTAACCAGTTACCAGTCCATGAGAGCACCTTCCCTCTTATCCCATGGCAGGTTACTTTGTGTAAGAGCCTTTGGTGAGGGACCTTGTCAAAGGCCTTCTGAAAATCTAAGTACACAATATCCACTGGATCCCCTTTTTCCACATGCTTGTTGAGCCCCTCAATGAATTCTAGTAGATTGGTGAGGCATGATTTCCCTTTAATAATAGCATCTCTGTCCTCACACCCCGTTGTAGGCAAGGCAGGGCTGCTTGCCCCAGCACAGTCAGGGACTGAGGCACAGAGCGGCTAAGTGACTGGCCCAAGAGCACCCAGGCAGGCTGTGGCGGAGCAGGGCATAGCACCGTCGTCGCCCCAATCCGAAGCTAGCACCGTAACCACTGCACCACCCAGCCTTGCGCTGGGCAGGATTAAAACCAGGCATTCCTCCCGCTGCGGGGTCTGCTCTCCATCAGCCCCTGGGGCCCGGCTCAGCTGCTGCAGGAGTCCCTGCCCTGGGAATGGCTGGGGGGGAGCTGATGCCGCACAATCCTGGCTGCTGGCTGATGACAACAGTGCAGGGCTTTCCCCCTGGGCGGCACCACCCAGCCAAGGACCCCAATGGATTGGCACCTCCCAGCCCCTGTGTGCTGTGGGGCCGGGGCTCGGGGGGCGCTGCATGGTGCTGGCATACTAGGCCATTGGGGTCACGCCGCTCTGGGATACCCATAGCTCCGGCTAGCCGCACACGTCCAGTCTCAGCTGCCCTCCCCTGGGTACGTACCCAGCCAGCCAGCCTGAGCTACTGCAGCCACACGGCTACTTTTAGCCCGCCAGCTCAAATCAGAGCTCGCACGTCTCCGTCGACTGCCTGGGAACCAGCCGCCCAGCTGTGCCCTTAGCTCCGAGGACACGAATCCCCAGACAGAGCTGTGTGCTCTGGCCAAGCGAGGCGTTCACACCCTCGCTCGTCTCCTGCCACGGCTGCTGCTGCAATCGAGACACCTCGCGCTGCCTGGACACGGGTGAGCGAGCGGGGCTGTCGGGGAGGTGCCGAGGACTCTGGGCTGCGAGGAGCAAGAGCAAGTGAGCATGTGCACCCAGGGCTGCCACATGCCCGGCCCACACGGGGCAGCAAAGAGAGGTCAATCTGGATACGGTCCAGCTCCGAAAGGACATTGCAGAACTAGCGGGTTTAGAGGAGGGCAATGTGGATGAACAAGGGCCTGGAAAAACCTCTCCCATGAAGAGATCAACGAGCCTGGGCTTGTTCACTCTTATCCATCTCCTCTCTAAGGTGACGTGCTCAACATGAATAAAAGAACGAATGGGCTACAGAACGAAGATCCGGCGCTTCTGTTCTCCTTGTCTCAGGATACACCAACAAGGGGACAGCCAACGAAAGGCAAAGGTGGGAATTGTAAACCTAGCAAAGGAATTGCCTTTTCCACACGACACATAGCCAGCCTGTGGAACTCACTGCTACTGGATGTTGTGGGGGGTGAAGAAATTGGCAAGATTCAAGGATTGGACATTTCTGTGGGTGACAGGAATGAGACACGAACCTGTCAAAGAAGAGTGGGTGAAAATTCAAATGAACCTTCATGGAGGTTTCCTTGCCAGGGTCGCCTGGTTCTTTAGGGGTCAGGGGTCAACTAGGAACCACTGAGCAAATGGGGGTGAGTCTGATCCCGGCCGGCTCAGCTCCAGGGGTGAAGTTCAGATCCAGGGGACCCAGGTGGCTGTGGGGAAGGGGGAGCCCCTGGGGGAACAATAATCCCAAGCCAGCACAAGAACAGTGTCACGCACGTGAGACTTTTCCTCCAAGCTCAGTTTATTTTTTAACCCAAAAGGTAAAAAAGTAGCAACTTGCTGGGAGTTAATTAACAAGCCAGGCAAAGCTCCCAGCGGCTGAGCAGGCAGGGGAAGAATCACCACCCCTGAGCCTTCAGCGAGACCCTGGAACCTCGTATTGGTAATAGAAGATCGAGAACTGCAGGAAGCTGGCGAGGAGCGATGGGGACCTCACCAAGACCCTCCGGAAGCCCATGCTCTCGTACAGCTGGTGGGCCGAGTAGTGAACCATGGTGGTGGCCAGCACAACGGCACTGTACCCGTGTTCCTGGGCGAAGCGGATGACCGTCCTGCAGAGCGCCCTGGCGATGCCCCGGCCCCGGTACTCCCTCCCCACGGACATGCGCTTCAGTTCCAGAGCGTGCCCCCTTTCCAAGGGGTCGTCCGGTAGGACGGCCCCCACCATGCCCACCACTGCCCCCTCAGCCTCTGCCACCCAGAAACAAGAGTCTGCTGCCTCCAGGTAGGTTCTCCGGATGTCCAGTAGGTCGTTGCAAAGAAACTGCTGGGCGTAATAGTTCCAGAGACACCGGATGCAAAACCAGGCCCCAGTGAGAGCGAGCAGGAGAGCCAGGAGGGAGACCAGGAGGGACCCGGAGGCCACGAGCACCGCCAGGAACAGGCCCAGGAAGAGCAGCTGGGCCTGGGGATGCTTCAGCATGTGGATGTAGCCAGCAGGAGCGTGCTCCATAATCCCACATCCGAACATGGTGCGCACGGCCTCGTAATCACTGTCCTCGTACTGCCGGATGCGGTACAGGGCCATGGGGCCGTTCAGCCCAGGCACACTAGGGCAGACAGAGTTTAAACCAGGGGAGCGGGTTGGGACATTGCTGATCCACCGGCCACTTCCCACAGTGCCCCTGGCTTCTCGCTGTACTGGGCTCCCCCCCACCCTCACTGACTCCTGGCAAACACCTTCCATGCCTCCACCCACCGCCCTGCCATCTCATCACCCCCATTCCCAGCTACCTCAGCACCCACCCATCAGCACTGCCCTGCAAGAGGAGCACCAGGAACGGGTGGGGGCATGGGGGGAGACAATTTCTCCCAGGGGCTCAGGATAGAGGGGCTGGGGGGCAGGGCAGGGGGCTTCACTAGGCAGACACTGCCCCTTTAAACGCCAGCCCTAGCTGGCGACAGGCTGGCCGTGGAGGTTCCATGCCCCACGCTCCAAGCAGCTCCCCAGACTAACGGGCTGCGATCCCGTCTGGAAGGGGACGGCAGGTGTTTGTGGATCAGCCTCTCCCCCTCCCCCAGATCCACACCCAGAGCAGCTCGCACTGCAGTGGTCCCGTCACCCTCGTCCCCTTGCCCAGCGCGGTACCTACCCAGCGGGAGAAGAGAGCCGCTCTGTATCCGGGGCCTTTGCCCCATGCTGCTGGGAACAAAAGACAATAACCATCAGCTGGGACCAAGCCCACAGGAAGCTCCTCGACTCCATGGGGCACTTCCTGGATTCCCTATTCCTCCTCTGCTCTTTCACCTTCTCCAGCAAGGAGCAGGGCAGGGGGCCCAGCCCTGGGATGGGAGGGGAAGCCTGGGCAGCAGGAGAACATAAGAACATAAGAACATAAGAAAGGCCGTACTGGGTCAGACCAAAGGTCCATCTAGCCCAGTATCTGTCTACCGACAGTGGCCAATGGCAGGTGCCCCAGAGGGAGTGAACCTAACAGGCAATGATCAAGTGATCTCTCTCCTGCAATCCATCTCCATCCTCTGACGAACAGAGGCTAGGGACACCATTCTTACCCATCCTGGCTAATAGCCATTTATGGACTTAGCCACCATGAATTTAGGAGGGGTTGGGGGACCCCAGAGGGGGCAGGTGTCAGCTGGATAGAGAGGAACGAAGGGGTGGGAGGGAAGGGGTGGGAGCCCCGGTGCAGGCACACAGCTCGGGGATTGTTTTAAGGCAGCAACGGCCATAAACCCCCTGCACGGCCATGTCGCCAGGCCCCCCGGAGCGTTCATCGGGCGGTTTGATTTGTCTCCCCCAGCCAGTGATCACAACGAACAGAAAAACATTCGGGAAATTCTCCCCAGCCTTGTCGTCGGAGTACGTGAGCCTAACCCAGCCCCTGCAGGAGGTCAGCAGCCATCCCAGACAGCTGCCGGGTGGTGGGTTGGGCACTGACCCGGGAGCCTGGCACTGCTGGTGATGGGGGCAGGCTGCTCAGTGCCTCCCTTTGCACACCTGGCCTTGCACACTTTGGTGCGAAGCTCTGTGGATCTAACACTTCCCTGGGGAGACCCCGGACGGCCTGACTCCCGGCCACGGGCTCTAAGCACAGGCCCCTCGTGCTGCTCAGAAGCTCGCCTGCTCTGGGGCATGGTGAGCGACGGCTGCCCTCGGGGAAATGCTCCATGCCCGGCCCAGGGGAGGGCCTGACGTGCGCCGGATCCCCTCGGTTCGGCCTGGCCCTTACACACCCAGGCACAGCGGGAAGCTCTGGAGAGGGAGCGCAGCAGTCAGTGCTCGCCCGCTCACACCTGTTCTGCTGCCTGGCTGGGCAGGACGCCTGGGTTCTCTCCTCTGCTCTCAGAACACCCTGGGCTCCAAAGCTCAGTGTAGCCACGGCTTGGCCAGCCAGTCCCCAGGAACAGCGCCCACCTCCATGGCCCCTGCATGGGCTCTGCGGGCTGGCCAGCTCAGGGCCTTGGAAGCGGTTTCAGTTCCTGCTTTTGCAGCCAAGGAGGAAACGCTCCCAGCTGCAGCCAGGAGCAAAGCCTGTTCCTAGGGTGACCAGATGTCCCGATTTTATAGGGACAGTCCCGATTTTTGGGTCTTTTTCTTATATAGGCTCCTATTACCCCCCAACCTTGTCCCAAATTTTTCACACTTGCTGTCTGGTCATCCTACCTGTTGCTCTCCCGAGCAGCCCCTTAGCACAGGGGTGGGCAAACTTTTTGACCCAAGGGCCACATCAGGGTTGCGCAACTGTATGGAGGGCCGGGTAGGGAAGGCTGTGCCTCCCAAAACAGCCTGGCCCCCACCCCCTATCCGTCCCCTCCCACTTCCTGCCCCCTGACTGCCCCCCTCAGAACCCTCGATCTATCCAACCCCCCTGCTCCTTGTCCCCTCACTGTCCTGACCCCTATCCACACCCCCGCCCCCTGACAGCCCCCCCAGGACTCCCACTCCCTATCCAACCGCTCTCTGGTCCTCATCTCCTGACCACCCCCTCCCGGGACGCCCCGCCCCAACTGCCCACTGGGATCCCACCCCCTTATCCAACCCCCCCCCCGCTCCCTGTCCCCTGACTGCCCTCTTGAACACTATTCACACCCCCCTCCCCTGACAGGCCCTGTGGGACTCCCACTCCCAACCCTCCCTGTTCCCCATCCCCTGACCACCACCCCAGAACCTCGGCCCCATCCAACCACCCCCTTCTCCCTGACTGCCGCCCCCGAACCTCTCCGCTCCCTTACCCACCCGAGAAGGAAACGCTCCCAGCTGCAGCCAAGAGCAAAGTCTGTTCCTCTCCTGAGCAGCCCCTTAGCACCATGGCACAGGGCCCCCCAGGCTAGCCATCATTCTGTGGCCATGCAAAACCCCAGGGTGCAGCGACACTCTGCAATACCCCCAACCCCCTCTCCCAGCTGCAGGACTCACCTGTGCACAGACCCCAGCCAGAGTGAAAGCCCCCCACTTCCAGCCAAGAGCTCCAGAGCAGCAGCGATGGAACTGCTAGGTCAGGGGTTGGCAACCTTTGGCACGCGGCTCATCAGGGTAAGCACCGGGCCGGTTTGTTTACCGGCCACGTCCCCAGGTTCGGCTGATCGCGGCTCCCACTGGCCGTGGTTTGCCGTCCCAGGCCAATGGGGGTGGCGGGAAGCGGCAGCGAGCACGGCCCTCGGCCTGTGCTGCTTCCCGCTGCCCCCATTGGCCTGGAGTGGCGAACCTGCGGATGCGGCAGGTAAACAAACCGGCCTGGCCCGCCAGGGTGCTTACCCTGGTGAGCCGCGTGCCAAAGGTTGCTGACCTCTGCGCTAGGTGCACAGAGCCGAGATGTAGCCGCCCTCCCCGGGAATCCAGGCAGCTGGCAGGGCCCAGGCTGCTTAAAGGGAAAGCAGGCTTTAGAGAGAGCCTGACGCAGGCAGCTCTGCCTGGGGGGCCAGTGCGGGGTCTTTGCAACAGTTCAGCTTTCCCCCGACAGCCGCACTCGAGCAATAAGCTGCTCGCCCCCCCACGCATTCCAGAGCCCACCCCTCTAACTGCTTCTCTCCTTGCTGGCGGAAGCTCAAGCTGGCTCCTGGGCGTGGAAGCAGATTATAGCTGCGTCTCGTCGCCTTTGCCTGGCACCAAAAGAGCTGCTCTGTGGCTGGGAGTCCCCATCTCTGTAAGGGGATCACAGCACGACCCACCCGCCAGCGGCCGAGGCACATTCCCTAGGGGTCAGGCCTAGGCCACTTCACGCAGCAGCTAACAGCCAGAAGCCAGGCTGTGTGGGCTAGTGGCTGGGGCAGTGGGCTAGCATGCAGGAGACCGGGGCTACCCCAGCTCTGCCCCTGACCTGCTGCGGGATGTCGGCTCAGTCCCTTCCCCTCCCTTGCGCGTGTTTCCCCTCGGACCTTTGCCTGGGGCTTCTCTCTGGACTGGGAGCTGCTGGGGGCAGAGCCTGTCTGGCTGCGTGTGTGCAGGACAATGGGGCATCCAGGCGCTGCAGGGGTCACACACACCACGAATAGTGTTGGTTACAGGTGGAACTGGGGTGGGGGTGGGGGACGTGAGCAAACTGGAGCCACAGCCCTCCCCCCCCCCCAGTTCCTCTTGCCCAGATACGGGGGATGGGCACTCAGCAAATGGAAAGAACAATGGAACCTCCCCCGGGTTATTGGCATCCCACGTGAGCTCGCTGAAGGCCAGTTCGTGCGAAGCTCTGGTACCAGCTCTGCACCGGAGAGACATCCCTGATGCTGCGGGTACTGCGGAGACACTCCAGGCTGCGCCAGGGCTGTCTGTGGGGCACGGACATTTTATAGTGGGGGGCTGAAAGCCAGTGAAACTGTCCCCAAAGTTTTTACCTCGTGCCCCCCTTAGCCCTGTCCGTGCCCTGCCCCACCCCCGAGCTGAGGCTGGGAGCAGGGCAGTGATGTTATAAGTGTAATATAATATCTCATTGAAAGATGACAGGGCCAGAAAGAGTTAATTAAACTGACCTGACCCATGGCCGAAGTTTAGAGACTTGTTAGGAACATATGTAAATGAACAGAGCTTTGAAATGCAGGCTGCATTGTTAGAGGTAGAAGGGTGGGTGTTTGCTCAGGGCTTGTGATGTCAGCAAACAAGTCTTGTCTATTGCTATAGCTTTGATTCAAAGATCAAAAAAGGAATATTAACATTTAGGAAGACACTTGAGAGAAATAGTATTATTGTCTCTATGTCTCTTTGAAGGTTGTGGTAACCTGTATCTGAACTGTTTAATGGATAAATTACCCTGTGCTAATTGCCAGGATGTTTGGGAGAACGAAAGTTAAGCCTATTGTTTTCTCAGGCCAAAAGGCTTCTGGAAATGTATAAAAACCCTGGGACACGATCCTGCTTCATCTCAGATCTGCTTTGGGTTTCAAGAGGGGGAAACCTTCAGCCACAAGGATTGAGATCCCCAGTCACTGACTGGAGTCACCCTGAATATGGACATTGGACTATAACCTATGGACTATTTCTAAAAGGACTTTTGGCAACTACAAGCTCATCTCTGCTATGCATCTGAACCTCAAGAATCGAATTCAAGTCTGTATGTATATTGATATTTTAACCAGCACTCTCTCTTTTCTTTTTTAATAAATTTTAGCTTAGTTAATAAGAATTGGCTATTAGCGTGTATTTTGGGTAAGATCTAAGTTATAATTGGACCTGGGTTTGTCCAATTATATCCTTTGGGATTGGAAGAACCTTTTCTTTTATATGATGAGATAAGATTTTCAGTAATCATCATCATATCTGACAGGTGTGTGTCTGGACGGAGGCCTGAGGCTGGGCACTTTAAGGGAACTGCGTTGTTTGGACTTCTGAGTAACCAGTGAGGTAATACAGAGGCTGTTTTGTGCTGGCTTGGTAAATCTAAGTATTGGAATACCCACCAGCTTTTGGGGTTTGGCTGCCCCGTTTGGTTTGCAGTTCACCCTGATTGAGTGACCTCAGCTGGCTCCCACGGGCAGCACCATCACAATGCCGTAGTCAGCAGGATCCACAGAACCACATCAATTAAACTTTGGGTCAGAACCCCCCGCTATCCAAATTTGAATTTTGGTATTGAGAGTTTGGTTGGTTAAAGAGCAGTTGCAATGGGTGAGCAAAGAGCATATGAGGCCTTGATAAAAAAGCCCTGGAAGATTTGTGTTCAGAAAAGGGGATAAGCTTTAGAAAGAAAGCTACAAATCAAGAACTGAGAGATCTGTTAATGGCCAGTGATCAGGAGGCAGGAGCACAGCCCTTACCTGAGGCTACAGAAGATGCAGAAAAAGTTAGAATGCAAATGGCAGCAAATAAACTGCAACTTGAGCATGAACAGAAACTAGCAGATCTTCGATTGCTGGAAAAGCAAAAAATAGCTGAATTAGAAAGAGAAGCTGATCAAAGAAAGAAGGAGGCTGATGAGAGAGAAGAAAGAGCTCGTAAGGGGCGTCTGGAGCTGCTGGCTGCTGAGGAGAAAGCTCACCAAATGCAACAGGACACGGTCAGACTTCAGCTCCACGTCAAAAAAGCAAGGGAAGAACAGCAGAAAGTGTATCCTCCTGAAAGTCCAGTTTATAACAATGTTGGTATGTTGTATAACGCTGAGCAATTGTCTGGGTGTAACGAAATGTACCCCAACACTGCCACCTTTTATGTAAATGCCGTTACTGTGAGTTCAGTAGGTGACCCCATAAATTGTGCCAATACTATGTATAGGAGGGGTAATGAAAAATTCATAGAGAGTGTAAAAGTCAATGGTAAAAGCTGTTTAGGGCAAATTATGGCTTCTAACATCACTCTTGTTAAAGCAGATCTTGTCAAAGAGGAAGATTACTTACCAAATCAGAGTGTGAATGTTGATGTCCTCTATGAGTTTACTGTACGCGTGCCTTTAGCCAGAATCCACCTTGAATGGAATGGTACAAAGCATGAAGTTATATAGTTGGTGTAAGGAAGTTATTGCCTAAGGATCTTTTGATTGGGGAAGATGTTAAAGCTCTGTTCAGTCCAGGTAGCCAAATCACAGGAAAGGAATGATCTTAAACCTGTGTCTGTTAGGGCAATGATTTGCCTGGGGAGGGCGTCTCCAAATTGTTGTCTATGCAAGAGAGCTATTTGGCTATGAATGAAGTTTCTGAACGTCTGTCTAATGTCTCAGAAGCAAATCTGAAATTAGGTCAAGCAAAGGGAGAGGCGAATAAGAAAAGTTTGGATGAGCCCAGGCAGCCTTGTGAGCTGATGGCTTTATCTAGTCAGCAGTTTGGGAAGGCAAGGATAGTGAAACATAAGTGTCCCTATACCTTACCTGTTACCTGTGTGGAGAATTGTGACAGTGAAGGAAATGTGCCTGTGTCTGTCAGGGGTATTGACTTGCCTATGGAGGAAGCTACCTCGGTCTCCAAGCAGTTGTCTGTGAACAGCCCTGTGCGCTGGGACAAGGAAAATGAAATCCCAAGCTATGTGTCTGGTAAAGGAGAAGGTGTCTCTGGCTCTTCTTTGTCTGTGAAGCAGACTGTGATGGTCGAGGGTGATTCAGTTGTCTCAGAGTTGGTTCTGGATTCAACTAAAGCCCAGAAGGGAATGGTCTTAAGTTTGTGTCTGCTGGGGAGAATGGAACTGTAACTAGGTGGCATCCGGTTAGTGTCCTAGCAAAATCCCAGAGACCAGACAATTCTGGTGCTTGTATTTGGCCTATTGCTAATGTGTGGTTGGAAAAGGATGTAGCCTTCCAGAGACCTAGTAACAGACCACTGAAACTGTTAACGGGCCATTAAAGTGGTAATGAAGCCATTAAACAGGCATTTGCCAACACCCAGTAAGACTTTGGTCACATTCATCTGGCTTTTATATTGTAGGAAAATGTGTTATTTGGGTTAAAAATTGTTTCCAAACAACCCGTCAGTAATTCCCATGCTATGTGACCTGTCAATAATTCTCCATGCATCTGAATTGGTGGGGGTTTTTTACCCATGAAAGGTCATGCCCAGATAAATCTGTTAGTCTTTAAGGTGCCACCAGACTCCTCATTGTTTTTGTGGATACAGACTAACACAGCTACCCCTCTGATACTTGGTACCATGCTATGTGACTTATTCTCTGCACCCAGCAGAAGTATTTTTCACTAACCTCGCTCAAGGAGGAGCAGACATAGCCAGTGAGTTTATTTCTTGATCCAGTTGTTTTATTCAAGCCCAGTTTAAGTAAGCGAGTCTGGCAGGGAATTCTGTGTAAGAAAGGTGATTAAAGTACTGCTTTAATGCAGGCTGTCCATGACAAACACTTTTGAAAAAAGGGAGATTAGACTTGAGGTTGGTGCAGGTAGCCTGAAAAACCAAGTCTCTCTCTATACAGTATGCACCGAACTCTGCCACACAGCGGAGAATCCATCTGGCAAGTGATCTATAGCTGTTCAGTTCCCACAGGGAAATCTTATTAGTGCTTTAGGGTGAAAACGGGGGATGGTCTTGCAGCGGTGGGGCCAGCAGCAGCCAATTATATGAAGTGGAGCTTCACAAAGAACAGTCCCATCTGGATCGGACTCTCAAACCCTCAGCATGTGAGTGCCCGGTGCCCGCTCTGCCTCTGGCAGCCCCGCCCCAGGCCCCTGGGCTCTGTGTCTCTGCTCAGTGAGGTTGTTGTTTGGGGCGGGGGTGCCACCAGAACAGGATTTCCATGGGAACGGGGTGAAAAGGGGCTGTGACCACCTGTGTTTTCAGTTACAGGGTCGATCCCCAGCGCCCGGTGCAGAGTATAAACTGCTGGTATTAATATTCACGTTCATGACACTAGTGCACAGGGACCCACCACACCGGCCTGTTGTGCTCACACCGTACACGCCCGGCACGAGAGTCAGCCCCGCCCCACACAGACGAGACGTCTCGACGAGGGCTCGGGGAAAGGGGCAGCCCCACGGGCAGAGCGACCAATGCGAGGGCAGCAGAGCCCTGGGAGTGCTGTCGCTCTGTGTGTATTCGTCCTCAGGGTGGGCTTAGTGGGGGGGGGGGGGGTCACCTGGCCAGAGGCGCTTCAGCTCCAGGCCTGTAGGGGAAGCCCCAGTGGGTCCTGATACCCACCCGACACAGGCTCAGGAAAGGGCAGTGACTGGGGCTGGCGGGAACAGGGAGGCTTAATCACTTACAGCTCAAAGTGGGCAACCGCGGTTCATTCCAGTGGCGAGTCAGGGTGGGGGTGGGGGCTGGAGGGTAGGGGCTCTCCAGTCCAGTCTCTAGTCCAGCAAACAGCCTGGCAAAGGCAACAACTTCCTGATTTCCCGGGGGGTGCTCAACCCCTGCTCAGTCCAAGGCCCTACCCCCAGTGCTGCTCTCCCACCCTACCACTTCCCACCCTGTTCCACCTCTTCCCATCCCATTCTTCCCCCTCCCCCAAGGGCACCCCTTAGATGACTGGTGCCTCCCCAAACTGGGGTGGGGGGATGATCTAAAGGGAAGGTCACATCTCCCTCCCAGCCAACCCTCCCCTGCGTCAAGCCCGGGGCCACCGCACTCTCCCCACCCCACCTTTCCTGGGGGGGGGAGGCTCTGTCCTCCCCCTGGACCTGCCTCCCACCCCAGCACATTCTGCTGCCCTCCCTGGAGGGAAGGATCCTGGGGGGGGAGCAGGAGGGAGCCACTTCTAACATTGGCCCCCCACGGTTGCTGGCAGCTGCCTGACACAGCCTGGATGGGGAGGCGGCTTCTGCTCCCTGCCCGGCTCGGCTGCCAGGGAGTGAGTGAGCCGGAAATGTGAGGTTTGGGGTGGGGGAGCTCCGGCTCACTCACTCCCTGTCCCCGGCACCTGAGCCCAGAGGGGGAGCAGAAGCCGCCTCCCCAGCCAGGCTCTCTCAGGCATCTGCCAGCCCGCCATGCAGCAGAGCAGTGAGCTAGTGGCTGGGAGGGGCTGGTTCCGCCCCTTCCACTCCCGAGCATCTGGGGAAGTGCCCCCTTATGCGTTGCCAAGCCCTGCCCCCGCCCCCGCCCTGGAGCACCCACAGAGTCTGTGCCTATGCAGGCTGCTTTTCAGGCCAGGCTCAGTCAGTGTCTCTCCCTGGGGCCCTGCCCAGCCGCTGCTGCTTCATAAACCCTGCACAGAGCTGCCCCCGGCTGCAGTGTCTGACAGTCACAGCCTGCCCCACACGCTGCTCCCCGGCTCCTGCTGCTGGTGCTGCTGGTGCTGCACGCTGTTCCTCGGTGGGTTCCCCTGCATCCAGCTTCTCTGCTGCTCCGGGCTTGCTGTGCCACTGCTTGTCCCCGAGCCAGGTCACGGCCAACCCCTGCTTGTTAATCCTCACACCCAGCTGCCGAGGCTGAACGGGACGTTTCTGAGAGCTCGGGGCTGGGCGCACGTGGTGGGTGCTGCTGGCCCTGTTGTCCGGCAGCCGGAGAGCAATGCCGCCGGTGGGACCGATGGGAGACGGGGGAAGCTCCATGGGCAGCACTGCTGGGCAGCACAGACGCACCCTGCTGCAGCCGCTCCTGTCTGGCCCCAGAGCACGGGAGAGGCTGGTGTTTTGGGGGGCAGTGACGGCGCAGACTCCTGCACAAGGCTCCCTCCAACCGACAGGCTGTTGTCACTTGCTAAACACGCCCGACTGCTCTTGGCTCCTCACTTCTCACCGTGAGAAAATGCCAGAGACAGAGACCTCCTGGGCCACGTCGCAGCCTTTCACCCCTGGGGGGGTCAACTGAGTGTGGGGCAGCGTCAGCCTCTGCCCCTCGGCAGCTCCCCCTGCACCCGCCCACCGAGGAGCTGCCCACCTAGGGACACGGCCCCGTACAAAACCCTGGGGAATTAATAACCCAGAACTCCCTTCAGGGACAGGGAAGGGGGGGATCAGGACCCACCCGAATCCCTGAACACACAGACAGAACAAGGGGATTGTCGCCAACATTCCCGGCTCCTTCCCATCGGCTGAGGTGCTGGCAGCCCACTCCAGGCGCATACGGCTTCTGCTTCCCTCCCCAGCAAACAGCCCAAGGGAACACACGATAGAGGCGGGGCCGTGGGCGGTCAGGCTTAATGGTCGGAGCAGGAGCAGGAAGCGGATCCAATACAAGGGTCAGAGCCGGAGTCAGGAATTAATAGCCAAGCCGAGGGTCAGAACCAGGAGGGGACCCAGGAGGCACATCAAGGGTCAGAGCCGGAGCCCAGGGGCAGGGTAAGGAAGCCGGGACCAGGAGCAAGCTGAGGTGGCCAGGACGGAGCAGGAGCAAGGCTGGGAAACCAGCAGGAGCAGGAGGAGGAGCAGGGCTGGAGCAGGACAGGAGCCCGGCGAGGAGCAGCAGCACAGGGAGGATCGTGGCCGTGGCATGAACACACTGAGAAGCCAGAGAGCTGTTGGGCCAAGAGCCGGCCAGCTGCCCTTCCTGCCCAGGCAGGGGGTGCAGTCAGTCGGGTGGCCTGCGGCCGGCTGGCTGCACTGGCTGGGTTTCCAGGTGACTAATTCTGCTGCAGCCCCTGATCCCCGACAGTGCGAACCCCAGCTTCATCCAGCGCCCCCGTCCCCCAGACCTACCGCCGTGATCTCTGCAGCGGGGAGCAGAGTAACTCCCCTGTGGATGGGCTTTGGGAGCGTCGTCGCCTGGGTCTGTGCACACAAGAGAGAACGGGGGCAGCAGCGTGGGGCTGCGGGACAGCGCGTGGAATGACTCTGCAGGTGCTGCCTGTCGGGCTGGGCTGGAGATGGACGTGGAACCTGAGGGCAGGTCGGGGTGCGCTCCCCTCGGCGATGTGGGGGTGGCAGGGGCAGGGGGTGCTGGAGACTCTCCCTTCACTTGCTGTTTTCATGCTTCCGAGGGCTTGGGCTGGTCCTGGTGTAACTTCAGCTGCCAGTAAACGTAGCCCTGGTTGTCAGCGCTGACATTTCATAGCAATGATCAGTGTCTCCAGAGTCACTGGGCAGCCTCTGCCCGTGCCCTGCCCATGGCCCCTCGGCTCCGGGGCACATCTCTAGCTGTGTAACCTTGTGTTTTACAGGGGCTCTGCTCTCCTTTGTCTCTGCAGGATCGAGACTGGAGATGGTCAGATAAATCCCCGGTCAGCTTCAGAGCTTGGGATAACGGGCAACCGGTCGGGGGTGGCACTAGGAACTGGTTTCAGAGTAGCAGCCGTGTTAGTCTGTATCCGCAAAAAGAACAGGAGTACTTGTGGCACCTTAGAGACTAACAAATTTATTAGAGCATAAGCTTTCGTGGGCTACAGCCCACTAGCCCACGAAAGCTTATGCTCAAATAAATTTGTTAGTCTCTAAGGTGCCACAAGTACTCCTGTTCTTTTTACTAGGAACTGGGAACCTCACAGAACGTCCCCGCCCTTAGCTAACCCTGCCATGTTCTCTGTGTGCTCCCCAGCCTGACTTCCAGTCACGCATCCCACGGGGGCCGCAGCACGGCCCCTGCAGATCATTGATCCAGTGAGTAATGGCCGAGGGACAGAGCACGCTGGGCACCGCGAGTGGCCTGTCACAGATCCGAGCAGACACCCCTTGCTGGCCACCCACTAGGAGGCTGTGAGGGGAAGCCAAGCCCCCGTGCTCAGGATCCCCCAGCTGTGTTACGCTCCTGGAGCCTCAGCAGGCTGCAGCACAGGCTCCTCCCTTGGTGTCTCTGGCACACTCCTGGGCACCAACTCTCCATCTGTTCCCCCATCTCGGAAATGGGGCTTTTCAGCCATGCTCACGCTTGGCCCAGTCAGACGCCTTTATGAACTCTTATCCTGCATCATGTAAAGCACAGGAGAGTACAGAGCATCCCAAATGAGACCCACTAAATGTATGTCCCTGTCTCAGGCTCCTCACCACACAGGACAGGGGCCCAACTCCCCTGGGTTGTCCAGAGCCTTTGGAGCCATCTGGGCTCAGGAAAACAAGCAGCTCCCTCTGCCCCAGGAAGCTGCTACATACTGAGTGACTCTCCCTCCTGGAGCCCCTCACCTCGCTTCGGTGTCCTTGCCATCTCCTGCCCATGCTACCCTCCTCTTCCTGTCTGGCCCCTGTTCTTGTGGGTTTAAACCAGGGCACGAACCCCAGACTGGCAGTGAAATCTATACTTAGAGTTCTCCAAGCGTGAACACCTCAGGCACTATAACAGCCTTAAACACGGAGTCACAGACAGTCCCCGTGGATACTCCGATCCGTCATGCCACCCCATTGAGCCTAGCTTGTGATAGATGGTCCCTTCCACCAAAACTCACAGCAATATTCCAGTTACTCCCAGTCCCAAAGGACCAGTCATTTACTGCAGGTCAATTGCACTTTAGATCTTACACCGAAGGCAACTCTTGTAGCCAATCCTACAATAAACTATCCACCGATTTATTAATAGGAAAAGGAAACAAGAGCTAGTCAGAAGATTAAAGCAGGTGAGCCCGGCTGACTACAGCCGTGTATTTGTCAGTGTTCAATTGATGCACGAGGACCTTGGCATGAGCTGGCACCTGGTCTGCCAGCGTCACCCCTACCCACTCCCGAGCACTTGGCCTCTTTTGTTCTCCTCCAGGTAACTTTCCACTGCTCCTACTTCCCCCCTCCCTTCAGAGGAATCAGCTAAATGGGGATTTCTAAGGATGCTACTGCTTTTTATAACATAGCTTTTTGTGAGGTTTAAGCACCATTATTCATCTTAAGCATTTGCCTTTGCGCCTGTGTGGGGTGTACAGGGTACCGGCCCTGTCAGCAGTGGTGGATTCACATACACGTAGGAACTCATGATACAGCGGTATTTCATAACACCACTTCCCAAGAGCAATCGGAGTGCATGTGTTATACAGATGTGGCCCCAACTCATCACAGCCCCCTCTGCCCCCCGCCCCCATTTGAAGCCACACAATCCCAGTTATGGAGGCTAATGATGCATTAGGGAATTTCTCATAATTACTTTCCTTTGGAGCCTGCCTCTGGCCTCGCGGGTGTTTCGAAATGTTTACACAGCCTCCCTAGTGGGTCTGGAGGGACGCCAGCGCTGGCTCTGGGGAGCACACGCTGTAGTTCTGGCAAGCTGCTGACATGGGTGACTGGGAAAGAATTTCTCACGGCATGAAGAGAGCAAATATTTGTGAAGAGCCCTTGGGGCAGCAGGAGATCTGGGACAGGAACCTTCTTCATCCAGGTGGCCCTCACGGACCAGCCATGCTCTGAGGTGCTTGTGACCCCTGGGCAGCTGAAAGGGTTGAGCTAAACGACCTCCACCTGGACAGGCCCCGGCCCCGGGGGATTGGGCTCCCTGACTCCAGTGTGATGGGCAGGGGCACACTTGGCTGGAGACCCCCCAGATACAGGCTGGTGGGGAGGCCATAGGGCTCCTGAGGGTGCCCCATCTCAGGAGCACAGAGCACCTCTTAGCATAGACCCTGTGCTCCAGGTCACATCGTGCAATGCAAGTCAGCCATGACAAGTGTGTTTCTGCTCATTGTGGGAGAGAGACAGGCTGGGGGCAGATCCCTGGTGATCAGGCGCTGGGGGAGGGGGTGGATCCCTGGTGAGCAGGCATTGGGGGAGGGGGCAGATCCCTGGTGAGCAGGTGCCAGGGGAGGGGGCAGATCCCTGGATGGGACTGGGCCCTTTCTTAGCTCATCGCCTCCAGCTGGCACTGGTGCAGTGGGCGTGCAGAGCGGCCGGGGAGGTGGAGCAGCCTTGCTGGCTGTGTTAAAGGAAGGTGGCTCTAGGATCAGGCCGAGGGCAGGGTTGATCTGGGAGTAGCCAGGGGATGCAGCCGGCCCCGTTATGTCTAGACTCCCTGCCCAGCTGACCGAGCTCGGCCCAGCTGCTCCCAGAGGTTGCCAAGGCTCAGTGCTGTGTGCACCCTGAGGGCTCTCAGGGCAGCTTGGTCATGTCCCAGGTAGCCCGCCACACACAGTGCCCCCCATCCCCAGAGCCTGGCGATGGAGGGTGCCGCTCTAGACTCCTGCCAGCGTGAGAACGTCTCCTCCTGTGGGTTGGGACGAGGCTGCGGGAGGGTGTCACACCAGTCAGGGAGCAACGGCCCCCACCTGCGTCGGAGCACAGACTGCTGCTGGCTCGGCTGTTTCTGTTTGAACAGCTGAGGGAGGGGGTTGGCTGGTGCCTCTGCTAGCTCCTTCGGAGAGGTCCCAGAAGGGGGCACGTTGATCTGCCTCTTGCAGCTGCACCATGGCACCTAGAGAGGCTGCCGCTGGCCCCTCCCGCCCTGCGGATTCACAAGTGTGATGCTTTGGAGAGCTCTGCTCTGCCGCCATGGAGGGGACGTGGGCTGCACTGGGATCCGTGTGACCCCTGGCTCTGTGTCTCACTCCCACCCGGCCCGTGGTGGAGTGTCTATGATCCCCCAGTGCCTGGTCGAGACCGGGGCCTAGTTTACACTGGAGAAGGTTTGCTGGGGTAGCTATACAGGTGCAGACGTACCTGCAAATCTGCCTAGTGTAGCTGCAGCTTAGACCAGCAAAATGTTCTTCTCCTAATATAGTTTATACTGATTCCTGGAAGGAAATGCACTCTACCAGCAACAGTACTCCCCTGCTGGGATAACTGCGTCCGCACTGGGGCTTTGGCTGGAATTAGAGTGCCAGAAAAACCACCCTGACCACTGTTGCTGTAACGGCAAAAGCTTTAAGTGTAAATTTGGCCTGAGGCAGTGCAGGGTTTGACCTGTCCAGGTGGGGGCTCCCACCCTTCCCTTGGGGGGACAGTACCCCAGCACCACAGATCCTCCTGATCGTCAGCCTCATTTCCCTTTGCCTGCAATCCCCCCATAGCTCCCCCGGTCCGCTCCTGTGCCCCATGATGATTCCCTACTCCCAGACAGCCTATGCAGCCCCTCTAAGGCCCTGCCCGGGGGTGCTGGGAGGGGCCCTGCCCAGAGGCAGCACCCAGAGGCACCTGATTGTGGAAGCCTCTTGTGTCCGGGTGCAGCACGGGCTCCCTCCAATGTTAGCCAATCGGGCTCGTTTCCCCCTGGAGCTGGTTCAATTACCCCCAAGGAGGCACGGAGACAAGGATACGGGCACCAAGTCTTTATTTTCGATCAGCTGAACGGGTGCTCTATCGTGGCCAGTGCCAGAGGAAAGAGACACACCTTACTGGCTCAGAGTACCCTCTTATATACTAGTGTACAAACATGTTTACGTGCGACAGTATACATTTCTTAAATTCCTTTTTGGAGATGCTAGGGGTCTGTTTAACATCTTTCCCCTAGGTATTTTTGTGTACGTGTATCTAAGAGAGATTACATACATGCAGGGATCAACTGAGATAATAAACAGAGGGTATGGATTAACTGGGGTGATAAGCAGAGGAATGTCCTGAGTGGATAGCTGTCTTTAACTATTGCTCTAACAGTTATCCCCCCCTTAAAAGCATTTTGAGAGCTTCTAGACCCCCCAGTCCTCCGTTTTTATTGGTTGATATAGTGCCATCATTCGTTGATATACAATCTGATTAGTCATGCGTTTAACTAATGCAACTAAACAAGGAGCAAAGCAAACTAGGGTTAATAGGGTTGCGATACAAAATACAACAAGGAGGAAACC